>NW_017732272.1:411186-467351 GCF_001890085.2 Hipposideros armiger
GAACAAATTATGCTCGCAAACCAAGGTATTACTGTACTTCAAAGGATTATTGTGGGAATTACATGAACTAACACATGTAAAAGCACTGAGTTTAGAGACAACTAGCACATTATAGGTAACCCACTGTTTGTCTACACATGTGCATAAACGCATACATGCCTCCCTACCTCTTGCATCATGCAGTTTTTCCACCCAAACCGTTGCCCAAGAAAAGTATTGCATAAGTGGTGAGAGGAAAATAATTGTGCAATGTGGACTACCAGAAAGCAGAAGACAGCAAACTCTGATGCCAAAACCTGTGAATAATCTCTCTCTTGATAACAGGGGACTCCTTTTGTTTTAACATCACCACACCAAGAACATAGTTTTGCCTCTGACTGAGAATGAGCCATAAGAGAATTTCAGGGTTGTCAAATAGGAGAATCATAAAGGAGACTTAATGGCTCATTCTATGAAGAGAGAAATCTTATAACATCCTTCTCCATATTTCACTTTTACATTTTGTTTAAGACTCATGTCCTGCTAATAGATTCTTTCCATCTAAAGCACATATTTTTCTTCACTGGTATATGAAGAATTCCCTTTTGTTTTAAAAAATCCAAATCAAGCTCTTACCACAATATACAGCTCACATTCAGGATTATAAATCCTATGACTTCTGACTTCCCTTTGGGTTTTACTCCAAAATCACAGGTTTGTTTTTACCGTCACCTATCTTCCATTTTTCATTCTTCTCTTTCTTATCTCCAGCATGCTGACATTGTTAATATGAAACCTTTAAGTTTCCTTGACTGCTATTCTACAATTTACTCCTCTCTATCAAACAAGCAATAAGTCACTCCTATTGAAATTCTTTCATCTTTGCAGTTCATCATATGTATCACCAGCTCCTCGCTACTGAAGTTTCTATCTCTATAGAACAGACATTGTATTTTTTATCACCATCATAATTAATTTAAATACTATTAATTAGTCACTGAATGGTTGCCATGAAAAAAGTCTTAGTGTACATTCAAGTGATCTTCAGTGACTTCTGAAAAACTTTTAAAATGTAGCAATAAATTCCCTACAAATCACAGCCCTCTCAAGTTTTCTCCACTTAAGTGTTTTAGTTGAAGAGAATGAAAATGTTGAGGGCATAAAGAAAACATACCTTTCTTTGAGATCACAGGTCTCCTGGGGACACTTCGGGAGCTGAAGTCTAATTGAGTATATCCATCTTCATCCAAATTTTCTAAGTCAGGATGATATTCCATTGTTCTATTGAGTTCCCGAGTCGACAGAGCATTTGAGAGCTCTTTCCTCTCTTCTAAGACAGCTCCCAGTGAACGAAAGAGGATCTGTGAGTCAGATCATGTGGGATAGGCCTTCCCTGAGCTGTAACAAATGGAGCTTAAGCAGTCCGACCAGTTATCCAACAGCAGGAAATGGAAACTACGCTGTGTGAAGTTCCCATTTGCACCTCTAGGTGCTGTTTCTGAGAAGGGTGACTCTTAAGAAAATTATAAGGCAGCACAACAGAAAGGTCTTTGTTTCAGACCAAATATAAGACATAAGAAAATGCTAATGTGTTATGCTGCTTTCATGATTTTACGACTGAATTTGACATTGTTAGTTGACTTGGCCCGTGTAAGCTTAAAAAATTTGGGGACCTTAAGTTTACCATTACTTTGCTATAACTATACATGCATTCAATTATTCATGTATTCCCTCATTTGCTAGACATTTGTCAAATGCTCATGTTTTCTACTGGCAGGAGCTGAGGATACAAGTTTAAATGTGAAGGATCTCATTGTCTCACAGAGTAAAAACCTACTGATAGGTATATGAAGAATGCCATACAGAGGTACATTGCTGTAACAACACAGAGAGGAAACAAATCTTTTGGGGGATTTGTTAGATATTAATATTACAAAGTAGTAATTAGTTATTAAACAATTACCATGAGCTAGGTACTACCCCATTCACATGTTTTCTCATGCAATCTTAATTTTCTAACAAGTCCCTGTGGTAGGTATGATTTTTCCTACTTTTAAATGAAGAAGATAAGACACAGAAATTTTAGTCCCTTGTTCACTTTTAAGAAACTAATACAAATATTGAAGCAAGAAATCAAATTAAAATTTACTCTTGCTGCAAAATTCATGATCTTTTCTGTTTTTTTTTAGAAATTGCCTCTTTCACCATTCCGTCTACTTATATTGCAAGTTAGCACTTATAAAGAATTCTGGGACTGAAATATTATGTTAAATGTTTGATTTTTTTCTGTCTCTTTTCCAATTGCCATAGTAAAGCCCAAATTAAGGAGATACGTAAAACACTTATCCTTGCTGGAAACTAGAGAGCTATCCGGCCCATTTACAAGACTTTGAAGTGAACAGAATGAAGGAGACAATTTGACATTGAAGCAATGGGGACGGGTGTCCCTCAGTAATACTATTACAACAGAGAGGAGGACCCAACATGAACTGAACTCAGCGTCCTCAAAACAAAAGACTAAAGGCTTTTTTAACAGCTGGGGTGTGCTCAGGAAAAGGCACTGTGCCACCTTAAGAGGGGTGTTGGGAATTAATTCATGTGACAAGGCCATGAGGATTTGTTAATTGATGCTTATGCAGAAGAGAAACAAACTATCCTATGACACAGGGCAGTGGTGCTTGTTGAAACTGGGTGAAGCTCCTACTGAAGTTACAGCCCCTTATCCTCCTACATGAACTGGGAGAGCAAGAGGTATCTCCCTAACTCCCTGAATGTTTGCATTCAAAGAGATGGCTCTCAGGTCCTTGGAGAAACAGTTTTGGGTGGTAGATTTACATCTCAAAGGGCAGAGAAAGGATTGATAATTTCAGGCTTTCTAAAGTAACTGTCTAAGAGGGGATTCAGGGGCATATCTGTCTATCACCAGTTTTGACTGGAACAAACAGTAAATTCTCCTGGAAGCATTGAGCGTTCTCAGGCAGGCGTTTTAACTGGGCTGGGGTCATCATAGGGGGCATGACCTTCAACTGCTATAGATGCCATGCTAGAGTTTGTCAACACGCCTCTTAGTGCAGAGGTTTGGAAGGTTCTGCATTTCTCACTAACACATATCAGAATGTAAGAGAGGGCAGTGGAGAGTAAATAAGTGACTTTCTCCCCCTCATCCAGGCTGCCAGAAAAGTTTTACTAACGTAATTCAGGCGCTAGTTATAGTACAGTTGGCCCTGAGTACGGTGGTGATGAATCAACGATATATAACTACGGTGTCTTTAAACAGAAACATATATTAAGCAAGTTCATATATTAATACGCTGTGACCAGATGCTCACAGGAAACTAGCCTTGTATTTACCCTAAAAGCAATATTTATTCAGTGTTCTCTGTGACTTTATATAGAAGGTAACTACCATGGATAACATGAAATTCCTGTGGAGATAAATAGCTTTAAAATTTAACAGTAATCACAATGATTGTTTAAACCTTTGGCCAGTGAGAGACATTTTAAAGGAGTGTTTTATCGTTGGCATTGTTTAGTATTGCTGGCACCTGATGATAATAAAAAGCAGACTGGCTTTTTATAAATTTTATTATAGTTTTAATTCTCTGCAGACAATTCACCACCCCTTTATTGCCTGCTGAACACTCCTTGGGATATTTCTCTGCCTTGGAAGGACGTAAATAATCCAATGCTTGACTATCTTTCTAACTTCATTTCCTAACAATCTTTCTTTCACTGTCTTGAAATACTGGCTTTTTTTGTTTTGTTTTGTTTTTTCATCACAGGAAAACACTAATTTATACTTGTCTCAGGGACTTTGCACTTAACACTTTGGCTGAAATGCTTTGCCTTGAGAACTTTGCACTGGGATTTTTCTTGATAATCTGTTCTCACTTCAAATATCAACCTCTCTAGGAGGTCTTCTCTGATTACTCAATCTGAAACAGAATACAAGCAGGGTGACCGCCCATCACTCTGAATCACATCATACAGCTTTTATTTTATTTTATTTTAAAGATTTATTTATTTTTATTAGTTTCAGGTGTACAAAGCAATGTACTAGTTAGACATTTAAACCCCTCATAAAGTGATAACCCAACCCGCAAGCTACTACCCCTCTGACACCTTATATAGCTGTTACAATTCCATCGACTATCTTCCCTATGTTGTGCTCCACATCCTGTGACTATATATACCTATATATTTAGTTATAGTTGACATTCAGTGTTATTCTACTTCAGCTTTAGGTGTATATAGCGCATTGGTCAGGCATCTTTACAGTCTATAATGTGATCCCCCGGGTAAGTCTAGTGACTATTTGGCACCCACCATAATCTTTACAACATTGTTGATTATATTCCCCATACTGTATTATCTACCAATTTATATCTCTTAATTCCTTCACCTCTTTCACCCTGCACCCCAACCCCATTCCCATCTTTCACCCTGATAGATCTAGTACCTATCTGGCACCATACCTAGTTATTACAGCATTACTGATTATATTCCTTATGCTATACCTTACATCTCCATGACTACTGTGTAACAACCAATTTGTACTTCTTAATCCCTTCCCCTTTCACCCATCCTGTATCCCCCTCCCATCTTAAAGAAGTCCCTCTAAGATTCCTCGTAATACTTGTTTGGTGGTGATGAACTTAAGCTTTTTCTTGTCTGGGAAGCTCCTTATTTGTCCTTCAGTTCTAGATGACAGCCTTGCTGGTAGAGCAATCTTGGTTGTATATCCTTGCTTTTCATCACTTGGAGTATTTCCTGCCACTCCCTTCTTGCCTGAAAAGCTTGTTGAGAAATCAGCTGACAGTCTTATGGGGGCTCGCTTGTAGGTAACTAACTGCTTTTCTCTTGCTGCTTTTAAGATTCTTTCTTTGAATTTAATCTTTGGCATTTTAATTATATACGGTGTGTCTTGTTGTGGGCCTCTTTGGGTTTATCTTGTTTGGGACTCTCCACGCTTCTTGGGCTTGAATGTCTATTTCCTTCACCAGGTTAGGAAAGTTTTCTGCCATTATTTCTTCAAGTAGCTTTTCAATTCCTTGCTCACTCTCTTCTCCTTCTGGTACCCCAATAATGCGAATGTTGGTATGCTTGATATTGTTCTAGAGGCCCCTTAAACTCTTCACAGTTTTTTGGATTCTTTTTTCTTTTTGCTGTTCGGATTGGGTGTTTTCTGCTACCTTATCTTTCACATTGCTGGTTGGATCCTCTGCTTCATCTAGTCTACTGTTGATTCCCTGTAATATATTCTACATTTCCATTATTGTGTCTTTATTTCTGACTGGTTTTTTTTTAAAGACTTTATTGGTGAATTGGGAGAGGGGAACAGCGTTGGGGAATTGGGGAATGGGAACAGACAAGTTGCTGTCCTTTTGTTCTTCAGTCTAGTTGTGGAGGACTTCGCTTCACTGGCCCATGTTGGTATTGTGATCATTGTGCTCTTCCCGGGTGAAGTAGTCGCTCACCGGCAATTGGACAGTCACTCACAGGGGCTCCCGGCAGCTCACAAAAGCACATGCCAGCTGCCAGCCAGCCCCACTGCAGCCTATGCCGTCGCTGTGACTCACGGCAGCCCAGCTCCAGGTCAAGCTGTTGTTCACCATCTTAGCTGTAGAGGACGCAGCATCACTGGCCCTCCCTTATGTGGGATCTGAACTGGGGCCCTGCTGCTCAGAGCTGGCGTCCCAAGCCAACTCTTAACCAATGTGCCACTCGACTACCCCTGACTGGTTCTTTTCTATGGTTTTCAGCTCTCTGTTGAAATTCTTCCAGAGATCAATGAGCAGGCTTATAACCAGTGCTTGGAACTCTGCATCTGATAGATTGCTTATCTCCATTTTGCTTACTTCTTTTTCTGGAGCTTTGTTCTGTTCTTTTATTTGGGACACATTTCTTTGTCGCCCCATTTTGGCTGCCTCCCTGTGTTTGTTTCTATATATTAGGTAGGACTGCCGTGTCTTCTGGTCTTAGTAGAGTGCAGGTTTTTTTTTTTCTTGAAAGTACTTTACACTATTTGAATATGAGGGTTGATAATTATGTTCGTGAACTTGCCACTGTGAGCTTCCATTGGCAGCACTGTACAAACAGCTCAGTAAGGTTTCATAACCTTGGTATATCAGTGTCTCACAGCTGTGTTCATGTGAACATATGGCAGTGTCTTGCTGAATGATGTGTATTGTTGTGTGTTTTTGTGTGCCATTGAGAGAATGTCTGAGCTTGAATTAGAGCAATGAACAAACATTAAATTTCTTGTTAAACTTGGCAAGGATGAAAGTGAAATCAGGAACATGTTAGTCCAAGTTTAGGGGATAATGCCATGAAGAAAACGGCAGCGTATAAATGAATTAAATGTTTTTCTGAGGGGAAACAACACCTCACTGATGAAGAGAGGTAAGGGTGGCCAGTAACGAGAAGAACTGATGAAAACATTAAAAACATTCATTGAATTGTGCGTCAAAATTGTCAGTAGACTGTGAGAAGCATAACAGACCAAGTAAACACTGATAAAGAGTTAGGAAAATATTAACTAAAAATCTTGGCATGAGTTAGGTGTGCGCAAAATGATCCCAAAGGATGCTCACTGATGAACAAAACAAAGGAGAGTCGAAGTTTGCCAAGACCTTTTGAAGAGGCAAGATGATGTTTTGGGCCATGTTATCACTGGTGATAAAACATGAGTGTACCAATACTACCCTGAAACAAAGCGTTAGAGTGCATAATTCTCCACGACCAAAAATGTTTGGTCAGTCCAAATCAAGAGTAAAAACGATGTTGCTAACCTTTTTTGATATCAGAGGAATTATTCATTATGAATTTATACCAACTGGACAAAAAGTTACCAAGTTTACTATTTGGGAGTGCTGAAAAGGCTATGTAAAAAAGTTAGATGAAAACAATCTGAACTTTTCACCAATAATTCATGGCTCTTGCATCATGACAATGCACCAGCTCACACGGCACTGTCTGTGAGGGGGTTTTTAGCCAGTAAACAAATAACTGTATTGGAACAGTCTCCCTACTCACCTTATTTGGCCCCCAATGACTCCTTTCTTTACCCATTGATAAAAGAAATATTGAAAGGAAGACATTTTGATAACATTCAGGACATCAAAGGTAATACAAAGACAGCTCTGGTGTCCATTCCAGAAAAAGAGTTCCAAAATTCCTTTGAAGAATGGACTAGGCATTGACATTGGTGCATAGCTTCCCAAGGGGAGTACTTCAGTGATATTGGTGACCACAGTGATATTTAGCAATGGGGTATGTAGCACTTTTTCTAGGATGAGTTCACAAATGTAATGGTCAGACCTGGTATATCTCAACTATTTATGATTAGAGTCTCCCATCCACATGTTTGTAAGCTCCATGAGTTAAGAATCTTGATTGTCTTGGTCACTGATATTCCCAAGTATCTAGACTAGCTTCTGATTCATTGTAGGTTATCAATAAATATATGTTGGGTTGATGTGTAAATGAATGTGTAAAAATAAATGAAAGTACTTTAAAAGTAATAATATATGTACACTACATGTATAACTACCTTCATATATTATACCAAAAATTACCCAATTCTATTGTCTGGTTGGGTTTACAAACTGCAAAAGGACAAGCATTTTATTTCTATTGGTTTTCTGTGTCCAATGTGTAATGCAGTGCCTCACAAGTCCTGTCTAATGAGGGAAATAGACAAGAAAACAAACAATTATGCTTCTTGTAACGTAAGAAATAAACTATAGGTAATTCCAAGTTCTAGTCCCAAATCATAACCAAATTATCTTTAAATTGGCTTAGAAGAACAGGAGAAAATAAAGAATGGTAGGTGTTATTTTTAAGTGGGAAGGTGTTTTTTTTGTTTGGATATTTGTTTTAAGTTACATGTGGCATTGTCTTTCTTTTTTCCACCCACAGTGACTCTTCTTTCTCTTGTGTGTTTTCTTTTTACTGTATGAGCCATCCATATTTTGGCTGAATATGTTGACTATGTTTTATTTTTTTGTGCCCTTAAACTCAGCATCATCTCTAATAGGAAAAAAATATATAGCAAAATGTGGCACACAACAGGCCAAACAGGAAAGTCTCTAGACTGCCTCAGTATTGATGCAACCAGAAAATCTCTGATTTTGCTTGTTTTATGTGTGGGAATTTCATCCATAATTTCATTTAGAAAAAAACAATTGAACCCACAAAATATTTGGAAGATATTCAACTGGTATGTATTTCATTCATTTTTTTTTAAGGTGGGAAACAACCCAAGATAAGTAAATTGAATTGCATAGGGGAAAATATCTTCAAGTTATTGGCAGAATTTCTAAATTCAAAGTCCATGTTTTAGCTAATAAATGTATCATGTTGTCTTGTTGCTCCTTGTTCTGTCACTGATTGAGTGAGTGATTTTAGCTGTGTTGTTTAATTTTTTCTGCTTGTTTCCTCACCAGCAAAATGATGATGGATCTTAAATCTCTCTTGGGATCCTTGGATGGTGAATAAGAGGGATGGTGCAGGATAACTAAAAAATGAAAATATTTTAGATCAGATTCCTAGAGGTGTGTGATATGAACTAAAGCAGTATGAATTAATCAAAAAGATGTATGTCCTCTGCCCACTTTTTGATTGGATTGCTTATTTTTTTGTTATTGAGTTGTATGTGTTTCTTATACGTTTTGGATATCATCCCCTTATTGGATATATCATTTGCGAATATAGTCCCACACTCAGTGGGCTGCCTTTCGGTTTTGTTGAAGGTGTCTTTCATTGTGCAGAAGCTTTCTAATTTGATTTGGTCTCATTTGTTTGCTTTTGCATTTGTTTAACTTGCTCAAGGGGACATATGCAAAAAAGTATTACTCAGACTGATGTTCACTTACTATGTTTTTTTTCTAGGAGTTTTATGGCTTCAGGCCTTACATTCAAATCTTTAGACCCATTTTGAGTGTTTTTTTTGTTTTGTTTTGTTTTTTGTATGCAGTGTAAGAGAGTGGTCCACTTTTAGTTTTTTGCATGTACTTGTATCTACCCAGTTTTCCCAACACCACTTGTTGAAGAGATTGTTTTTATTCCAGTGTATATTTTTACCTCTTCTGTCATATATTAGTGATCATATAAGCAAGGTTGTTTCTGGGCTTGCTTTCTGTTCCATTTATCTATGTGTCTGTTTTTGTGGCAGTCCAATACTGTTTTGATTATTATAGTATTGTACTGTAGTCTGAGATCAGGGGGCATGATACCTTCTCCAAAGAAGACATACAGATGGCCAACAGACATGAAAAGATGCCCAACATCACTAATCATCAGGGAAATGCAAATCAAAACCACAATAAGATGCAACCTCACACCAGTCAGAATGGCTATTATCAAAAAGTCAAAAAACAAATGTGTTGGCGAGGATATGGAGAAAAGGGAACCGTGGTGCTCTGTTGGTGGGATTGCAAACTGGTGCGGCCACTATAGAAAACAGTATGGAGGTTCCTCAAAAAAGCTAAAAATAGTTATATCATCTGACCCAGCAGTTGCACTTCTGGGCATTTATCCAAAGAAAACAAAAACACTGATTTGCAATGGTAAATACACCCCTATATTCATTGCAGCATTATTTACTATAGCCGAGATATGGAATCAACCTAGATGTCCATTGATAGATGAATGAATAAAGAAGATGTGGTATATATACAAAAGGGAACATTACACATCAATTAAAAAGAATGAAATCTTGCCATTTGCAACCACATGGTTGTATCTAGAGGGTATTACGCTGAGTGAAATAAGTCAAACAGAGAAAGAAATATACCATATGGTTGCATTTATATGTGAATCTAAAAACAAATCTAAAGAAAAAAACAAAACAAAAACAGAACTCATACAAACAGAGACCAAAGGGAAGGTTACCAAAAGGGAGGAGTGTAAAGGGTAAGGGTTATATAGTCATGATACTGTGATAAGTCCACATAGTGAAGATGATTATTAGAATTAGTGGGGTGATCACATTGTAAGGTATAAAAATGTTAAATCACTATATTGTACATCTGAAGCTAATATAACCAAGATAAGGTTGTATATCAACTATACTTTAAGCAAAATAATAATAATTAATTAAAAATGAAAGAAAGAAAAAAAGATTTAGCAAAATCAGGCAGGAGCGAATGAGGTGATGGTGCCATCTGCTGCTTTGTATTAGGAATTTCAAGGCAAGTTAAAGGAAGTTAATCTGTTTTACTCACTTGAGAGAAAAATTAAAGAACTTCTGCAGGTTGAACCTGACTTATAATAACAATGTGACTTTCGCTCTGCTTAAAGTCATCTCTATTTCTTCATTCCTAAGGAATTGTGGTTGTTAGGAGTTATCTTCTATTATGAGCAGCCATTGGATTCCTTCAATAATTACCACGTATGTTTACTTTATTTTTAATTTTTAATTTCTATCACCTTAGCATAAGTTACAGAGGGCAGGAAACTTTGTTTTGTTCACTACTAATTCCCAGTATTGAGGGTAGTGCTTGCACATACTAAATGAATGAATGAAATAGCATGTATGTAGCTATTTTTAATTTATTTTCTTTCTCCACACTAGAGTACAAGAACCATGAGAATAGGCTTTATGTATATTTATTACAGTCCACCCTGTTAGCACTGAAGAAAGATGCCATCCAAGAGAGAGTTGTTAAATGAATGAATAAACCAAAAAAAAAAAAAAGTGAAAAAAATTTCTAATGCACACCTGTTTGTCAAAGTAAATTAGAATAATTTGGAGCAATCAAAATATCCTGATACTATTATTTTAGTATTTAAATACAGCAATGCATCACCTAACGACAGGGGTGCATTCTGAGAAATGCTTCATAGGCAATTTCGTCATTATGTGAACACTATAGAGTGAGTGCGCTTACACAACCCTAGCCGGTACAGCCTACTTCCCACCTAGGCTGTATGGTGTAGCCTATTGCTCCCGGGCCACAAGCCTGTGCACCATGTTACTGTACTGATACTGTAGGCAGTTGTAACACCATGGTAAATATTTGTGTATCTGAATATATCTAAATATAGAGAAGGTACAGTAGAAATACTGCATAAAGTATAAAAAAAAAGGTACACATGTATGCACAAGGCACTTGCCATGAATGGAGCTTGCAGGGTTGCAAGTTGCTCTGGGTGAGTCAGTGAGTCAGAGACGAGTGAATGTGAGGCCTGGGACATGACTGTCCACTCCTGTAGGCTTTATCAACACTGTGCACTTCGGCTACGATAAATTTATAAAAACATTTTTCTTTCTTCAATAATAAATTAACCTTACTGTCAAGTTTTACTTTAGAAAGCTTTTAATTTTTTTAAGTTTTTGACTTTTGTGAGGATGACACATAGCTTAAGACACAAACACGTTGTACATGCACAAAAATATTTTCTTTCTTTATATCTTTATTATAAAAGCTTTTTCTTATTTTTCATTTTTTTTCACTTTTTAAACTTTTTTGTTAAAAACTAAGACACAAACACACACATTAGCCTCGGCCTACTCAAGTTCAGGACCATCAATGTCACTGTCTTCCATCTCCACATTTTGTCCCAATAGAAGGTCTTCAGGAGCAATAACACTCATGGAGCTGTCATCTCCTGTAACAATGCCTTCTTCTGAAATACATCTTGAAGGACCTGACTGAAGTTCTTCTGAAGAGGTGTCACTCTTTTCAGAAAAATGTCCAGTGGTTTGCTTCTTTTTTTTTTTATCATAGGTTTGCTTGTAACAGATAACATGCTATGAATAATTCTCTCTAGTAATGAAAACCTTTTGGAGTTGGGGGTCTATGTTTTCAAACTTTTTAATGAGTTTGTTGGAGTCTACAAAAGCTTCTGCTAAACCCTTCACTCTGAATTTTTTGGATTTTTCTCCTATGGTTTCTTTTTCTCTTTCCTCTTCAGCCATTCATTCCTGTTCCAGTTCTAAGAACTCTTCATTAGACAATTTCTCAAGAACCACCTCTAGGAGCTCCTGTGTCATTCTCATCCACACCCAGGTTAAAGTCATTTGCCATCTCAGTCAATTGCAGCCTTGTTGACCTTTGCAGCTTCCTCATCTTTGGCAAAATTTTTGAAGTCATGGAGGAATCTCTTGAGTATCTTTTTCCAGATGCCTTTTATACATTCCTTGGTGACATCACCTCAAGCCCACACAAGGTTTTTTTGATGCAGTCATAGATATAATCCTTCCAGAATTGCATCAGTGTCTTTCTCAGTTGCAGCAATAGACTGGGCAAAGGTACTCCTCAGTTCGTGGGCCTTAAAAGTTACCAAAACTCCAGGATACATTGGTTGGATCAAGGAGGTGGTGTTTGGAGAGAGAAACACCACTTTGATATTGTGAAAAAAGATCACCAATAAAAGGAATTTTCCAGGAGCATTATCAATAATAAGCAAAATCTCAAAAAGCATTCTACAAACCACTTCATTTTGCTGGCATAGCAATTCAGGAGGGCATCTTGGAAGAGTAGCTGGGCCATCCAAGATTTCCTATTGCTCCTTGGAGTACACTGGCAGTGTGTGCTTATTAATAGGCTTGAAGGCCTTGGGGTTCTCACTGCGCCAGAGCACAAAGAGTGTCAGTGTGTAGCCCGCAGCATTATCCCCAAGAAAGAATGTTGTCCTGTCCTTAGAAACCTTGAAACCTGGCATTGAGTTGGCCTTCTTATGGATGAGAGTCCTTTCAGACATCTGTTTCCAGAATAGGGAAGTTTCAACCATATTGAATATTTGATCTGGCAAGTGCTTTTCTTCCACAATCAGTGTGTCTAGATTTTCTAAATTTTTTTCACCTGCCTTTACATTACAACTAGAGACTCACCACTCACTTTCACATTATGTAATAAATAATGATTTTTGGATCATTTAAATCACCCAATGCTAGCAGGAAATTCAACCTTGTAGTTAGGTCAAACCTTTTTCCCTTCAATGTCACAAACAAACTCTTTGCTTTGGCAGTTGTCGTCATGGTGCTGAGAGGGATACACTTCTGTGTCCGGTCTTCAATCCAGTTCATTAGGAGTTTCTCCTCATCTGCTATAGGCCATTTTCAATTTTTGTAGTCTTGTTGCTTCTAATGAAGCTGATCCTTTGACAACTTCTGTCACTTTGTTTTTAGTCTTCAAGACCATACCCGTGGTGGGATGGGACATGCCTGACTGGTCAACAATAACCATTACTGATTTTTTTAACTTCATAGTTCTTAATCACTTTTAATTTTGTTTCCAGGTCAATTCCTTGAAGTGACCCCTTACTGGCAATATTAGCAGTGGATTTTGTATGTTTGGGGGCCATGATGAACAAAACAACATGAGATTAAATCAAGCATGAGAGAAAATGATGAAATCAAGAGACAAGGTAAACACAAGATGTATGAGGCTGCTGCCAGTGTAACGTGGCCCACTGTTTTATAGCAAACTTTATTTATCAGTAAAAAGAGTTCACTCTAAAACAGTGATAAAAATACAATATAGTAAATACATTAATCAGCAACTGAGTCATCTATTATCATCAAGTATTATGTACTGTACATAGCTGTATGTGCCATACTTTTATACAACTGACAGTGCAGTAGGTTTCTTTACACCAGCATTGCCACAAACATGTGAGTAATGCCGTGTGCTACAACAGTACAATGGCTATGATGTTACTAGGGGTAGGAATTTTTCAGCTCATTATAATCTTATGGGATCACCATGGTATACATGGTTCATGGTTGACTGAAACATTGTTATGCCACTCATGATGATAATCAGGTATTTCAAAATTATATATTAGGCATCTTACATTATTTCCAAAATATAACACACACATGCTTGATGAGGTGGATGCAATATTTAGAAAAAGCTGCTTATTTAGTTTTTTAAAAAAATGTTTGGGATTTGTTGTAAATAAATAAAAGATTTAGTGTTATATAAGTGTGTCTCAGAAAAGAGCTTAGCAAAGGCAGATGATTTGATATTTATGAATATATTGAGGTAGATTCTTGCTGTCAGTCTTATAGGATGCTTTATTGAACTTAAATTATTTATGTTAGTATTGGAATTTTTATTTTCCAAGAGTAGAATTATAAATTACCTGTCAGCTGTGCTGTTAATGGAGTAAAAAAACTGAGGAAGAGCTGAGGTATATGACCATTTACTGGAGTATAACATGGACCGTTAAGCTTGCATGTGTTCTAACCAAGGACCAATTTAATCATTTTTGAATTCACTTATATTTTTTTATGGCCCAGATACAAGTCAAATGGCTAAAACTCTTAGTTAGAATTCTGAGTTTCCCGATGTGCAAATGCTTATAACCACTTACTCCTCTCTCATTTTAAACACTTAGAGATATTAAGATATAAAGATCAGAATTTTTTAATTTGCTCATTTTGCTTGCTCAGATTTAAACATTTGAACAATAATGTCAGGAAAACATACACAGCCTGCTTATATTTCCAAATCAGAACACCCTAAGTCTGTGAAATACTCTATGGTACCCGATACTTGAAATAATGTTCACTTATGTGTTATCTATTCCTATACTGACCCAAATGCCTTGCAGAGCCCTAATAAACTCAGAAAATCTCTATCTAAGAAACTGAAAAAATACTGAATGATACTTTCTATGGCTAAGGAAACAAGTGCCAAGTCAGGGTACATTCCACAGCACACTGTTTCAATGACAACAAAAGAATTCCAAGCAATGTTTGCAAATACCATTAAATTTAATTTAAGAAGATTACTAAGTTATTTAGTCAATTTGCTGTAAGAGGTTAAGAACCTACTATCAAAAACAGAAACACTTTTAGGACCTTATTAGACAGGGAAAATAATAAATTAATAGCATTAATAGCAACATTTTTTGAACTCTTACCAAATGCTAGGCACTATGTGAAGTATTCTATAAACATTATCCCAGTAAATCCTCAAATATCTCTGAACTACTAGGTAGGATATGAAGGTCTATGAATTACTAGTGTTATTCTTATTTTTCAATTAAGAAAAATCAAGGTAAAACGATATTAAGTAACTTGCTTTAGATAACAGAGATAGTAATAGACAGAGATTTGAGCTCAGGTAGTCCAAATTCAGAGTCTTTGTGCATTTCTTTAATGAGAAATGAACATGGCATAAACAACAACTTATTTACATCAGTGTCAACAAACTTTTTCTGCAAAGGATGAGGTAGTAAATATTTTAGACTTTGTGGATCACTTATAATATCTGCAGCACATTTTCTTTTTAATAACACTTTTAAAATATAAAAACCAATCTTAACTTCCAGGACATACATAAATAGGTTTCAGGCCAAAAGCCTTGATTTAAACAATAACAAGAATAAAAACATTTATGTGGTTGGGATCAGCAAGCAACATATGGGGGGAGGGGGAGGGGGAGAGAGAGAGAGAGAGAGAGAGAGAGAGAGAGAGAGAGAAGATATCCCCAAGATAGATCAGATCAGGGCAACTGTCTCTGAACCTAAGGTTTAGGAAGACAAGTCACCAATATCTGTAAGAATTAGAGACGAAAATAGGAAGGGTTACTGGACAATGACTCACAGGCACTGTCAGCTTGGCTAAAGAAGGTAGCTCTGTCATCAAGTCTGAAATAGAAACTATACCAGACACAGAGGCAAGAAATTAATCTTCCATCCTTGGACTAGAATTTTTTCCAGGGATTCTTTCAGCTTTGCATGTCTTTGTTCAGAGTTCTCAGTAGCTCCAAACAGAAAGAGAAACTTAAGTACCTAATTACAAAATCCTTGTCTTGGACTTCTGCTTAACGTTAAGATGGAGTAACAAGGTCTGGATTTACCTTCCAACTGGACACAATCAAAATCAAACAAAATATATAAAGCAAAAATTTAAAAAAAACACTGGATGTAAAACAACAAAAGACAGTAATTCAGGCAAATTAAAATGACAGTGGTATACTGCTACTTGCCTATCAACATGGTTAAAATTACAAAAGTGACCAGATCATGTGTAGACAAAGATGAGATAGAATTAGAACATTCACGTACTGCTGGTAGGAATGTAAAATGGTCAAACTTTGGAAAACAGTTTGGCATTTTTTTTAAGTAGCTAACCATACATCTACTGAATAACCCAGACATTACACTCTTAAATATTTACCCAAGAGAAGAAAAATACTATGATCATACAAAGAGTTGTACAATAATGTTCATAGCAGCTTTATTTATAATAGTTCTTTTCAAGAACCCAAATGGTATCAACAGGTAAATGGATTAAAAAATTGTGGTATATACATCCAAAAGAATAACACTCAACATTTAAAAGGAATGAAAAATTGATACAAATAACAAGATGGATGAATCTCAAAATAATTATGATAATTGAAGAAATCTAGATGAAAAGAAAAAAGGCATACTGTGTGATTACATTCATATGAAATGCTACAAAATGTAAACACTAAAAGTGGATTGGTGGTTGTCTGGGGAGGGGCATGATGAAACTTAAAAGATGATGGATATGTTCACTATCCTGATTGTGATGAGAATGTGAAGAGAACATATTTACATATGTGAAAACTTATTGATTGTGCACTTTAAATATTTTCAGTTTATTATGTTAATTGTACTTTAATAAAGCTATTAATAAAAGGAAATATCTCTTGTCTTCCTATGCATGATACAACTTTTTTTTTTAAATAAGGTTTTTGCTAGATTATGTGCAACAAAATGGAAAGGCTTCCTTTAAAGTAAAATAACCTGTGAAGGAAGGTAGAAAAGGGGTAGAAGCACTGAAAATAGAAGGAATATTCTTAATTCCATCTATTTCCATCTAGCAATATTTCCATACCTGGCTCAGTTTGTTCTAGAATTGAGTGACATTATTTTTTTTGGTCCTGCATGTCTCTGCATTATAGCATAGTATAGCAAAATTGAGAGAGGTCACCTATAAAAGGTATGCACTTTAGGGGGAAAAAATCAGCAATTTTTCCATCTGAGCCATTTACCCCACGAATCTAACAAACGCTGTTTGGAAGAATTAAAGGTATTATGTTGTCCTTTGGTAGAGAACAGATGAAGAAATAACTCATTCAGGAACTGATACTTAGTTATAGACTAGTTCACTTCTTGAGACATCCCAATTGCCCCAAAATGTGAGGATATGGGGTGTGTGTGTGTGTGTGTGTGTGTGTGTGTGTGTGTGTGTGTGTGTAAGCAGTGGAGTCTGGAGACAGATCACAATTTCAAAGACCAACAAGTGGTAGCTTTTAACGTTGAGAATGCAAGTTTCTTGATTCCAATGTGAACTTTCCCTTTTTTATTTCTTCACATGCCCTGTTTCCCCTGCGTGCCCTCTTTTTTGCCCTCTGCCTGCAGTTGGGCAAGTTCTCCAGGTTCTAGCTTCTATGTGGTTTTAGAAGGGTGAGGGGGAAATGGCACTGAGGTAGAAAGGGTTCCCAAGGCTTGGAACCCTTGGGAAGGGGGATCGAAGGCTGGTCAGGAGGCTTGGGACAAGCTAGATGAAAAAATGTGGACAGACAGGATCAAAGCTGTTGATATAAAGGTGTCAGGCAGCTGGAGCCCCAGTTTCTGCTAAGGAGTTCTCAGTCCGCTAATATCAGTTCTCAGGGCTTTCACAGTTTGCACCAAGGTGAGGACGAATAGCTTAGATTCCAGGAGAGAATTCAAAGGCCGGCTCCTCCTTTTTTCCAAGAGCAATCAAATTCACTGTGCTCTCAGCAAAGTCGCCTTCTTCTGACATATACTGAATGCAGACAAAATGCAGTTGTCGGCGAACACAGCTCCCCTTTGTAAATACGCACAGGTGCCTGAGGGATATTTCTGGGAAACCGCTCCCTGGAGTCTAAACCTGCAGGTAGGGAGGAAAAAAAACCACATAGATTTACTGCCGCACCGCCTGCCTTGTGTCAGGATTTTAGTCTTGTCTTAAAGCTTCAGATCAGTGATGACTGTGGGAAAGAAAACTCAAGAGAAGGGCAAGCCCCTGCGTGAGGCTTTAGGGAAAGAGACTCAGGCATTCCCCCAAGCTTCTCCCTGGCAAGAAGAGGAGACTGTGTGGAATGCTGCAAGAATTTCACTAGTAGATTCAGCAAAGTATAGGACACTTGCAAGTGGGGCATGAGAAAGAATAGGACACTTACACATGGGACATCAGAGGAGACCCGTCCTCCCAGAGCCATGAGTAGCTGGGTTTCCTCAGAGACAATCCTATCCAGAATGGGAAATTGGAATGGGCGCTTGCTTGCTTGATGAATTCCTGTGGGGAGTAAATTTCCGAGTCGGTGGCGGAGTCACCGTAGTCATTTTAGGTTAGATTCACAAAACCAAAAGAACCAGAAGAGATGTTTTACACCCCCTCAATGGTTTTGCAGAAATGTTTACTGAAGCGTGGAGATACTCCATCACTTGTCCATCAAAGGTCATGTGTGTAATTAGTGGCTAAGCTAGGCTAGAAAACAGGTTTTCTGCCTCTCAAGCATTCCTCCACAGCCTACACCTGATTTATTTCTCTGTAAGCTGGTACCCCAGCCCAACTCAGCCATAAACACTCACCAGATCGTCTGTGCTGTTAATTTTCAGCATCTGGGCATCCAAAGACATACAGTTCTCCTGACTTCTTTCCCAATTAAATGGGCTGGAGGAAAATAGGTAACAGTGTTCTTCATGCCAGAGCCAGTCTTGGGGACAAGGACCTAGGAAGTGCAGTATATCTAATGAGTGAATTATGCCCGCGTAAAAATTTTTCTATGATGCTTAGATCAATTCTTCTCTCAGGACTCGCACATGTATACCACCTCTTCTTAATCAGAATTAAACCCAGACTCTGCAAGTATCTCAATAGCCTCAGAGTCTTTATTTCTCTATTTTTTGGAGAAAAAGAAAAAGTATTCTGATTTTACTAAAGTAAATTGAAAAGCAAAGCTGTTAAAAAGTGAGGCTTGAGCTGGGCTGTAATTTTAGAATCTGATCTATTTTTTAAAGTTAAGTTTGAAATAATGGAAGTGAGAGTTGAGGGAATGTTTACTCAACAGCCATTCTGCTATTAAAAAGATATGCTTATGTATTTTAGAACTTCAGGTCTTTGAATAATGCATTTAGACTTAAGTCCCACGCCTCCTGATTTTAGACACATTTTGTATGTAGCCATATGTAGTGGCCATATGTAGGTCATGAGTACCTGAATTATGTTGAGTTTACATTAAGATGTGCCATAAGCATAAAATACACATCTGTTTGAAAACTTAGCATGAAAAGAAGAATGTAAAATATCCCATTAATAATTTTCATGTTGATTAGTGTTGAAAAAAATTTTCAAATATATTGGGTTAATTCAAATGTTATTGAAATTAACCTCATACTTCTTTTTCATTTTTAATGTGTTTACTAGATAATGTTGCATATGTGGCAACTATATTTCTTTTGGACAGAGATCTTCTAGGAAGAACAATATATTGATCCAAAGTGAGCATCTCAATTTCGATAAGATCTCAGAAAACAGGGAGTTTCCTGTAGTGAAATTTCTAGGGAGTTCAAAAAACCAAACTGAGGGCTTAAGCAATAGGCAAAATATGCCAACGTCTATATATTTATGGATATTTTAAAGGACCTCCAAATCCTCGTCCTCCTCCTCCTCCTCTTCCTCTTCATCGTCTTTACCTCTTCCATGTGTTAGTAACACTTGGAAACTCTTTAATAGGAAACAGAACCCTTTGGTCTATGCCATAACCAAAAAAATAAAAATGAAATTCTTGAGAAAAGTAACATTTTAATTTGAACTTGTATTGTGGCATAAAATCATTAGATAATTTTATAATACGAGGATTTATCAAAGAGGAGAACGTAGGAGGGTGCTGAACTATGGAAGAAGAAAGCGAATGAGAAAGAGCACACAAAAAGCCAGGTTAAAAGCAATGAAATCACGTTTTTACTTCTTTATTTGCCTAGTCCCATCATTTTATGTAAAAGGAAAGAATGTACTGGTTTTCTTGGACTAACAGGCAGTCTAGGCAGGTTTTCCAAACTATGACAAAGCGAGAAAGACAAATCTCAACATTGGTATTCAAACTACCTCTGTTTATTTTAATTATTATTTTCATTTCACAAACACAAATATTGTTATGTGCTGAAAACTGTTGGCAATACTTCATATATATTAACTCATTTAATCCTCATAACAACACTGTAAGATAAGTTGCGTTCATTTCCTTTATTTGAGAGATAGAGAAAATGAGAATTGGAACCTAGGTAGTCTAACTCTAGCATCTGTGTGTTTAATGCCTTCTTCACACTACCTCTCAAACTCTGAGTTCTAGGTGATTGAGGAAATATTTCTTGGTGACCCTCAAGACATTTTGATACAGGGTCTTGGGATAAACCTGGAACCTACGATTTGAAACAAGTTACTTGGGTGATAATTTTGTACACTAAAGGTCGAGAACCACTACCAATTCCGGGGCTAAAGGTAAAGTGTGTTACTGTGCAGACCCTGAATCTTTCTAGCTGGACGGCCTCAAACAAACCACATATGGTAACTTCTCAGAGTGTCTCCCTCTTCATATATATACCAAGGACCACACACTTGTTAGTAAGAAAGATAAACTTGTCTCAAACTTGAGAAAACTGGCACTTTTTTTCATGTGGTGTTTTATTTTTAATGTTTTTGAGAATCTTGTTAAATCTGCTTGATGAAAAGCAGTACTTTATTTGATATCACTACTAATTGGTCTTTATCTGACACTGTCAAAGAGTGGAACATGTTACATAGTACATCTGCCAGTAAGAAAACATATCACATACTACTTTTAATTAGTTATACATGCCTGGCATCTCTGGGAGATGGTTCTGAATGGTCCTGATGTACATTTAATTCCACACAACTGATAAAAACAAAACTGTTCTAGGGCCCCACCTGTGAAATAAACCATTGGCTGATATGTGGCTATGTCTACTTATATAGACATTCTTATCCTTGATATACATTCTGCTTATTTTGGAAATTTTAAAAATTCTGTAAATATTAAAAGGATTTATAAACTGTAAAACTTTATACAAAATTGCTTATCATCATTTTACTTACCTGGGTTTCAATTTTTTCATCTATTGGGTCATCGGGAAATTCATGATGTATTTTTCTATGTTTTCCAATGCAAAAATGCATCATGACTTCCCTGATGACCCAATATAAAATAAAAAGATCTGTGATTATCTGTGGATTGTTATTATATAATATTTATTCAAAGAAATTACATTGATGAGATTAAGTGAGGTGTACAGCAAAACGCTGGAGAAATTTCTGTTTATTAGTGATAGTTAGCTATTAATGCTTAGAATAGGGCTCATTCATGCACCTCCAAGAAAGCAATGTACTCCATCTCACACTCTCTAACTCTCCTTATGACTAAATGCATATGCCTGATTTAATTACACACTGTAGGAAGACTAATACAGATAACTTCTGTAATAGCACTGGAGTTCACATTATCCTCTTCTCTTATAGATGTTACTATTTCTGCCTGCCTTTTAGAGTATGAGTCCATTAGACAGCTGAGATCAACTTAATTCTTGGAATTATAAATTGACTTCCTGGGCCCCTCATATTTTCGTCCAATTGGAAGTATCTATCCAACACTTCCAAGCCAGTCTGCCTTCATTGATTCAATCTAAATTGATGTAGTACATGTCTGGAAATAGTGCTATAGAATAAAGCTAATGTAGAGGTAAAGGTTCCAGGGACAAAGGAGGCCCCTTAGGAAAAGAAATTAATGATGAAGATACATCAGAAGGGAAAGAGGTAAGAACATCTAGGAAAAGGGGTAAGGATGGGACAGTTCTTTCAGGATAAAAAATCTTGAAAACTAGAATTTTTTTTAAAAACAGAAGGTGTTTATGAGGAAGGAAAACTTAAATCCACCAAAAGTGGGCTTAACTAAATAACTGTCTCAAGAATTTGGCAGAGGATAGGGTTGAAATGACAGAAATAGAGAATTTCTAGTGTAGGACATAATAAAATGATGTTATAACATTATGTAAATAATGATACACATTATCAGTATGTCAATTTTTGTGCCTAGAGACGTTTCTAAAAAAGAGGTAAGATTAAACAGGGACGTTTTCACTACCCCTCTTCACTCCTCCCTCCCCGATACCTGAAAAATTTGCTGCTTTCTTCAGAGCTTCTTGGAGATTCAGGTTCTGTTGATAAAGTTCCATTTGTTCTTTAGATTTCTCATCCAGTTTCTGGGTAAGTGTTTCTATCATTTCCTTGAGTTCCCTTTGTAACTCTTGGGAAGTTCTTTCCTCTTGCTTCTGGGCTAAAATCTGTCCCTCCAGTATATTTTCCTGGTGAGTCAGGTTTGCTTGTTGTTGTTTTAGAAGATCAGATACCTGGGATACTAAATCATAGTTGAATAAAGACTTCATTTCCAATCCCCAATAAAAATCCCTCCACTGGATTTTGAAGAAATCAAAGAAATGAAACAAATAATCTGACAACAGATAAACTGCTAGAAAATGACCCATATATACTCAAAAATTATGGATTTGAAACGTTTGGATATTCCTGCAATATCATTTTTAATATCAGAAACTGTCATGGACACTTGTGATTTAAAAAGTTATCAAGATTTTACTTGTTACTGAGAGTTACACATAAGTTAAAAGTAATCCTGAGATAAGCATCAGCAGCATAAATAAAATATAGACAATCTAAAATAGTCAGTCACCAACCAGGCTCAATGGCTATTAATAAGAATGTCATTAATGATTTACTTTGTGTATTCATTGCTCTGTGTCTCTGTGTCTCTCTATCCTTTCAGACTTCCTAATTTTATTTAAGAACTGTGATACTCACCACTTTTTTGAGACACCCTCCCACAGAATCATTTTAAGTTACTGTGTCACAAGTCACAAGAGTCTCAAAACTTTTTTTTCCCCCTTTGGCCACAGAATGTTTTAAGAAGGGTGGAGATGAAATGAATGTTGTGAAATCAAGCAGGCAACAAATGTTAATGCTCAAATGTCTCAGTTCTAGAAGCTTGATGGTTCAAATACAAAGCAAACTTCTTGCCTGGAAGGCCAGATTTGACCTTGATATAAAGTGATCAAAGCCTCAGAGAATGACTCAACAGTCACTAGTCACTTCTCCCAATCATTAGGAAAGACCTTAGTGCTAACCGATTGAATAAATAAATGGTTTGTGACCTTAAACAATTGAAAACCAAATAGCACGTTAGAGGCCTTAATAACCTGAATTCTAAATAGCAAAAATAGCTCAGATCTACAACCTAAATACACAGGTGGTTTAGATGGACAATCAACACCATCTTCTTTTCTCCTTGACCACTCTTATCCTTCTTTTCACTTCATTTACTCTCAACATCCTCTCTTTCCTAAATGGCTATACTATAAATTTGAAGTATATTTTGTTTTAAATATTTTATTTATTGAGGCTGTGTTTCTGGTTCTAAGCTTTAAATTGGTATTTAATCATCTCTATTAAAACTCAACTAAAGTAAACAACATTTCCTTTACTTTTGGGTCTCTCAGGTGATCTTGTGGATAAGTAACTTCAAATTATTTTTTTCCTCATTATTCTACGGTCTACACAGGCTCTACCCATGAAGTTATGAAAACAAATCAAAACAAAACTTACCATTCATAATCTTCATTCTATGCCTCCATTTGAGAGACAAGCACAATATACCCACTCAGCTTCCCACTCATTCTAAAAAAAGTTTGCCTGAAATGTATCTCAATCAAGGTTGTTTGTAGGTGTTGAAACCAATTTACAAATGATGTTCATTTTTCCCCCCTCCATCATTTCCCTGTGTCAGCACTTACATTGCATTATCAGAATTATGATGGTCACCAGTAAACCCAGGCAAAGGATCCCTAGAGTCACAGCCACAGGGCACCACCACCGAGATGAAAGAAAGCGAAGACCTAGAGTACCAGAGGACAGGATCAGAAAGTCATAAAAGTAATCAAACAATTCTTTGGATCTTGTCTGTATCTGGCATGTTGCATTACTTACTTCTAGTCCTCCCAAGGACTCTGCAAGTAATTCGTCATCCATATTTACAGAAGAAAAATATGGACAATTAAAGAATTTAAGTAATTTATTCATTGTCACACAATTGACATAATATAAGGCCAGGATTCAATACCAGATATTTGATTTTAAGTATCTGATTCTGAAGTTTATACTTTGTCTACTCCCCACCACTAACGACTTCAAGAAATTCCCAGTTCAGCTTGGTTGGATCAACTTCATCCACAGGGCAAAGAGCCTGAAGTTTTTAATATAGTGTATGCACACACACACACACACACACACACACACACACACACACACACACACAGTGTGTTTTATAAGTAACATACCATAAGTGTGTGTCAGATGTCAAGCAAATATGCTTTAGTCAATCAACTGAGATCGCCTCCAAAAATTACAACATAGTTGTGTGCTATTCAATTTTTATTCCACTAAAATTATATCTTGGAACTGGGGTTATTGACCAAAGAAAACTAGAAATGAGACCTCAATATTCGCTTGACTCATATTAATGTCATGTTCTGTACTTATACCATGTCTGGCCCTGTTGTTACAGAAAAAAATTCACCATTAATATAGAGGCAAATAAATAATGTAGCTCGCAGTTTTATGTATGTCTAATTATGTGTTCCACCTCTTAAAAAGCTCAGATATTTTGGTTTAGCAGGAAAACATTTCAAATACTGTATTTGGACTCCTCATTTTGTAAGAAAAACAAATAAGGCATTAACAATGTTATCCTGTATATGCAAACAAGGAAACTGAAGAGTTCAGTGATTTGCTAAGTTCACACAGATGTTAAAATCCCAACATAGGTAGGTCTTTAATCCAATTGTCAGTAGCTACATGACTTGGAACATTACATCACTCAATATCCAGTATGAATGTGTAATTATCTAAATCTATCAATGGCCAAGCATGTTCACAGAGTTCATATGCGTTCAAGGCACTTCTGTTAAGCTCGGCAGATGATACAAACAAAGTAGAAATTTTGACAGGAAGGAATATGGTTCATTCACTGACTCAAAGTTATTAAGCTCTTGGATGTATGTGGTAAGTTGGCAGAGAAGAAGTGGAAGATATCTGTCTCTTGTGCAAAGAATTGCCTAATCCTATCCTCAGGGGCAAATATCTGTGTAAATCTTTCAACCAACATTTCCCTTGGTCAATATCTACATTCCTTAGGAGTAGATACTATAGGGGATCAAGTATGTTCACCACTTGAATGATAAAACTCCTGAATTTTTAGAAGAAAGTCACAGGATCCACACCTTGCAGGGAAGGCACACACTCCCATTTTCTATAGGCCAAACCTTTGTTCTGTCTTCTTAGTAGATAGAGATCATTCATCCAACTCCTACTCCCACTAGTAATTTTCAAATCAGAAAGCACTTGGATTTTGTGCAGTAGGTGACTATTGTAATCAGGTTCTAAGAGAATTAAGTTGACAATTGTAGTAAAAGTCAGGCACTCAGTATTTACTACATGAATAATAAATGAATGAATAAGCAAATGACTACTGCTAATCTGTAGGTCTACCTATAAATGCCAGTACTATTTTCATATTAAGTTAAGGTAATCAGCTCAAAAGTTAAATCATTCCATGTTCACACTTATTTTTGCTGTTGAGAGAAATTTCTATTTTGTTTGTGGTAACATGACTTGGAATTTCTTTATCCAAATTCTTAACAACATTTGTATGACTTCCCTCCTTTATAATTTGTTCCTTTCTCTCAGAATAGTTGTAAGGTAAAAGACAATTTATCCAGATTGTCTGTGAAGTTAGGATTATGAATTAATTCATACTTAAGCAATTTAACTTACTGTGCATATCAAACAAATTGTAATTTTTCAAAACAGTGGTATACAATAAAACATAATTTATACTAAACCATACTGAATATTATTTAATCTGCTTATAATAATTCATAAAATAGTATCTAGTTTTTGCAATGTCTCAAGGACACTGTTATAAACGTTATCATTGTATATACTGGGTGAATTCGACATTTTCTGAATCTTCTGATGGACTGGATTCTGGACCAATGGGAGGTTGTGATACAATCCTAGCTGTACCACTTGCTAGCTGGATAAAAATAGGTAATTCAGTTAAATCGCCTGCTTCCCAGTTAGTTCTCTGTAAAAGGGAGATAATAGTAGTCCTAATATTCAGGTGTGAAGAGTCAGAGAAATAATGAATGTAAAGTGAATAGCATGGAACATAGCCTATAGTAAATGTTCAATAAAAGTTAGCTATCATCATCTACTACATCATTCATACCAAATTATTTCATTATTTTTCTTCTTCATCATTACCATTATATCCTAGTTGACTTTCTTTTAAATAAAGATGATTAATTCTATAATATTTTCCCATACTCAAGTGTTTTAACTGTCTAGTCCTATGTTCAGTTAACTTACATTTTTAAACTAATCTAGGGAATCTGTCCATGTATACATTCACCCATTCCTACTACCTTTAGCTGTCTCTCCATTTGGCTTATGATCAGGTTGATCCTTCATAGTCTTGCTCTTGAGGTCATCAAAAGTCAATTCCAAATTCATTCCACAAATGAGAAAGTGAAGCAGTCGAGGACTTCTACAAAGTAAAAATCTGTGAGCTCCTGCTGGAGTGTTTAAATAGTTACTGCTATCTAATGGAATGACTCAGTCATTGGTATGAGGAAGGAGAGGCTTTGCTTCATATTTACTGACGCAAATCCTTCAGTTATGTCTGTTGCAGGCAGGGATGATTCTGATAGTATTTCAGGATATTTCACTAAATAATTTATGAAAGAGAAAGCTGTACTTTCCATGAGTATTTGAAGAGAGGGATATGTACACACCTTTCAGATAAGGAAAATGAAACTCAAAGGGGTAAGTCATGCTAAATTTGGGAGAAAGTATGCATTTAGACCAGGTTATTTTATTCCAATGCCCATATCTGTTTGTTTATTTCACTGTAGCTGACTATCTCCATACTGTGTCTTTTGTAAGTCTCACATTTCCCTTTTTAATTTGGACTGCTTTCGTTAACAATAAACTTAGCAATTTTAGGGTTTAATCTCTAGCCATGGTGACCTAGGTAGTTTTAGAACTTAATTGGGGGTTCTATTCATACAGGGGCAGTATAGCATAGCAGCACAGAAAACTTTGGAGCCAGATGGAGCTAGTTTCAAATTTTTCCTTTGCTAGTCCCTTGATCTGTAATCTTGGGGAATTACTTAACACTCTGACCCTATGTCTTTGTCTATAAATGGAGACATTATACTGTCTACTTCATAATGTTGATAATGTTATGGGCATTCAAATGAGGTAGTGGGTAAAAATGCTAAGCTTTATACTAAAAACATAATAAAAACTCAATAAATGATAGTTATTAATATTCCTAGTACTAACCAGCACAGTTGAATTGCCAGTCAAAGAATTTCATTTTATACATGATTGACTTGAGTCACAAAGATTCTTCAGTGGACTCCCCATGAAGAAGCCTATATGTATTCATTGATAGAATTCTTATCTATTTTCCCTTCACATCTTCCTAACCATAAAATAAATATCTCTTTATAGTTATATATGCCTTAAAAAAAAGTCCTTATCTATTTATTAGAGATTTCTTCTGAAGTGTTTATGGGAAAAGTGATAAGATATCTGGGATTTACTCTAAACCTATGCTAGGAAAAAAAGTAACAGTAAGGGAACACATAAAATAACATTCAATAAAATATATAAATAAATAAAATACCAGGAAACTATTAAGAAAAATTACCAGTATTGACAGCTAATCAGAATTTTATTTCCCTCCTCCTCCTTAGGTTTTTTGGTATTCTTTTTTTTCCATGCAGAGTATCTGAGACCAAATTGAAAATAATTTATCTGCCATTTAAAGTTTTACTCTATGACATGCTTTATACATAATAAAAGCTCAGCATGTAACAAATATATCTTAGTCAAATTAGCTTGTAACTAAGCAAAGTTACTTAATCATTCACACCCCATCCCACTTCCACTGACTGAGTGCCAGGAAATAAGGCTGGGTCCATTTCTGAATTCAACATGGTGACTTTCACATAAATAAAATCTCAGGAAAGTTTTTATCAATGACTTAATAAATACTGAAATTATATCACAATGAAGAAGAAACCTTTTTCCCCCACAGTGACTTGGTTATTTTGTATCAATACTCTAGCAGATTAAGATAAGACATATAAATACACTTGTTGATAAAATGGACATGACACATATTTTTTGTGTGCACATCACATCCTAATAACTTTTATAGGTTGTCGCAAGAAGAAGTGTCTCAGAAGGATATGTATGACTATGTAGTTAAAACACTCAAAGATGCACACAGCACCAAAAAGAACTACATTCTTTAGAGAAAACCTAAGATTGTACTGGATCTCTCAGACTTCGCATATTCATCTCCACACTTGACCCACGAGACCCAAGACAGCATAATCACCAACAGTCCTTGAGTCAACACTCATAGGAAGCTTACTAAGCAATCCAGGACCTGGTGATGAGCTCTGCAAATCCTATATTCCCTTCAAATACAATTTATTTATTTTTTCTTTAAAAAATTCCTCTCTATTTAAAATCTACAGGTAGGGTTGACATCATCAATTTATTTACTCTCCTCATTTTATATACCTTAACAGTGCACCGTATTGATTTTCAATTCCATCAATGTATTCCATCTCTCGAACTAAAGTACAAGCTCTTGAAAAGCAAGGGTAGATACCTTTCTGTTAAGAACAGCTCATTTTTTTCCTACCACCCTTGCACACCATGTAAATTGCGTAATATTCTGCAAAGGGTAGACAGCTGATACTTGAGATTCTTAACTATAAAGATAATGACAACACAAGCTGAATTTTTAAAATACAAAGAAATTTAACAAAAACTTACCTCAATATCTTTTGAGGAAGTGGAACTAAAGTCCAAAACATTTCATTGGTTTGCTGAATAGCTCTCTTTTCTATCTGACGCCAGACAAGAGGTCAGCTCATTGTTCTTTCAATTATGCCAGTTAATAAAACACATAGGTGTCATCTGAGACATTATCAATTCAGTATGAACACCTTTCGAAAGGCTTCACTAAGAGACTTTTCAGATTACTAAAGCAGAGACTATCCACTTCATAGAAGACTTTAAAAGTACAGTGTGAGGTAGGGAACACCCACACCAGGGTCACCCTCAAATTTTTTGTTGACTTCCTTCAAACCAGGGGCTCATATTGAGGAGCCACAACATGGAGAGTTTGAAAGTGAGCTCACTCACCGTCTCCTGAGTGATCTGGCTCCTCAGCACAGATTATTTTGCCTTTCACTATTCAAGCCTGATAGAAACAAATAGTTTCCTTTCTTTTTTTATTGTGGTAAAACTTAATATAAAATTTTTACCATTTAGCCATTTTTAGGTGTACATGTCAGTGACATTAAGTGCATTCACGTTTTTGTGCAACTATCACCACCATTTACCTCCAGAACTTTTTCATCTTCTCCAACTGAAACTGGACTCATTAAACAATAACTCCTGTGACAGTTCATTATATGTGTCAACTTGTCTGAGTCAAGGAGTAGACCAACTATTTGGTCAAACATTCTTCTGAGTGTTTCTCTGAGAGTATTTTTGGGTGAGATTAACATTTTAATCAGTAGAGCAGGTTTCCCTCCATAATGTGAACGGATCTCTTCCAATAACTTGAAATCTTCAATGCAACAATAAAACTGACCTCCCTCCAGATAAGAAAAAAATTTTCTGGTGGACAGCAATTGAACCAGTGCTGCATCACTGGCTTTCCTGGGTCTCCAATCTGCCGGCCCACACTGCACATTTAGACTTGCCAGCCTCTATAACTGCGTGAGCCAATTCTTTATAATCAATCTCTCTGTGTGTGTGTGTGTATATATATACATCCTATTGGTTCTGTTTCTCTGGAGGACCCTGAATAATATGACCCCCCCATTCCTTTCTCCTCTCTCTCCCCTGGAAACCACCTTTCTATTCTCTGTCTTTATGAATTTGCTACTCTAGGTACCTTATATTAGTGAAAGCATACAATATTTGTCCTGTTATGTCTGACTTATTTCACTTAGCATAGTGTCTTCAAGGTTCATCTAAGTTGTACCATGTGTCAGAAATTCCTTCCTTTATGAAGCTGAATAATATTCTATTGTATGTATAGACCACATTGTGCTAATCCATTCATCCATTGATGGACATTTGGGTTTCTCCTGTATTTAGAGATCCAGGGAGATAGTTTCTATAATCCTTATGTGGCAGATAGCTGGAGAGACTTGTCAGACTTTAAGTGGTCCTCATTATCCCTGTTTCCTGGTGTTTATACCCTTGTGTTGCTCCCTCCTCTTGAATGTGGGTAGGACTTGTGGCTTGGAGTGTGGCAAAGGTAATAGAATATATGTGATCATGTATATGTGATTACTTATGGTATATTGCCAAACTTGCTAAATTTGTCTCCCTTTTCTTTCTCTCTGGTTAGATTTAAAGAAGAAAGCTTGCATGAATCTCATAGCCACAAAGAAATGAATTCTGCCTAAGGGAGCTTAGAAGAATTCCTCCCCAGCTGAGCCTTCATATGAGAACATAACCTAGCAGACACCTTGATGGCAGCCTTGTGGTACCCTAAGCAGAGGACACAGCTGAGCTCTCCCACATTTCTGACCCACAGACACTGTGAGATAATAAATGCTGCTTGACATTGCTGCTCATATGATTTATGGCAATGTGTTACATGGGACATAAAACTAATAATCCTGTGATAAACTTCATCCTCCTGTTCTGTTAAACTTCCTTAAATCTAATCCTACCACTGACTTTCAATGCTTTTGAGGTCGCCACTCAAACTCAGGCTGCAATCTTGCTTCATACAATAGAGACACTTCCTAGTGGAGTGGTTGCAAGATGGAACTGGTTTCTTCTGACACATTATCTATTTTTTAAACCATGGCTATGGCTTAACTCACTGCTCAGCTCTTTACAACTCATACTTGATGCCTCAGAATAATAATAGTCCTGACCTCTATTTCACTGAGGCACAGAGAGGAAGGGAATCTATGGTGGGTCGCATGATTTAAGCAAGGTCAAAAGGAGACTAATCAAAGGAACCATAAATAAGTAGCTCTTTAGTCCCACTTGTTACAGCTATTGTATAACAATGCCCTGAAGCATAGGTGAAAAGGCCTGTGTACATGTACCCTCCATTGGTTCCACTCCAAGTCCTTAACAACTTGTGTATAAGCTAATGATTCACAAGCTTAATGGAACCACAAGATGGTGTAGGATAGTAATGGGATCATTCCCCTCTACCTCAGCGACCTGCCCTTCTGTTGTGGGCCTTCTTCAGTCTTTCCACCACCATCCTCTTTTTGCTCCTATGGGACTGAACTCAGAGTTACAATTGTATAGGGCATGATCACTTTCATTAGGATACACAAAAAGTTCTGTTTCTCCAGGGAATAACCCAGTGTGTGACAGAGAGAGAAAAAAAATGGCAGTGGTAATTCCAAGAAAGAAAAGTAACAAGGAGGTCATTAACAGAATCCTATTTTGTTCAAACCTGTTAAGGAGCTAGAGGGCAAAAAGTTGATGGCAATCACATGGCAGGAAAGGGCACTGGGAGGAATAAACAGCCATGTTAATTGGCAAACCTGTTCATGCAGGTGAAGTCTGGCATGGCTGGGATAAGAGATGGGGTCAGGATAGCAAGGGGAGCTAGTCAAGATCTGGAATGCTGGGAAAGGTAAATCATGGTCATGGTAATAATGCATATGAGAAGCATGGAGGACGTAGTTATCCACGAAGGTGAAGGCCATTGGTAAAACCGAGTAGAAATCAAGATAATCTTAGTTAACACAAAATGCTTGTTATAGCAAGACAATTATGAACATTTCACACCCATGAACTTATTTCATCTCTATAAGTATATGAAGAAAAATTATTATAGTATTACCCCATTTTATATAGAATGAAACTGAACCAAGAGAGAGATGTACTAATTTGCCTAATATAACACAGCGAGTAAGTGAAAAAGCAAGTAATTTATCTCAGAAAGCCTAGCTGGATTCTTAGCCATGATGCTCTTCTGTCTCTCTGACAAGACAAAGAGAAGGAAAAGGTTAATGATGCTACACATGTACACGGCACTCTGCATGGAACTATTCTAATCACATGCCTTCATGTCTCTGATTGTATTTTCTCTATGAAAACCATCTAGGGCAGGTCAAGCGGACATTGCACTCCTATTTCATGAATGGGAAAATTAAGGACTGTAGAGACTACATAATATTATATCATAACTCAATGAAAGACCCAGATTAGAGTTCAGCTCTCCTTAGAGTCCTATAAAATACCTCCCTCCTCGCCAAGCTTTCTGCTGAAATTTGGAAAATACTGTTCATTCTAACTCCATCATCTTTACATTTAAAAAACTAAAGTAGTGCTTATTTAGTTTTGGAACTGACTGGTTTTAAATCATCTGTGTCATACCAGGCTTTTATCTCACTATTTCATTTCTTTAGCTAAGGAAAAAAATATTAAATTTATAGTCTCCATTCTCACATCACATTGTCATACTGTGTGAGAGCTCTTAGAATCAATCCCACTCAACAGCTCCCCTCAATAATCACTCAATAAAATTAGACTTTTAGAATTAGAAAGGATCTGAAAAGTAGTTTTATTTGATTCTTATGAGATAGATAGATCTCTATAAACTATGTTGAATTTTCTTATAAAATATTTAGTATTAAAAATTTTAAGTACTTTCTATTAAGTAAAAGATTACCAATTTAAGTATAAATCATTTATACAACATGCATTCATTCCTGTGGAAATGCTTCTTTATAAATATCCTATGTTCTTTCCATTTGTGCTTATTTTTACACTTACCTTAGATTTTATTTGAGAGAGAGAATGAGAGAGGGAGGGAGGGAAGGAGGAAGGGAGGGATAGAGGGAGAGAGGGGAGAGAGAGAGAGAGAGAGAGAGAGAGAGAGAGAGAGAGAGATATCTTGGAACCCAGTTTTAAAAAAAATATCTGTCTGACTTATCTGTTTCATGCGAATTTAAGTCAAGGTGGAGGGGGGTTTCGTGGACAGGACCCAGAAATTCTCATTTTCAAACTTGCTTTCTCCGAAGATGGGATGGCTTTCCAGTTCCTTTGGCAACCTCTCAGCCCCACTGCAATGGTTCGCAATTAATGACCCAGAACCAAGAGTTGATTATCAACATAGTGAAGGGGAGGGTTTCGAAGAGCAAGGAGGGCTAATCACATGGAGGGGGAGTGAATGGAAATTGGCAGGGTGACTTTCAACCTTCAACAGTCGCCCTGGAGTGCTGTGGTGAAGAACCAAGAGCATTACTCCTTTTCTGATGGAGAAGAGGACTTATTGGGTCACCAGCAATCTGCCTTTGATCCTCTTCAAAGTCAAGTTTCTCACCATTGTCTAGAAAAATACCTAATTCAGTGGACGGATGTGTCCTCCTTAAACGTCTTCCTTTTGGGGGCAGTGGGAGAAAGTTAAAGACATATAAAAAGGATTGATAGTAGAAGGCAAGAAAAGAAGACAAAGGGAAGCAAATGTGGAGACCCTAAAATAGGAATAGAGAAAAAAGCCAGGATGAAAGGGAAGGGAAAGACCACAGAAAATAAAAGCCCAGGGGAGTAAAAAGAGAGAAAGAGAAAAAAAGGAAAAACACATTTATTGCTGAGAGAAGTTTCTCTCCTTAAGTCTTCTAGGTCAAGAAGTCAGACATGGCACAGAGCGCGGAAAGGAGGTAACAGACCCCTGCAGTGTGTGATCCTGGAGAAGCAGGAATTCAGTCCAATGGGAATACGAACCCCTGCTGTGATGGCTTCTGTCCTGGTGTGCTTCATGCGGGTGAGTTGCGGAAACGCAGGGATAAAGCTTTTGTTTGTTTGTTTCTCCGATAAATCAACTCTCAGAAGAACCTGGGGGGGGGGAAATGAAGGACGGGAAAGACAGCTATAGAACCAAGGGGGTAGTGGGAAATGAATAACTAGAACGTTTTCTTAGTATGATGGGGTTACATAGTGCAGGAGGGACAAATGACAACATCAGTGAAAAGGGGGACAGAAATTAGGGCAATCATAGATACAAGTAGAATGGTTATGGCAATTAAGAAGAGCCACTTATGTGTGTTTCTATCTTTTAGCGTCTTATCACCCATCCTTCAAATTCCCAAGTAAACGATCAAACCTAGCTATGTCATTCCCCTAAAGGGAGTTTCTGACATCAGCCCTGATACTATTCTTGAAGTTTACAGGTGCCTCCAGATCAGAAATAAGTCAAAAGAGGGAAAATTCTTTTAAAATACTTTGGATAGTTTATATCTCCCCACTAAAAATCAGAAGCCCCTGAGTAACTAACCCATTAGCTGGAAAAGGGGTCATGGACTGAGGGATTCTGGCCAACTGTCAAGGGGAAGTTTGCACAGATATGAAATCTATAAGAAGAAGAGCAAATGAAGAAACTGGCTCGTCAGGTTCCTGCACATCTCCTAGCAGGGTGTGGGCTGTTTCACTTCCTATGTACCAGTTAAATTAATGTCTGAAAACCCATTTCTTTTTCTTGTATTTTCTTTTTACTTCCTCTTCTTTCCTTGGCCTTCCCATCCCTTCTTTTCTCTTTTTTCCTCTTTTTGCAATGGTCCTGAAAGAGGTATTTTATCTGCTGAGTACTTTAGGTGATTCTAGCCTTTAGTTCACCTAGAGAGGTTTTTGAAGGAGAAAGTCAACTATAATATAAGATAGAAGAAGGAGTGGAAGGTTTATTTACTAGAAGGTTTATTTGAAGAGAATTGATAGGAATTGTCACGGGGGGCGTTAGAGCAGATTTGTCCTTGATTCTATTAATTCATTCAACACATATATATGATTGAGTTTGATTTGAATTATGGCCAAATCAATAGATGTGTGCAGTTGGTCGTGCTACTTAAACGCCTATGCCTTAGCTCCTTAGTCATTTAAAATAAAGTTAAATATACCCATTTACATGGTTATTTTGATGAAATGATATGACATATTAAAAGTTCTTAACAGTCTGACTGGTATATAGTAGCTATTCAATAAATAAGTCCCCCCACTGCCCTTCTTCCCTTGTTTGGTGAGTTGTTGATGTGCTGAGGGAGTGAAAAAGAACAGTGAGGTTTGCACTGGGAAAGAACTAAGAAGGCAATAACAATATCCTGAGGGACAGATCAGGGAATTTCAAGGACAAAAAAGTTGATATGTTTCCTGTCATTTACAAAAGCAGTGATGGCCACCCATCACCAAAAAAGAAAAAAAAAAAAGGAGGAAAGAAGGTAGGAGGGAGAGAAACAGAGAGAGAGAGAGAGAGAGAGAGAGAGAGAGAGAGAGAGAGAGAGAGAGAGACCAGATTAGACATTTGTTGTTCCAAGTTCCCCACTTCAAAGGTAGTGCTGAATAGGCATGGGAGAGATGAAATCACAGTCCTAACCATGGCTAACCTTATGACCTTGTCCTGATACCTACCCTGCTCTCACTAATTGATCTAACTGAGCACAGTCATGAGGGATGATAGATAGACAGCTGAGCTGAGCAGATGAGACAATTTCCCTGTCTCAGACTCTTTCCCTTCCTACAGCTTCCTTGGGCAAGATGTGAGGAGAACTGTGTCAGTCCTGAACAGTAAGTATCTGAGAATCCAAATGGGGAGGAAGGCGAGACAGACAAAAACATCAATACACAAAACAGGGGCAAGATGTCATCAGATATCTGTGACTTCCTTTATTTCTACTTAAATGGGCATCAACTCAATCCACTTGTCTCACAGAAATAAAGACACACATTTGTGTCATTCTAAGAACTCAAAATAACACTGCTGACAGCATTTTTTCCAAAGCCAATCTTCCTATCAAAGCAGCAGATTTAATCTCAATTTGTGCAATCATAGAGATTTGCAGCAGACTTTCTTACACATGTTTCTCAGTGACTCATCAAGACAGACTGGATTCAGTAAATATCTTAGCCACAAGCAGATATATTTGGGTGCTTTCCAAGGGTGAATCACTACTTCATTTTGAAAAGCATTTTCTGTATTTTTTAGGACATGATAATATTTATTGCAGACTTCATTTAGCTATCACTTTGACGTAATTTTCCCTTAATCTAAACCTGCCACAATTAGGTCTTATGTAGACACAGTGGACATAAAGATAAAAAGGGAAGAGATTCATGCCACTTGGAGGTAAACTAGTAAAAAAAAAAAAAAAAAAAAGAAGGGACGGTTTGAATGAAAGACTTGCTCAGGCTTAAGGAAAACACATATTTAGCCACGAGAAGGGTTTCCCGGGTTTCCCAATAGCCAAGTATGTTACACCCAGGGGAAATGGTGATGGCCTTGGTTCCTTGTCACACGTTCTCTGAGGTTTTAGACACCTACCACCACGGAAATGTCCTTTTGAATAAAATCAGGATCATAATGCTGTTGAACTAGAAGGGGCTTTGAAAAAAATGAGGGATGTGAGAAATCCTAGAGGAGACACTGCTCAGTGAAAAAGCAAGCTGTATATTCTACAACTGTTCAAAGAAAGAAAGAATACAGGAGTGAGTTTGACTAGATCAACAGATCAGGAAGTATTATTAAATTTGCTCATCTTCAAAGATACACAAATATTCTCTTTTTCCTCCCCTTGCCACTCCCAAGCTCAGCCCACACTCCTTCTCCCACGTGATCCATATTTTTTTTATCCCTATAGAGAAAATTTATAATTTCCCTAGTTAATTCAGAATATTTCATTAGCTTTCATTATGATAAAGATGGTTTCTGCATTTTTCCCCCTCTTTTTGTGTGGCCTCAGCAGATATGTATATCAGTTTTGATTCCAGATGTGAAAATTTAGGACCCTTTTTATGGTGGGAGTTTTTACAGTTTTATGGCGGCCTTTTTTGCAACAACTTGCAAAACAGAAATTACAAACTTCATTGTATTGCTTTCATGCTTATAACAAAATTTTTTTTATAGTTATATTTTATTGACCTCAAATATATACAAACCTTAACTTTCACATCCATTTTTAAACTCACTCTTTGTAAATTTGCATTGGTAGTTCTTTCTTGGTAATTGTCACCATAACTGTTTACAATGGTCATGGTTACATTTTCTATTAACACTATTTCATGATCACTACTTTAGTCTGTCTTATGATTTACACAATGCCATCTATAGTATATAACACTAATCAAGGCATCCCGTTTCACAATAAATTCAGCTGGTTACATTGAAGTTAATATAACCTGTGATGCTTTTATTAAAACAAGGTATCATCTTATTGTAACTCATTCTGATTCTGAAATCATAATAGATACTGACTATATTTTTATTGCAAACATTTTTATTCTTTCTTCATAGTTGCCTGACCACAGATTGGGTACATCTCTGGTATATATGGTAAGTTTCAGCTTTAATACCCAGAAAGACATTTAAAACGGACTTCATTTTTCTCAGGTTTCACTTATTTATTTTTTAGTATTTTCAGTTTTTAAATATTTGACAGTAGAGGAAAAAAATGTATGAAACAGCCAGTCTACTTACCTAGTGTCTCATGGAGTAAAGTTTATTTACACCATCACTTCTCTATGTGACAATATGCCAGGATTTCCTATTTCAATACCACCTCTTCGACCAACATGAATAGATTATTGGCTACTTTCTCAGGTTCAGCTTTGGAAATATCCACATCGAGGGGATTACTTCAGTACAGTAAAAAACAGCCCCTCCAAACCACATTAAATCTCTTACCAATTGTTCTAATAAACTGACTACTCTTGCTGACAAAATAAGGAAGTAGATATGTGAAGTGAAAGCCTTGGGGTTAAAGTCTTATAATAGTCTATAAAATATTCACACAATAATCAAAATGCAGACATTGAAGACTGATTATGCCGAAGCTGGGCAACAAAGCAGACCCCAGAGCTCTCACTGTCCCCGGGCTCCTTGCAGGTTGCTGGTGGTGATTGGCGCTTTGCTTCTACTGTGTGGCTTGACTTCTGTGTGCTTCCGCTGCTGCCTGAGCCGCCAGCAAAACGGGGAAGACGAGGACCGGCCCCCCTGTGAAGTGACAGTCATCGCTTTTGATCATGACAGCACTCTCCAAAGCACGATCACTTGTGAGTACACTGGCATTAGGCGTGGGAGGTGAACCAAGGCTTCAACAAACTGTTAGGATGGTACAACGGTATAAAAACGTTGACTGAATAATATTAAAGATTCCAGAGCTCCGGGTAGTTTTAATTTCCAGAAGCCGGATAGGGCGATGACCCGGGCTGTCACAAATACTGCAGTTTCAAATATTGGTCTGACTGATGATAGAGTGAAGGAAGAAATGAAATGTTGGAGACAACACTGGAAATGATTTGCTGGAAGAATTACCCAGATCACAAATAGTTATTTTGATAAAATTATTTTAAACCCTGAGCATATTCCGTTTTCAAGAATGTTTTGCATTTTGTAAAAAATCGACATTTTCTATCTATACTCTTTTATATCTTTAGAGAAACGTGTTGTGTGTACTTTCAGTTCTTTATTCTCCAAGTCTTGATACACTAAATATTAGCCCCAACATACCCTTGATGGTCCGTCATGAGACACCTTATTTCCTTCTGTTCTCTTTATATTCTTTCCTAAAATTGGAGAGTAATGACCAGGCAGAACAGCAGGTGGCAACACACTGCGGTATTTATTTCACGAAGAGAACAATATAGTGTGTTGTTTTTTTTCATCTTCCCTGCCTCTCTGTTCTCACTCTCATTTTTGAGAAAAGATGAACAAGGCAGAAATAAATATTTCTAAGGAGTCAGTGGGTTCGTGTAGAGGGTTCCTAAATCTATGAAGGGGGAAGGACAGGGCTGTGAGATACGGGAACACAATTTAGATTATTTGAGGATACCAGAGAAGAAAATGAAGTTGGTTTCTAAACAAGCTCCACAGGATTTTCGTAACATTTGTGGCAGAGAGCTGGCAATGTGTTTGGGCACTTGTTGAAAGTAAAAGGAAATTTAGTGTGTTGTAAGTCTGATTTCTGAGGATGCCACCTTTACTTGAGCCAGTTCCTTCTTCCCTCACCAGCCCTGCAGTCAGTGTTTGGCCCTGCGGCTCGGAGAATCCTGGCAGTGGCCCACTCCCACGGCTCCCTGGGTCAGCTGCCCTCCCCGTCCGACACCCTCCCCGGGTATGAGGAAGCTCTTCACATGAGTCGCTTCACCGTAGCAAGATGTGGGCAGAAAGCACCTGACCTACCCCCAGTTCCAGAAGAAAAGCAGCTGCCTCCACTGGGGAAAGAGGCTCCTCAAGTAGAACACTCTTCAAACTGATGGGAACCCTGGTTTTATAAGTGGGGTGAGGGTATCCCCAGAGTCGGTGAAGACAGACAAATGGAACAATTTTGTCTAACTTTCAGAAGATTTAGGATGACATCTAAACATCGTTCGGTGGAAAAGATGGGTTCCAACTCATTTCCAGCAGCATGTATTTTCTGATATGGAATGCTCTAATAGAGAGCTCTCATTCTTTATCCAATAGCCTAAATTTGTATCTAACCTCTAGCAATGCTGATTACTACTGAACCAGGAGAGCATCAAAGGCTTCTGCAAATTCCTTCAGCTCTTGAGTTCCTTTACCCATGTGATACTGCACGTTGCTCTTCTCTGCCAGCTAATAGATAATAATACACTTGAGGAGAAAGGCAGCCATGAATATAATTCACCAAATTCACACTTCCTCTAAAGAGAACACCCACTTTTATACTGAATGATGATGATAATCTTAGACACCATGTAATGCCTACCTGGACATCCAGAACCAGGGGTGGGGTTGCATGTATGGGCTAGGAGGACACAGTATAGCACTGAAGTGCCAAATATCAAGGGCTTTCTTTCACTCTGGTCCTTCCCTCCAGGGGTGTGAGAAATCACATAGAGTGCAGTAACAGTTGTATTCATTTTTCAGTTCCTCTGCCCTGTGAACACACACACACACACACACACACACACACACACACACACACACACACCCTTTTCTAACTCTGAAAGAATAGCATTGCTTTGCTTTTTTTCCTCCTTCCTGCTTTGATCACCTAAAATCAAGTTGTCAGCCATGACAGACACTAGTCTCTAGTGGTGGCCTTTACTGTCCCCTAGTGGAGCCATGGTAGAAAATGCATTCTCCTATTTGAGCCTATCCGCTCACCTCTCCAGTTCCGGCCGCATTAAGTGAACTAAGCCTGGGTGAGATCCTTCCCAAGGCACCATCCAGCTGTGTAACGCTAAGCCGTCCACCTAACATAGTACCTCCAAAATGTACTACTATTGGAAAATTGAAGAAGTAAAGAATATTTGGGGAAAAACTAGTCAGCAGTGGCCTTAGATAAGTCACTGAAATCTTTAAAGCACAGTGTTCTCATCTGTAAGATAGGCGATAATGACACCTCACAAGATTGTTGTGATGATAAAAAATGAGCTAAGTATATATGACAAAGTTTGTAAACTATTATGCACATGTACTTGTTATTCTTGGTATGAACACCTAATGTTCACCTGCCTGTTATGGTTCTGATTTGTCCTTTTGCCGTTACTGCTAAGTCACACTTGAAGTAGCTAGCTTTATTTCATCAATAATATTTGTTAACTGAGGTAAACAGCTAAAGATATGTGATTCCTCTTCATATGTTCTATGTAGAGGTAAGGGGCATTAGAGAAAACTCATTTATTAGAGAATGAGCTCCCGTACTCAGGGAGACGTGACACAGTCCAGGAATGGCTGATGAGTTCAGCACCTCGTTAAATCCATTCTTTGAGGCATCCTCACTCAGCCCAGCCACAGGGAAAATGTTCTGAGTATAACCCGCTGGTGATCTGCATTTATTCTGAGTCATTTATCAAACTGCCTCTGGAAATTGTTGCAATGCAAGGGTTGTTAATAGCACCTGAGGTGGCCTTGTTTTGCCAAATGAATCACTTCATTATCATGCATTCTATGAAATATTCTTGGCTCATTACTCCTTCAAGATACCAGGATCTTAAGTCAAAATGCAAAAGGTATAAAAAGATCTTGGAAGAAATCCTGTTTTATTCTAAAGAGATCTCTCTGCCGCACCTCTCCCTGTCCCTTTGCCCCCTCCTCAGCCAAGTGACGCGTTCACTCTGGTCAGTCTCCCATTTTGTCACGAGCTATTAGCATCCATTTGGCTTCCTTCCTTCTATACTCAATTTGAATTATGTATTGTAAAAAGCAGAAAGAGTACAGAGCTGAAGAAGAAAAAAGTCACATTGTTAAGCCTTGTAATAAGTAATTCAGACACTGAACTTGAAGACAATCAGAAGCTACTTAATGTGTTTTTAGCAGGAGAGTGTGCCACAATGTGATCAACTTTGTAGAGAGATACTCTGATGAAAGTCTGAGGTCTTGGCTGAAGTGTGAAGAAGGCAGGACTTCATTCTATTTAGGAGCATACTGTAAACATCTTGGTTAAAAGTGATGAGAGCCTGAAAATAAACATGGGGATGGTGATGAAATGGACGTTATTCCTTCTCTTTTTTTTCAACAGAATTCTTAGCTGTGCTCCAATTGAAAAATAAATAACAAAATGGTTAGGATAGTGGATTTCTACACCATTGTTCTCTAGATTTTTTTCTCTAATGTTAAGCAGTAGTGATTCTTTACCACCTCTTTCTCAGCCCCAATGACCCATTGTGTATAGACCTGCAACTTGGCAGTGAAGCTGCACGACGACCCGTCCTGGACAGCTTACTTTGGGTAGCCTGGGGGGTGATTACACTGGGCAAAAAACCACCTTTTCCATCGCTTTTTACTTGCCAAAACCGAAACTCCTGCAAACAATCTGGGCTGTGTCTAGTCTGATAACGATATCTGAAAGGAAGTGTCAATATCAATAGCAGGAAATAACTCTGACAGCACAAAGCTCCTAATCTCTGAGAGACCTGAAAGACCAGCATATATTAGTTTCCACTGGACAATACAGGCTTTCCTTTCTGGGGGAAGATGGGTCTGAGAGGAGATTGGGCTATGATGACTGGTTTTGTCTGTGGTTTGGACACTTGAGTTGGCCTTGTAACTGTGGCCTAGAAGACCCTTATTAGAGGATCTGATGAACACATTACGAGTTTACTTGTACATGGGTATATGAAAATAAAGCAAACATGGGATTTATGTAACCAATTTAAGAGACAGAAGAGAAAATTGCAAAGTCTGGGAGCAGTGAATTTTGGTTTCTTTTCCTTGGGTAAGCAAATTGGCTGGAAAGCAATAAAGAGGCCATGATGGGAAGTCTGCCCTTGAGCAAACTGACAGAAAACAATTTCAGTGACTTATGGATTGAACAAGATACACTGAGAGTTCAACTGTGGAAAACGTTTTACATGCTGTCTCTGAGTGATGTTGGTCAATGGTCTTCTGTTGACACCTTCACCTTGGTTAAGCCAGATTTACACTGTTTTCCACTTCAGAATTCCTTATAACTTTGAGTTTGGAAAGGGTGGCATGAAAGTGGTAGTGTTTGAGTTGAAACCTGACTGATGATAGAATTTTAAACATCAAATAGACAGTATAAGAGCATTTTCTGTCTATGAGCAAGGATACAAATAATGAGAATGTGAGTCATGGAGAATGTTAAAAATTTCAAGAGTGATATAATAAGAATGAATCTAGAAAGATAGGTTGGCATCTTTTTATGGAAGGCATTACATAGGAGCTTAAGCAGTTTGATCTTTATGCTATAGTCTATGAAAACCATTATAAGTTTTTGAAGAGGGAAAGAGATCATGTAAATTGTATGATGCTTTGGCTGTCTCTAGAGGATGAATAAAAGAAGTGACATGTAGAAGACAGGGAGACCATTATGGCTAGTGAACTATTCCACAGAGAATACGTGTACTTTTTCAATTTCTTTCATAAAAGCTTAGTTATAGGCAAAGTTATGAAAGAAGGCAGTCTCAATTTACACCTCTTTATTTCAGCTTCATGGCAGTCATGCTTTAATTGTTTATGTTGCCCTTTGGCTATTACTATCCTTGATTGACAAATGATATCAATGTTCCAACTCCCTAGACCTTTCTTGAGTACCAGTTTGTATATCAAACTTGCCTACACAGACTCTCTCTTGTACTCCCCTTTTGCACTAGATAGAACCTGCTCTCGTATATGATGTTAATGCTAATTACTATAGGTAGTAAAGTTGAATACTACTCTTTCCAACTCTCAAAAGGGTTGTAAATCCACACTCGGTAAATACTAAAGTAGATGAATACACAGCCAATTCAAAAGGGACAAAAGTTCATCTAAAGCCAAACAAATGGTAAGTAATCATAGCCACTTGAATGCCTACAGTGCACCGTTTAATTCTCCAAAGTATGTGTTTCCTTTTGTCAGCTTTGGAGGCTGAATTGCAGAGAAGTGATGTAACTTTCAGGGATCTGAATGTCTGAGTTGGTTTTATACTCAACTTCTGCAGACTTGAAACACCAAACAGAAAAACCGTTTGCTCTTATCTTTAAACTTGATTTTATTCCTTTTAATCAAATGTAAGCATTCATAAAGAGTAAAAAATCAAAGAGCTCTGTAAGGCGAAGAAAAATAGCACCTTCCCACTATACATGTAAATGTACATATACTCTCTACTTTGTATCTGATTTTGTAAAATCTACATTTCAACAAATACTTTACATATATTGCTATTCTTGATTTTTTTATTTTCAGTTTTGGAGCATCATCTATTGACTTGCCATTATAGAAAAAACAAAATTTAGCCCCTTTTCATTACCATGATCCCTACCTTTGCTACCATGACAGATCTGAATATTTCTTGTGCCTCCTATCTTGTAAACATAGTTATATCATAATTTTAATTAGATGAGTATAATGGGTGGCAGCAAAAAGAGTAGTAACGAATAAGAGCCTGAAACCAGGCTTTTGGGCTTTTTCCTTACTCCTTGTGCAATCATGGTGTAGTGATTTAATCATTTTTAAGTTGTAAAATGATGATAAAATAAGTACATACTCATATACATTTTATTATGTGCGGATTATGGGGGTTAATGCATATACACATACTATACATAAAGCATGTATATCAAAGCCTCTTTCCTTTTTGCATGTCTGTCTCTTTGTCCAAATGTTCCCCTTTTTAGAAGGACACCAGTTATATCGGATTAAGGCCTACCCTAATGGCCTCATCTTCTGATCATCTGCAAAGACCCTATTTCTAAAGTCACATTTACAGATACTGGGGGTTATGACTTTGACATTTCTTTGGGGGACATAATTCAACCTAGTGGAGTTTCAGGAGACAACAAAGGCAAATATATCTTTTTCAATCCACCATCTTAAATCAGAAGTCTTCCTTTCGCTTTCTGGACTATGACATACTACGCTTTTTTTGAGTATTCACTTTGTATCCAAAGCACTGAGGATATAAATACAAGTAATATGTCACCAAATAGCACACAGACTACACGAAACTAGGGACTTAAATGCCATTAGAACTCCCTCCAACACTATCTTTAGATTTATCTCTATCCCTGTCTATATATCTTGAGTCCCTGACTGTCATCTTCTTTATCTCTCTTATCTTGGACTGGTGCATTTAGGCTGAAAATTTGGACTTCATGAAACTAAAACAGTCACTACTGTAAGCCCCTGATCGTACATCATTGAAATGTCATCGTCAAAAAAGGGGCTTATTGGGCCGGCCGAGTAGCACAATGGTTAAGAGCTGGCTTGGGACACCAGAGGGCCTCGGTTCGGATCCCACATATGAGGGCCAGTGACACTGCCCTCCACAGCTAAGATGCTGAACAACAGCTCAACCTGNAGTGGGTTGCCATGGGCTACCATATGTAGCCAGCAGCCAGCGTGAGCGGCCAGCAGCCGCAGTGAGCAGCCGTCCAGAAGCCAGCAACTGATCTGCCTCGCCCGGGAAGAGCGCAATGATGGTGCCAATTTGGGCCAGTGAAGCAACGTCCTCCATAACTAGACTGAAGAACAAAAGGATAGCAACTTGTCTGTTCCCATCCCCCCAAGCCCTCAATAAAAATCTTTAAAAAAAAAAAGAAAAAAAAGGGGCTTATTTCTCTAGCCTCATATTTTGTACTCTATGTTACAGGCATATTAAGTTACTTAAATTACTTCTTTCCCTATACATATTGCCCTTGTTTCTGGTCATTGGATATTATCAAAGGCTCTTCCTGTAAAACATTTTCTCTTATTTTTTTTTTTCTGTCTAATTCCTGTGAAACATTTGGGTCTTCATTCAGGCATCACCTTCTCGGAATCAATTTTTATCCCATTTTCTTCTGTATCCGTCAATGTGCTCTGAAAGCATTGTGTGTTTATCTTTGTCATAGGACATATAATGATGTATTGTTCATTAGATAATACCATGTCCATTACTTCTAAATTTTTTTTTTTTTTTAGAGGGGGTAGGTATACATGGCTTTGTAGAAACTACTCCTTTCACACTCATACTGCAGAGTTCTTCTAGTGGGATCCACCAAGCAGACTCTCACTGCCTTGACCTTTGAGAAGGCCAGGTGACTTATAAAAGACTAATTGGAATCTTTCCTTAGGATTTCTCACATACGAACTAAGAGAATATTATCTTTTGTGTAGTATTTTAAATATTATGCTGAGAATACAGGTAGAGAGCAAACTTTGAAAGTTGACAGATTGGGTATTCTACCATAAAGTGCTAGCATTTAGAAAAGCCTTGAGGCAGAAAGATTGAAATTTCATCTCCAAACTATTTTTCATATATAAATTGCCACCGTTCTTAGGTATTTTTAAAAGTTAAAATCAGTATTTTCAACTAGCTATGATTGTTTCCAGTAGATGTGATCATAGAACAACAGTCTTAAAATATTAATCTCCATCATAATTCCTTTTCTCAACTGGTTGTTAAGGTACTTCTTTGAGAGATTTAGCTATATTTGGATCAAAGCTAAAATGAGCTGAAAATTTCAATTTAAAAATAATAAAAATTATAAACATATAATGTGATAATTTCTGGATTTTCCCACATAAAAAGAATTGAAAGGTGCCATGGAGAAAAATAATTAACATCAAGAGGTAGGGTTATGTAATTCATTTTCCTTGTTTCAATAATGAAACTCAGTTTCTTTTATGTGGGTTTGTTTTTAAATCCCAGACACTGAGACCTTGATAAAAGATAGGTGATAGGGGCTGCCATTTTCTAACATACTTTTCAGAACTCCCTTGTTTTGGGCAACCCAGCCGATCCTCACCCTTATCTTTCACAATTTCCTCTGTCCCCCACCATAGGTTCCTGGAATCTCTGCCAGGGGCAGTGGGTGGAAAGGCCTGAGTCCTTTTGATTCTTGGTGGAGAAAGGGGAGGGCCAGAGGGAGATAACACTGGCACCTGGCCCACAAATCAGTGTCCACTTCCCGTTTTCAGGTGGCACTTTCTATTCACATTGTTGATACTTAACCAGTAGAGCTATTTATCCTTCAGGTGAATTTTTGCATAAGAAAAAAGAATCATTGAGAACTACTGAGTTAATCACTTAGATCACTTGATATTTTCTTTTCCATAAGACAGGCCCAACCTCTGCGTTAACAGGAGAAAGTGAATCATTTCTATATTTGAACAGGCGTGAAGCCCTTAGAAGACTTGACACCACTTCTCTGGTCCTTGATTACATCTGATGCCCTTTACCTAATAGGTCTTTTCAAATTCCTGAGTCACGTTTTGTTTACGTTCCTGCTCCAGGAACAAACTGCAATTGCTGCATGGACCCAAACAAAATGACGCCAACGTGGTGAAGGAAGGGTCACGGTCAGAGGAAGCCAGCCTCGCTCCCGAGGTACCCGGAGGGCACTATTGAAGGAGAAAAGGGCAAAATGCAAGCGCCGGACACTTTTGCACTGGCCAAATAAACCCCCGGACCCTTACCCTTCCTTGACCCAGGCTACAGATCCCAGCAAACTGGAAAAAGCTGGATTTTTCTCCCTGTGCGTTTGTTTTTGGGCCCAACCAAGAAACAGCGAGGGAGAGGGAAAAAGACATCTTTAGAAAATTTTCTGCTTTCAAACCACCTTTAATGTCACATTATCAATAAAATAAGAACTAAAAACTGTTCCCATTGTCAATGAACTCTGTTCAGGGAAAGTTTAGATAGAAAGAGAATACGTTGACGTCCACAGAGTCTGTCCACCCCCTCCCCGAGCGGTCCACAACGCGGGGGGCGGGGCGAAGGGCGGGACGTCGTGACGTCATAATACCAACGCGCCGCCGTGTTGTTATTGTGTTCCCAGCTCTAGGGAAAAAGCCGCTGGGAATTCTTCACCTGGCCATACCCCACCTGCGGACGAGGCACCCGAGATCCCTTCGAAAGCTCTACCAAGCAGCGCTGCGACGGGAGCTGCCACCTCTGAAGCGATTCCGAGACAGATTAAAATTTGGCGGTGGGAAGCAAGCCCCGAGAGACGCAATCATCAGCGAGGGAGGCAGGCCCCGTCCGGGGATCTTAGAAACCCTGCGGTTCATCATGAAGTTCCAGTATAAGGAGGACCATCCATTTGAGTATCGGAAAAAGGAAGGAGAAAAGATCCGGAAGAAATACCCCGATAGGGTCCCTGTGAGTGGAAGGAGAGTGGGAAGGGGGAGGGGAGGGGAAACCGGGGGGCGGGGGAGTCGCGATGGCCGCCCTAAGGCACAGAAATGACGCTGGTCCCTAAAACTGCTCAGCCCTGAACGGCCTTCGCTGCGAGGCGAGCCGGTGGGCTGGGCGTCCTGACTGCGGACCTTGTAAAGCCCGTAGCCCCGGGGCCCGCGCCCGTCGGCCGAGCCGGCCGCTGCCTCCGAGCGGAGCCTGCGTTTGAATGACTCAGCAGCATTCAGAGGCTGCTGAGGCTGGGATGTGCTCGAGCCGTGGCTCTTCCGTGCGGGCAGGCTTAGGTCGGGACCGCACACATGCTGCCTTTTTGAGACCGCAGGGACGTTTTTCTGGGGATAACGGATGCAGCGGTTTGCGCCCATCGATTCCCGGTTCTCCCTTAATCAAGTGGACGTTGGCCCTCGTAGCCTTGGCTTTGGGAGGGAAAGGGTGGGAAGCCAAGTGGGTCCTTGTATCCTGTGAGGATTGGGAGTTGGGGTGGGGGGGGGAGTGGGTGCCACGAGACGGCACTGGCCCAGAAAACAAGGTCACGTTCTCTGCGCAACAGCCGGGTTGCCTCATCCTTCTTGGCACCGGCGGCGTATGTGGGGGCAGCCGGCCTGCCTCCGGTACCTCGTGCCTGATCAGATTGTACCTGGGCACAATCAAGAAGGACGGAGGCCTTTTTCCCTCTCCGTTTGGAACCCCGGGTTATGTAATTGGATCTCGTGTAGGCAGTGTGGAGGAACCGAGAAGAAATATTAAGGTATCTTTCTGCATCCGGGCGTTTTTCCCATCACCCCTCCCCCGCCACTCGCCTGGTTGTCCTCTCATGTAGGCTGCGCAGCCGAATTGGAAGGCAGAAAAGACTTCTAAGTGTGGTAGAGGGAGCAACAGTCGTTGAATTTTGGAAATGGAGGAGCAGAGACTTTAAGATTGTACTCTGTATCTGCAGGCAGGGACCATTAAGACCATTAAGATAAATGTTACAAATATTGTACAGCTAAAGGAATTGCGAATGATCTGATGTGCTTTCTTGACCCGCAGGCACTCTTTGGGCCTCCTCTCCAATCCTTAATCTGTCACAGTCTCACAGGTACCAGAAGCAACCTGGGCCTTAGGCCAGCCATTAAACCCCTTGGCAGTCCTATTCCTATAAGGAAATGGAGACTTGAGGGCTGGTTCCATTCATTCCCTGGGAATTGCACAAAGAAAAGATCCTTCACTCATTACTTTCCTGGTCCCTGGACCTTGAATGACTGCTATAAAAGTTACTCCCAATTCTGGTGACGTTCTACTCTATTATAATAACATTTAAAAGTGACAAGTGACTTTTATTGATAGCTTACCGTGCACCTGGGTGTATCCTGAGGGCTGTGTCTATAATCATTCACTTAACCCTCACACCATTATAATCCCCATTCTACAGATGAAGGCCCAGAAACACAGAGAAATGAAGTAACTTCTTAAAGGTTTCACATGGCTGGTCTGTGGCAGACTCCGGATTGTAGCCCGTAGGCTATAATATTTCTCAATTTCTGATGCAGTTCTTTTAGACAGAATTAAGTGTGCACTGTGTACCTCACACTGTTAGTCACTGGAAATAGAGAAATAAACTCTTGCTTCCCTTAAGAGTTCACAAAGTAGTATGAGGCTCTGTTCCAGCAGCTTTGTGTAAGTTACAAACTCTGAAATGTACCTGTTCCTAAATCTAGTTAAAATTCCCATCGGTTTCCTTAAAACCAAACCCTTCCCCATTTCAATCATTTACATGCATTCATCCAGAATAGTTCAGCTAATCACCTCACCCCCACACTTCTTTTCCTGCTCACAGTTTGGTGTTAAATGTTTAACGAAACTGTATAATTTGTAAACTATTAGGACCATCAGTCAGATCTCATGATCCCTCCAGTTACGTTTTAACCAGTGATAAGCCTTCCACCTGCTCCTTAGGTACGCAGCCTCTGGCCTTCTTCCCAGTTGTGACGCAGAAGAAGAGCTCTGCGCTCTTGAGTTCTGAGGTTTGATTCCAGTTCCAGGTAGAATCCTTAATCTCGCTGTGCTAAAGTGTCCTGTTTACAAAAAAGAGGGTTAGAGTAAATGATTTTCAAAGCCCCTTTCAGCTGGACCATTGGTGGTAAAGCAATTGTGACTGTTCACATAACTCAAGCTTAACCCCAACATTATCTCTAGAGCTGCCATGCCTCAATAGGTGTGCTTGTGCCTTGAGAGAGGAGGGTTTCATGCCTGTTGCAATGATCTTAATAGCTACAATGTATTGAAAATCTGCAACATAGCAGGAAACTGCTAGGAACAGATTGTCTATTTTTTTTTTTTTTTAAATTCATGAACAGCCCTAAGAATCATTAGCCAAGTTTCGTTTCACAGAAAAACGGAGAACCAGACTGGTAAAGCAGCTAGCCCAGGGCCCACTGTGAGTCTAGTTGGGATTCCTGAAAACCAAAGTAGTTTCTGGTAAACCAGGGCCTAAATGACTACCCCTCCCCTTCCTGTTCCCCTCCAAATCCCTCCTCCCCCGTGGATGTTTTCTTTGCAGTTGGCTTTATGTGCTCTCTTTCTGCTCTCTTCTTATGGTTTCCCAACTCTTGACTGGAGCCGGAACTGCCAGGTCTCAGCTCCTGCTAGACACAGTGCTGGGTCTCCGGCTTCCCTTTGGTTTCATAACCTGCTTCCTCCTGGTCATCCTCACTGTCGGGCCTTCTCCTGGTCTCTTCCTGAAGCTCTTCTACTTCTTCTTTTGAATTTTTGATTCTCATATCACTACTCCAGTTTTTAATTTTAAGTGTGATCATGGTTCCTCTGGTCTTCTGGTATAGGATTCTTTTTCTCTGTAAACACAAAATAAATTTTTCACTCTTTTAACTTGTCCCCTTATATTTAAAAGTTTCAAACCTTTCCCTCTAAGCCAATCCTTATATTTAGATAGTTCTGTATAATTTAAGAGCATTTTCACATACAGTTTTATGGATTACTCAAGTTCATGGTTTTAGTGCCATGACTTTGTAAAACGTGTTGGAAAGTTATCTTTTTACTCATTGGAATGCTGAAGCTCAGAGAGGTCAAGTGTCCTCTTGAAGGTTACACAGCTACTAAGGATATTTGTCCGCTGTTTATTTCTGTGTCTTTAACTTTTCTATACTTCGCATCATCTACGATGATGATACTTTCTAAACTAAAAATATAAAACTCATGATTTTACAAATATGTTCTAAAAATGTATAATTTAAGTTAAATGTGTACTATATAACTTATGTAACAAATCCAAAAATACTAAATATATTTAATATATAGTTTAAATTTAAATATATTATTTAATATTAAAAATTTTAAATATTTATAAATCTCTTATAAATTTACATGTGTAAAAAGTCTTTAATTTTTGCATAGCTTCATCCTTTTCATTACAGAAATATATATATTTAAAACTAGAAGTATTGTAGAAATATTTAATGTAGACATTGAAAATCCCTTGAAATCCTAACAGATAATCAATATTGATAAATGGATTATTGCATTGACATCATATTACAAAATATCATGCTATAAGAGCTGTTTTACTACTGACTTTTTTCACTAAATAAAATACTGTCTTGAATGTATTTTTTTGCAGTCATTCTTGCAAATTTTGACAGTAAAATTAAACCATATTATCTATAGCTTTAATAAATGCTATTTATAAGAAAGAATAAAACTAATAGGTGCTCCGGACCATCTGAGGAAACGTGAACAACCTTCTTAATGCTATAATTGCAGAGAAGAAAGCATATATCCTATAGTATACCTTAGCTGTAACTTGGAATTACTTAAAATCAAGGTTCTCTTATTTTTCATCACATGCTCTATCCATCCTCTTGTTACTACATTAATAAGACTACAACCTTACTAAGAAAACCCATTTCCCCATAGATTTTGTAAGGGGTAAAGGAGAGTAAGAAATAGAAATGTTACACTGGGCCTAGACAAACTCACTTCAGCTAGGGCAGCTGTAGGGTGAGGAAGGACAAAAGACGAGTCTGGATTCTGTAGTTTTCATTCCCACTCTCTGCCTCTCCTCCCAGGTGATCGTGGAGAAGGCTCCTAAGGCCAGGGTGCCTGATCTGGACAAGAGGAAGTACCTAGTGCCCTCTGACCTCACTGGTAACGCTCTCCCTTCCCCTGACCCTTGCTCCCATGGCAAAGCATTCCCAGTCCTTCCTGCATGTGTGAGATTGTGAGACTGAGAGGCAGCAGGGTTGAAGAAAGTGGGATTCTCCAGCGAGTTGGGTGATTCAAAAATGGTGACACCATTTTTCCCCATCACCAGTTTCCCCTTACGTGTTTCCCATCCGAGTGCCTTGTTGGATTTAGACACAGCAAAGTGCAAAACATGGAAAGAGAAGATCAGATACTCATCATTTAAACCATTTAAAATTCAGCTTTGTTATTGTGAAACCAGTTTATTCCAAAAGGAAAACCGGACTGGTTTCTTGGAAGGATCACATTTTCGAGATTCTCAGCTGAATACTTTTGTCTCCTCAAGCTACGTTTCTTTCTTACTGTTTTGTAGATAATGTTTGGAATCTCAAAGGATAGATTCGTTCTTCACTTTGGTCCTTAATGGAATAACCAGTGCATCCAGGAGACACTGGAAAAATTTTGTAGATATGTTTGCTCCAGAGTTATTAGATTTGAATACCCGCTTTCCAGAACTTTTTCAGAGTGCCCAGTAAAAGGGAAAGCATTGAACCCCACTCATTGCCCCAACATTGGGATGAGTGATGGTGCTAAGAATTCTGGAGTCCGGAAGACCTCTTCCCACCACTAGTTTGTCTTAGGGTGGGAGTGGGCCTGGAAGTGTGTTTCAGGTCAGATTTAGACAATGATAGGAATATTTCTGTTTGGAAGTACAAGTATACATGCTGTTCCCTCAACGTTGTCCTCAGGCTTTGAGTGGATATGCTAACATTAGGTCTGAAATTGAGTAAAGGAGGGGAAATTCCTATTTTCTAAGAAACTCCTCGGGGGCATGTCAGAGACTATGAGGCTTCTTGGAGTTTTATTTCTACAGCTGTAGGACAGCATTGGGCTCTGTTCAGGTGGTGCGTAAAGGTGGTGCTTGAACGGGAGCAGGTGCAGCAGATTTTGGGGCGATCTTACCCTTTTCTAAAACCTTTCCTCCTTCATCCAGTTGGCCAGTTCTACTTCTTAATTCGGAAGAGGATCCACCTGAGACCTGAGGACGCCTTATTCTTCTTTGTCAACAACACTATTCCTCCCACTAGCGCTACCATGGGCCAGCTGTATGAGGTAATGGTCCTGGTCACAACAATACCGTGAAGTCTGCTCTTGTCCAGCCTTTGTCCCAGTGCATTTTGATAACACACCTGGGAAGTGGGGCAGGAGGTGTTGTCTATCAGGATCCTCTTACACACGGCAGTGTGAGGCTCTGGGAGATTAGATACCACTTGTCCTTTAGAGATGGAGCAGCTACTAGATTCAGTCCCTTTGAATTCTCTTTCCCAGCCCTGCTTTGCTAGTGTCTTAATATTGGATCTCTATTGAAACAGCAGGAAATGGCTTCTGATTGCAGAAATTCCAAAGAAACTGGAATTTAAAATTAAGACAAAATCTTTAAGTTGATTGGTACTAACACATCAACTCAGCTGGACAGAATAATTTATGTGATATCATGCTATGTCACCTACTATTCCTTAGAGGAGTTCATACAAGATGCTGTCTCTTCTGCTTGTGCCCCGTCAGTGAATCAAATAAACTTCTCTAACACTTCTAACTTTTATTCCACAGCACATATTCCCTTTCAGTATATATGTTTTGTTACACCCGTGTCCCCCTGGTTAGAGTGAGCTAGAATGGGCATGCCCTAGTCATGTTTGTATCCCTGATACCCATGTGTATGGTGTTCACCATGAAGGTGTTGTGTTTGTGAACTCAAATTCCAACCACTTCTGCTTACTCTTTGTTTCTCCTTTTAATGGGGTCTAATGATACGTTCAGTGCCTACTTTATAAGGTTCTGTGAGCCTCAGGGTCCTGGAGATAATAAGCATGATTATGTTTTCTAAACTCTCCTCCTGTCTCTTCCCCTAGGACAACCATGAGGAGGACTATTTTCTGTATGTGGCCTACAGTGATGAGAGTGTCTATGGGAAGTGAGTGGTGGAAGCCCACCCGATGGGAGCACCTGGACTCGGGGGGAGGGGGAGGGGTGTGTGGGGGACTCGGGGAAAGAGGGGGGGCTCCCGCCACAGAGGAAACAGAAGGTGAAGACATCTGGAAACACTGCAACGCACACACCGTCATCATATTTTCACCTGCTCAACCATTATTTTTTGCTGCTTCCTCAGCCCAGGGAGAAAGCATGTCAGGACAGAGCTGTTGGATTTGCTTTGCTAGAGGAATGGAGATGATCTAATTTCACGGCATTGCTGTGAATTAATTTTTGTGTGAATTTTTTCCATAGAAGAGTCAGGAGGTGGGCGAGTTGGGGCCAGAGATGATTGTGGACCAGCACCAACTGCCTGCTCTCCCTTCCCTTTGGGCAAGGATTCAGTTTTTGACATTTGCACAAGACAGGTAGGGGAAGGGGATGGGAATGTTGTAGGACTACTGGTGGTGGACCACTCCTGGGGACCAAAAGAGACACTAATTAAAGCGTGGCGCCCGCTCTCGCCTGTCTCCATACCTCCTCCCCCGTCCCAGTCGTCATCTCACACAAACATTGCAGCACCGTCCCAGTGCTGGTGATAGACATCAGACAGAAGTGTAGCCGGAGCTCCCTTACTATCGGAGAAGGGGCCAGGCGTGAAGGACATGGTGGTTATGAAGGTAGTTTCGATAGCAGTAACTGGAATCGATGAAGTAGTGAACATCTCTGTCTCACCTGCTCGCTCTCGCCCCTTGTCCCACACCTACCTTGGACTTGAAGGAGCCGCAACCATTTCCAGTCACAGGTTAAAGGGATGCCTCCCTCCCTGCTGTCCCCTCAGCCTCACACGCACAGAAACGCTCAGCGATGGCCAGCTGCTTCCCTCCTCGGGTTTTTTATTTACTGCAGCTGCTAGTTAGAAAAGTTTGAGTGGGTGACTTGTAGTAATTCATGGGGATTCCGTTGATTCTGATTGTTTTCACTTTAGGGGTTATACGGGTGGGGGGTGGGGAACAGGAATTGCACTCAGACATGACATTTCAGTTCATCTCTGCTAATGAAAACGGTCCTTCCTGTGGGGGAAATCTGTGTGTCAATTTTGTCAGCTGCAGGTTCTTGTATAATGAAGATTATGCTGTCAGGCCAAGGAAATAAAATAATTGCATACCGTAAATCTCACTGTGAGTTCAGAAATGTTGCCTTTATTTAATGTGTATTAGAATACATGGCACGTGGAGTCTCTGAGCTGAAATTTTGAGTGTGGCTGTTAGCAATGATTGCTCACTGATGGTCAGACGTATTCCCGTTTACTGACCAGGACTTCATGTCCAGAGGTGAAGGTCGACGTGGAGCGATGTGTCTGGTGTGTTGGTGGTATGTGCGTGCTTTTCTCCCCTGCAGATGAATGCTTTGTCATTGCTTTATGTGTATTTTCAAAGCTGAAGGTGGTAGGCCACCTACATCAGAATATAGAGGGTGGAATCGTGAAGTGCTTATTAAAAATGCAGATGTCTAGGCCTTAGTGGGATTTAGCCCACTCAGAATCTCAGCATAGGCATCTGTATTTTTAACCTCCTCATTCTGCACGCTGAAGTTTGGAGAGGCATTGCTCTGTATACCTGGTTTTGCAGTAAGTTCCAAGTAGACCTTATTCACTTCTTGGTCAATAGGTTAAAGCAGCAAAGGCACCTGAGTACGGTGGGGTCAGGACAAGCTTGGTGTCTTCTGACCACAACTCTCCTTCATTCACTGGGGGACCAATATGCGGGCAGGCAGTCAGGGAGCAGGCTATGAGACAAAAAACAGATTAGTAGGAAGTCCTTTGAGGAATTTTAAAACCCAACTCTAACTCTCTTATACCTATATCCCCAAGTGGTGTCTACCTTTGTAGAGTTTTATGAAATATATCAGAGTTGCAGGAAAGGAAGTGGATGGTTATAAAAGATCCGTGGCAGGATTCCACCCACCACGAAACTACGCCTGGTGCACTGACGGAGAACGTCCAGTCAGGACTGAGGGAAGGTGAAAGCCCAAGCCCAGCAAGCACCCCATGAAGAAAATTAAGGAAAGCTCTAGGAATTTTTTTTAAAGATTTTTATTGGGGAATTGGGGGAAGGGGAACAGACAAGTTGCTGTCCTTTTGTTCTTCAGTCTAGTTGTGGAGGATGTTGCTTTACTGGCCCAATTTGGCACCATCATTGCGCTCTTCCTGGGCGAGGCAGATCAGTCGCCGGCTTCTGGACGGCCGCTCACTGCGGCTGCTGGCCACACACGGTAGCCCA
>NW_017732272.1:467511-515922 GCF_001890085.2 Hipposideros armiger
TGGAGGGCAGTGTCACTGGCCCTCATATGTGGGATCCGAACCGGGACCCTCTGGCGTCCCAAGCCAGTTCTTAACCATTGCGCCACTCGGCCGTCCCTGCTCTAGGAATTTTTGATGTTGACATCAAAGCACTTAAAATGGAATGTTGTCACTACTGACATAAATATTGGAGTGTTGTTATTGACGAAGCTAAATGGAAGCTAATATTTGCATTAAGATGGAAACTATACTTTGACACTACTAGACTTCTACCCACTACCTAGGAATGAGGTGAATGTTGAAGCACATGGCAGATCCCAGTTCTCGACATGAGGAGCAGTCCCTGTACTGCTAGGGACTTCTAAAGAGGTACTTAGCATTTAGAGCCCTCCTGTGTCTCCCTAGGAGGGCTTGGGTTGTTTCAGTTCCACCTGTCTAGATTTTCCTGTTGGAAAAAATTTATGCTTGAATGGGACATTACATACCCTGTTAGACCAGCCCTCTAATTTTATAAATTCATGAAGTTCAAGTAAATTAGCTAAATTCACAGGCAAAGGCAGGCCCAATATTTCAATGTGCTCTGATTAGGACATCATGTTCCCTGAACATAAGAACCTCTCAGTCACTCCCATGTTTCCTGCTATCCAAGCTTTAAAGCTTCTTGAAACCCTGAGGCTAGGACTAAAAGTTTAGGAAATGGCTTTTCACTAACCTGGGCCCCGAGTCCCATGACACCCTGATACTTTTTTCTGGGAACCAAGCTTGAGGGTTGTGTCAAATAATCCCCTTCTTCCCTTGGAAGCTGGTATGACAAGTATCAGAGATGAGTGAGTCCTTAACTTTTACCATATATTTTGATAGATCCTATATCTATCTGTAGGGTGAGCTTACACCTAAATTGGCCAAGGATGGTCTTGATTTATGACTATTGTCCTGATTGCTTTATTTATTGTTCCTTAGATCACTGTAACTTGTTTCCCAAAGGGCAAAAACATGGCCACTCTCCTTATACTTAATATAAAATTGAAGGTTATTCCCAACGTCGAGCGAGAGCGAGAAAGAGGGAGAGAGACAATGCCAGTGGCATCCAGATAGAATGTGCCTCGCTATGGCTGTTACCCTGTGTGGGTGGAGACTAGAAAAAGAATGCCACTCTTCAATGGCAGACTGTTTTCCCATTTTTTTCCCCTAATGCAGAATTGTTTTGTTCCTATAAAGCATTGTGTATTTCTAGAAGTTTATAGACTGCATTGTGAAATCGGTGGTTAGGATTGCAAAAGAACAAAACAACGGGGGGTTAACGAATGAACCCCAGTGACTAGGCAAACAGGTGCATTGCCCAGCACAGCTCTAGGGGGCACCGTGCCATTGTGCAGTGTGAACAGAGCTCCCTAGAGCAGTATGGTGCCCGGGGCTCTGGCTGTGGCAGTGCGCCCCTTGCATCAATATTGTCAGTTGCCAGTTGATGTGGAAATGTTACATTTAGCAAGCACATAATTCTCCGTTGTGTTTGTGTCATTAACCACCAAATATATAATAGGTATGGTATAATTTTGAGGTTGTGTGTGGGCTGGGGCATGCTGTCCATTGCCCATGGATACGGGACCAAGGCAGCTGTTACAATGATCAAAGTCAGTCATTTCTGGAAAATAAACTAGTTGACGAATTGGTTTCAGCCAGTTTTTACCCTGTATAAAACTTGAAATTCAACTATTTCTAGCTGCGTTTTTTTTCAGTTATATTTTTACTCTGAGACATTTGAACATGCTCCAAGCATTCATCTTCATTTTTTGTTTGTTTTGTTTTTTTGCTGCACGAAACCACCAACTATTTTCAGAAATGGGCCCATTTTGTCCTTGAGTGGCTCTGAGGACAGTTGTCATTTCAGTGCAGCCCTGAGGGCTCTGCCTGCTGTCCAACTCCCCACCACCCCTTTGTTTACCTAGCTATTACAGTGCTAGGTCAGCAATTCGGTCATCCCAGCCTGTGGCATATTATCCTGTGGATGACTCAGGGCTACAGAGCTTGTTTCTCTCAGCTATTTTGATCCTTCTTCAAAACAAAACAAAACAAAAAATATGCATTGGCGTTCCTGTATCAAAAGCTGTGAGAAATTGGCAATGTCAGCCTAAATGTCCTTTTGGATCATAGGACCATTTTAAAAAAAATTGTATTTTCTCTTATTCTTGCAATTATGGATGAGCACTTTGGTACTTTGTAAATCCATACGACCAGATTATTTTCGAAGTTTGAAGTAACAGGAAGTAGTCAAATGACATTTCTGCGTGCCACTGTGCAGGTGTGCATATATTTTCCCAGTGGCCAACAAAACAAAAGACTGAAGTCATTCTCCTGGTGTGTATTCAACATTGTGGACGATCTGTCTTTACAGTTCTACTTTCAACACAGCCATGTATTTATTCAAGATCCTAAGACTTCTGATTAGAGGTGTTAAGCACTTAAATGTTGCTTACAGTGATCCTGAGCTCTTGTGAAGGGGTTGAAACACATTTTTTATTTTTACACTTGGCTCAACATTGTTCTCACATCGTTCAACAAACGCATGATTGCTTACTGGTTGGTATTCAAAGAATAAAAGTAACAATAAACCGTATTTTCAATGCTACTATTGGCTAACTGCTTACCTCCTTCACGTCTTGGCTCAGCTGTCATGTCAGGCCTACCTTGAACACCCTCTTCAATATTTCAACAGCCTCCCCGACTTGCAGCCTTCCTGCTCATCTCTACATTGCTCTGCTTTGCCCTTTTTCTTACCGCTGATCACCTAACATTTTAATTCAATCCTCTTTTAGTAGATTTGTAAGCTCCACAAAGGCAGAAACTTTGTTCACTGACTTACTCAAACTGGTCAGAACAGTGCCTGACATACTGTTGATGCTCAAAAAACAGCGAAAGAGTAATAGCTCTGATGATATTGAAATTTTCAGTTCAAGGACTAGGTAGTTCAGTTAACTAAATTTTCCACAAGTCATAAAAGGGCCATTCAAGGAACTTTTGGGAAGAAAGAACATCTGGAGGCAGGAAATAGGGTTGGAATCCCAGCTCTGCCATTTGACTAGCTCTGTCACATGGGCCAATTTACTTTTTTGTATAAATGAAATTCTGAGTTCCCCTCCTGTCCCGTGTAATTACATCATAGGTTGCAAACCACTAGCTTATTGCCTATTAGGAATAAGTTTGAGTTAAAAATAAGGTGATTTAGCAATAGTTTAGGCTAGTTGGCAGGAATGATCTAAATTTTCTTTTTTTTTTTTCATTGGTAACACTGCAGGGCTTTCAGTGGCAAATGCAGGATGTGGCGTGAGTCAGGGAAAATGAAACGGAATGTGTTAGCTGCATGTCTCTAAAGAGTTCGCAGACTTGTTGGGCAACACAGCTGAGATGGCTCTTTTCCTTTTGGTTAAACTCTCTTTAAAGATTGATTTTTCTGATGGCAGTAGCTGCCATTTATCTTCAAAGATAGTACTGCTGGTCTCCATTTCCACACCCGCAGGTAAAACATGGGACAGAGTAGCTGGAACATTTTTTCAGCCCTATCAGGGTGGACTTGAGATAGGAAAAATTATAGGCAGTCGGGGAAATTGCCACAGTAGAGGGAATCAGGGTGGAAACCATAACAGCCAGGGGAAATAATTTTATTAGCTTTAAGTCACAGGGCCTGCTACAGTGACAAACTCAGGTGGGGGAGGAGGAAAGCTTTTTTAAGCCTATGACAAAAAGTCAGCAATCCCCAGGTAGAATGCATATCTTCCAAGAGGTTGATTAGCATAATATAAGACTGTCAGGAGTCCTATCTTCAAAGCCACAGTCTCTGCTAACATACTTAACTCCTCTCAGAGCAGACAATGATTAAGCTGATTAAGCTCTAAGAAAATTTGACAGTTTAGAGAAAACACCTCTTCCAGGCTAAGCAACAATGTAAATCTGATAATAGTGCCTAGAGGCATCAGGTAGCCCCTCTCCCCAGACATACAAAAGGTATAAAAACAAATCCTTTGCTCTAGCTAGTGGGCACCCCAGTCAGAACCCCCTCTTGTTTTGAGAGCTATTACTTTGTATTCTAATAAACTATCCTCTGCTGCAAACTTGACCTCTCTGGTCCGTGTCTCCATTCTTTGGTGCTGTGAGATCAAGATCCCGGCGCACACACCCATCAAAATTCCTGCTTCAGAATCAATATGAATGTTTAAAAATGTATTTTGATTTTTTGGCTCAATAATTATAAAATGTCCAGACAAATATTAATCATGCTCTACACACATTAACAAACATTACTCCCCTCCATTTACACCACTTGAAGTAGAGTGAACTGTGTAGAGCTGCCTTCCAACGAGGTCACTCTGGGCTTGGGTGTGTGCAGCTGGAGGTGCTGCCTCCCTCCTGAGTGCAGGCCATACTGGGGGGAGGGGGGTGTCACTGGTTCTGGGGTGGCAAGTTAGGTGTCTTCTCTCGTTGCCTCCTTTTAGTCAACTTTGTAATCTCCAGTGGCAAATCCCTCAAGGACCCACACTTCTTAAATACCCACAAATGAGCAAGAAGGAGAATGAAAGGGAAAAGGGCAGGAAAGGACAAACTTTTACTGACCCTTTAGGTGCAAAGCACTGTGCTGGGTACTTAATGTTCTCTCACTGAATCTTGGAAAACAAACTCCAGGGTGACTATTTTAATTCAATTTGACTTCTAAATCGGAGGAAGAAAGGTCAGTTTTTCCAAGATGAAATAGCTAATGTTGAGTTATGTATCGCTAGATTCAAGCCCAGATCGAATTGCAAACTGCTTGGTCACAGCAGTTAGGGCCTTCAGGGATTCCCTGTGAAGTTTTGATTGGATTAAAGACGGAAACTAAAGGGTTTCAGTTTCTCTTTGTGACGCTCCCCTGTCCTATAACTGAGTTGTTTCTGCTTGCATTTACAAATACACCAGGTAATTGTGCACCGCAGGCTGTCTCCTTACATTGCTTTTATCTGGAATGCCCTTCACCTGTGTGAGGATTCGGTACAAGGATGCGTAACTGTAAAACTGAAATAACTGGCTTAAACTAAGTATTCCATTCTTACGTAAACAAGTTCAGGTTTGGTGTAATGGCTCTGCTTCCTGAGGCCCAGGCTACGCCTACCCTCTGTCCCACATCGCTGGGTGTGGTCCTGATCCTTGAAGTCAACGACAACATCTGTTGCCTGTAATCAGATAGATGGAGGAAGAGACCCACAAGAGGACAGCATGGGAGCCAGCTCACTCTTAAGGAAGGTTCCGTTAGGCGCTCAAGATAGTTCCATTTAGTTTGACTGGCTAGAACTTTGTAGCCTAGTTGCAAATGGAGTTGGAGACTTTAGTCTTTATTCTAGGCAGCCATCTATCTGGCTCAAAACACGATTACTGTGGAAGAAGAGTATGAAAGGATATTCTTCTATGAACCGGCTCCTAATAACTCCATCAACACTCTTGGAAATTTGGCACATTATTCTCTGTGCATGTATTGTTCCCGTATCTCTATACTTCTGTTACAAAAGCCGTACATTTCACTGTTATTTTTTGTATTGCATATATTGTTTTAAACACACCTAACTTCCCAAATTGTATTTTAGGTCCCTCAAGAGCTGGAACCATATTGTAATTGTCTCTGTGTCCCGGTAGCCAGAGAGTGACTAGGAGCTAATGACTGTTAAATGAAGGAATGAAGAAATAAGCATATGGATGCTTATACTAAGAAGTGAGATTTACCTGTTAACTCTTACAGTATATCCACCTGAGCTCGTTAGTTTAGTCTAGAAACTTCTGGCATTAATTGCTTAACCATGCAACTAGGAATCCCTTTATCTCATTAATGACATAATTCTCAGTAACATTATATAGGAGACATACTATAAAATGAACCTGAAATGTAATGGTATTTTGATGCAATTATAAATTAATGAATGTTCAATGTACAAATTACAAAGGACTAGAACACTATTAATGTTCTTAGATTCCCAGGGTCAATTTTATTACTAGAACGAGAAGAGACTGAGTTATTTTAATGAGAATAAGACTAATTGCCCAGCTCTCTTTTTCCACCTTGGCCAGAAAAGTCACAATGGCCCTAAGATGGGTGGGTGTTAAGTAAAATTAGTAGTTTAATCTCTATCTTGATCTTATCTTTTGCCTATAAGGAGTCTGAGATAGAGGTTAAGTGATTTGCGTAATGTTCCCAGTTTTAATAATTTTCAGCATTTTGGAAAGTTAATTATTGGCATATTTATACTTTGTGAACATTTTTGTATAAGTTCTCTTTAAAATGCAATTATATTTATACTTAAAAAAAAACCTACCACAGGGACTAGCACAAATAATTAAAGATTATGGTGGTAGATGGAATCTTAAGAGTTTGAAAGAACCTTAAAGGTATATATCACCGTAAAAGTTGAGTCTTGAGAGATGCAGCTGAGATGGCTTGTTTCCCAGAATCCATTTTCCTCAATTTCTATAGTAATAGATTTCATACCCAGGCACTTAGCCATCCAAAACAAGCACTAGGTTTTCCTGTTCTATTTGCAACTCTGTGTCAATATGCCAATTACTTAACCTCTAAGAATTTCAATTTCCTCATTGGTAAATTAGAAATAATAATGCCTGTCTTAGAATGACATCATTTTGTACATAATTACAGTAGAGTGTATTAATCCTAAAATACTGTAACTTTTCATTTAGGAATTTATCTCCTTCAATTGTCTTGAGTTCCCTAAGACCTGGCTTATATTTAATTTGTATTTGTATCCGAATGCTCAGCTCTCAGTACAGTATTTTGAATCTAAAACAGTTATGCAGTATGATACAGCAATAAAGGCTAAAGCAGACTGGGCATTTTTCATATCTTGCATGTTAAATACAAGTCTCAAAATTATCTAGCTAGCAGGTGAGGTGTCCTTGAAAGCAAAATTAAACCATCAAAATCAACTAGAACAGAGTGTAACTTGAAAAGTGGCTTCCTTATTGTTTCCTGCTTGTTTCTCTATCCACCTTCAGCTAGTGTCCCTCTGCCCTTTGCTCTCTATGCTGTAGCTTTCTGGCTCTCTTGGTTTCTCAAATTCGACAAGATGTTTATGAACTCAAGACTTCCTAAAGATTTATCTAGAATATTTGTCCCTCTATATTGGTTAGGGTTCTCTAAAGAAACAGAACCAATAAGATTATATTATATAAAGAGATGTACTCGTATAAAATATTTCTTTGAAACGTAAAATACCTACTCCAGTTTTGCTTCTTCATAACTTGTCCCTCAGACAAACAAACATGAAGTCAAAATACCAACCATGGTTCTAGCTTCAGGTTTTACTCACATGTGTTCTACTATAAAATTAGAAAGGCAATGATTTATTTGCAAAAATGTATGCCAAGGAACACCCAATAGGAGGGACAAGAAAACAGTAGCATTTGCAGAGTGCAGGCTTTGGGTTGATCTGCCGTTCCACCTGGAATGCTGGCGAAGATGCCACTTGGCGTTATCTGGTGAGACACACCTGCAAGCGTTTACCCCAGGGACAGGACGCACACAATTGCAGTCCTGACGGACACAGATGTCGCACGTGCCTGCAGGCAGGGCTGGCTTGCCTAGCGCTCAAGTGCCTTATAGACTGCAGCAGGACTACTAGGGCTGGGTGGGCTAGGGCAGGGCTGGCTTTTTTTCTTTTCTTTGTTTAAAGCACCTTGAAATCGCTGTAAGATTCTCATCAGCATGGCTTGTCTGAAAACTAAAGACTGTTGAAGGTTGTTGAAGACCATCCTTCAAGGCAAAAGACTGAAACAGCATGGTTCCTTCCTAAAGATGTGTGTTAGGAGGATGAGTTAAAAATTTGTAAGAACAACCAGAAGCTACATCAAAATCTATCAAGGAGGATGAGGGAGGTCGGGGGTTGAGGAGACCAGGGGTTCTCAAATTTAAGAGTCAAGTCACCTAGGGCTGGTTAAAGTACTTTTTGGGGCCCCACCCCAGTTTCTGATTCCACGGGTCTAGAGTGTGGCTAGAATTTGCATTTCTAAGAAATTCCCTGGTGATGCTGATGATAGGATCACACTTTGTGATCCAAGGACCACACTTTGAAAATCATTGTAATGATAATAATAAAGTAAGAACATCCCTTCTCTGAAACACACCACCAACCCTCAAGTGAATTAGCAAGTTGAAATGTGATGAAGCAATGTTTCTTTGAGATGCGTGAAACCAAGGGCATCAGACTTACCTGGCTTGCTTGTAAAATAGGAGAGATTTCTATGCACCACTCCAGACCTACTGACGGGAATTTCTAGGGATAACTATAGAAAACTGCATTTTAAACAAGGTTTTATGTATGCAGATGGAATCCTGAGAACCACCAGGTAAAGTGTTAAGCTTGGCAAAGAATGAGAGAAATCCACAATTAGTATAAAAATAAGTCTATAATACAGTGTACCTATACCTAAGAAAGAATGAAGACCAGGAGGCACATTTATTGGGGCCTATTCAAGGAAAATTCAAAAAATGATCATTTGGATTTATTTTAATCTGATAATCAATTTAAAAAACATTTTAATTAAATTTATTGGAATGACATTGGTTAGTAAAATTATGTAGGTTTCAAGTGCACAATTCTATAATACATCATCTGTATATCACATTGTGGGCTCACCACCCAGAGCCAGGTCTCTTTCCATCACCATACATTTGACCCTCTTTGCCCTCTTCAACCACCCCCCTCCCCCCACCCTCTGGTAACCACTAAACTGTTGTCTGTGTCTATGATTTGTTTGTTTGTTTTGTTCTTTTGTTGCTTTCAGTTTTATATCCCACATATGAGTGAAGCCATATGGTTCTTGACTGATAATCATTTTTTTAAAACTTGGATAATATTGGCGTGTTATAATCTGCATATGACTGCTGTAATGTAGGGGATTTTGTGCGTTTATTCTTGAACAAAATAACCTGGGTCTTTATAACTACAGTCACTGAAAGTCACCAGCCATCCGACTGAATAGGGTTAAGCTACGTGGTGTTTCTAATACTGGCTGCACATTAGCATCAATGGCAATCTTTTAAAAACGAGAGACACCAGGGCCCCACTTCAGCATCACTCCTGGGAAGGACGTGAGGGAGAGTCTCAGTACCTTTACTTTTTACAAACACCCTCAAGTGATCTTAGTTGAGTTGAACTCAACTGGATGCTTTTTGTTTAACAAACTCATTAGTACCACTACTGCACATAGAGGTTCTCCCCCTGAATTTGCGACATTTTCCTACTAAGTAACAGACCTAAAATAATCCTTGCCAGGTCCATATTTCCTTCTCCATCAATCCTTGCGGTGCTGCGGCATCTAAGACAAACCCCAGTCAGGGCATTAGATTTCTGCGGCAGTCTTGTAGAAGCTCTAGCATGAGGCTTCTCGCACACCTTTAAGAAGATTAGCCACCTGTTTTCTGCCCACAATAACGTTGAGGTTATTTTGATCTGACTTTGATGCTACTTTGATGAACTAACTTTCCAGGCAGCCTCCAAACCCCAACTCTTTCCTCCCACTCCTTCACAGCTAGGTTTTTGAAACAATTATGTTCATTTCACGGATGGCCACAAGGTGGCGGGCCAGATCCATTTAATAACTGCATCTTTGGTTGCAATTATCATTTTCCCAAGAGTGTGTTTCCTTTCTGTAAACACAGACCACATATGAGATAGCATCTTATTCATTGCTTGTCAACTTTTTTTTTTATCTTCTAAAGGAGGGAGACGAATTACACGTTTTTAATTTTTTTTTTCTCTTTGGTGTCTCAGAATCTACATAAAATATTAGCGCTCTTACCTTGCACACATCAAAGTGCTTCTGTTCAAAAAATTAACGGTACAAGAAAGGAAATAAACATACTTAAAAGAAAATATAGTAACATAACATAAATCTGTTTCCTCATTGGTTTTGTTTGAGTTACCTAAGAGGTAAAAATAAATAAATAAATAAATAAATAAATAAATAAATAAATAAATAAATAAGTGAGTGAGGGGGAGACCTAATACATATTTATAGAAAGGAAAAAGCAAAATGTTTTATGTTTTATTTCGGTTTTTACACCTCTGAGAGTATTTGCCGCTATAAAAAGTGAAGTTTTGTTGATAGACTATTACTAAAATCCAAAAAGCAAGTATTAGTTATAAATCTCTTTAAATGTCCGTCAGAATTGACTTTGTTCTCATTGCCTCGGTCTATAGTGTTGCAAATGAACGCAGAACTTGCTCCTGTGAAGGTGGATAGAGGAGGATCAAGTGGGAAAAGATAAAAGACATGAACACTTTTTGAGCATCTTTTCTCAAATGTGCTCTACTTGTTTGTTTAGGAGATTAAGCTTTCAAATAAGGATTAAAAAAAAAGTGGAACTACATTTTGGTATTACTTTAAAAAAGAAAAAAGTAAACAATAAAAAGTAAAAATAAAATATACACCTAAATAATGTTTGTAATGGTCAGGCCAACTAAAAAGGTTACGTGTATACAGTAGTTCTCTGCTTATCTCTCCAACCTCATGCATCACAAGTCAATTGCCCTCTCACTAATTAATCTTGAACCACACTGGTCCTATATCTGTTTCTGGAGCTACACTAAGCAATTTCCTGTTTGGAGGCTGTGCACGTGCTGCCATCTTCTGCCGAATTTCTCCTCCCTTAGCTCTGTAAATCTAGTTCTTTCTTATACTTTGTTTTAGCTCAAATATTACAATCTCTGATCACCCAGTTAGAGGTTGTAGGGTCCCCTCCACTATTGCTCTGAATCTCAAATTGTTTTTTCTTTCATTTATAACACTACTTTGAACTTGTATTTTTTTACTTGCCTTTTAGATTTTGTAATTTCTTCTATTAAAAAGAATATAGTCTCCATGAAGCCAGAGACCATGTCTATTTTCATTCACTTGAATGTTTAAGTTGTGCCTACTATGTGTCAGGTACTATGCACCTAAGCACACAATAATATTTGTTAAATAAATAACAGTATCTCTTAAGAAGGGATCCCCTTGTTTTAAAATTATATACATATAAATTGAGATGCAAATAGTTAAGAGTTCATACTCTTGAATTTATCCTAAGTAGATAGTTTAATTTATCTTAATGAGAAATAAATTTGATACATTAGCCTACTAAGTAAATATATATATATATTTAAAGAATGTTCATTGACCTAATGACATATATATTATATCTAATATATATTATATCTATATAATATATAAAGATAATATATATAATATATAATATGTATAATATATAATATATAATATAATATATATATATTATATATTATATATATATCACATATCACAGAACCAGAAACATCTTAACATAGAACCAATATTAGTCTAAGAAAGTGATGAGTTGAAATTTGGTGAGATGAGACAAAGCCAGCCCATTTGGAGTCTAAATTAGGGGAGTTTCTAACTTTAATATATGATTATAGTGACCTTTCCTTAACATTCAAGTTTTGTAAATCTGATCTGACAAAGTATAACAATGAGTGCGTTGAAGACTGCATTTGTGGTCTCTGGGCCTGAGACTTTTTCAGTTCATCCACCTACTCAGACCTTCAGAACTTGGAGAGTGAGTCTTGAGCACTTACCTAATTATTACAAAGTTGTTCAAGAAGCTCAGGAATTCTGGAAGACCTGACTAGGGGGATTAGACATCAAAGTTTTTCGTGTTATCTTATTCTTGATTTTGCTGCAACTAAGCACTTAATCATTTAGCATAATTTAACAAGAAAGACCCCATCATAATGGTTCAGTATCATGGGACTAGAGTCAGCTTTTATTGGACCAATAAACCAGCATAGGGAAGGGAATAAAAGACATAATATATTCAAAGTAAGAACACCTATTATATAGCAGGCAAGCTTGGTACTAAAACATGCACCTATATAACTTATCTTTAGGAGTATGAGTCCTAAGAAGCCCAGGTGCTATGAAGAGGACAGAAGAATCGCTTTTTATGTCCAGGCAAAAGCCTCTGATATCAATTCAGCTGCACCATTTCTTGTCTATTTGTTAGTGCGATCATGGGTTCTGATGGTGTTTGACCTACCTTCTCTCTTCCCTTCTAGCATTAGTGTAGTACAGTTTCTGTAATAAAACTTTTTAAATTAAAATTTATTGGGGTGAGAATGGTTACTAAAATTACATAGGTTTCAAGTGTACAATTCTGTAATACATCATCTATACATCACATTGTGTGTTCGCCACCCAGAGTCAGTTCTCCTTCCATCACCATATATTTGACCCGGTTTACCTTCTTCTCCTACTCCCCTCCCCCCTTACCCTCTGGTAACCACTAAACTGTTGTCTGTGTCTATGAGTTTTTGTTTCTTTGTTTGTCTTGTTCTTTTGTTGCTTTCAGTTTTATATCCCACATATCAGTGAAATCATATGGTTCTTGACTTTTTCTGTCTGACTTATTTCACTTAGCATAATAATTTCAAGATCCACCCATGTCGCAAATGGCACTATTTCATCTTTCATTGTGTATATATACCACATCTTTATCCAATCATCTATCGGAGGACACTTTGGTTGTTTCCACGTCTTGCCACCATATATAAAGCTGCAATGAACATTGGAGCACATATATCTTTATAGATAAATGTTTTCAGATTTTTTGGGTAGATACCCAGGAGAGGGGTTGCTGGGTCATATGGTAATTCTATTCTTAATTTTTTGAGGAACCTCCATACTGCCTTCCATAGTGGCTGCACCAATCTGCATTCCCAACAGTGTATGAGGGCTCGTTTTTCTCCACAGCCTCTCCAACAGCTATTATTATTTGTCTTGTTGATGATAGCCATTCTAACAGGTGTGAGGTGATATCTCTTTGTGTTTTTATTTGCATTTCTCTAATGACTAATGATATTGAGTGATCAATGACCTAAATATAACACCTGAAACAATAAACTGCATAGAAGAAAATATAGGTATTAAACTTATGGACCTTGGACTCAAAAAGGGTTTTATGAATTTGACCTCAAAGGCAAGGGAAGTGAAAACTAAAATAAATGAATGAGACACTATCAAACTCAAAAGATTCTGCACAGCAAAAGAAACCATTGACAAAATAAAGAGACAACCAACCGAATGGGAGAAGATATTTGCAAAAAATTCCTCCCATAAGGGGCTAATATCCAAAATATATAAGAAACTCATATAACTCAACAACAAACAATCCAATGAAAAAATGGGCAGAGGACCTCAATAGACATTTTTTTAAAGAGAACATATAGATGGCCAATAAAACTTTTAATTTTGTCAATTTCAAGTGAATTAATTAATTAAAATTATAAAACCATATAGTCAGGTAAGCAGCATACTGTATGTGTTTCTTATGCATCATCTGTCCATCCTAGAAAATGACAGTTGAGGGCTCTGTGATTTAACACCAAGCTTGTACATGCAATTAGACATGCTGATCCAAGGCTCTGGCATAGTAATTACACAGTCAGAGAGGAGTGTTTAAGCACTAAAGGATCCGCCAGCTGGGCCCATCCCCTTCTGTGATGGCCACTGACCTGCATGGTCGAGGTTGTGAATGCAAGTTCCAAAGCCAGGCTGCCTATCAAACCCAGCTCCTCCACTTACCAGCTGTAAACATTTGGGCAAAATATATATGCTCCATCCGACAAATGGGGATAACTTCAGAAGATGGTGGTGGGGGTGAAATACATTAACACATGAAAAGTGCTTGGCACTTGGAAAATGCACAAGAAATATTACTTTTTATTTGTATATACTCCACTTTCAAGTGGGCCTGTTTGCTACCTTTTCTCTTTCTTCGAACATTCTGCCTAATACTAAATTTCCTCACTTGGCTTCGCCACAGTAATTTGCCTTAGAAAAAAATTATCCCAAATGGACCATCAGCGTGTTCTGGAATGCTCATTTCTATTTTCTAAGTGTCTTTTTTTTCTTCTACATGGATTGTTTAGCTTCATGTTATGATCTTGTTTCTTACCATGACTAGCTCAGTAGAGCAGCTCTTCAATCGTGTTCTCTGTATCCAGTGACTAATGGGGAGAGAAAGGTTTTCAGGTTCTTTAACTTTTGTTATGGAAAAATTTTGAACATTTAGTGTAGAAGCAATAGTGTGATGAATTGCCCATGCCCATCACCCAACTGTAACAAACACCAATTCTCCAATCCACACGAGTTTGAAATGCCAGATATCATATGATTTCGTCTGTGACTTTTCAGTGTAAGTCTCTACAAGGCAAATGCATTTTTATAACATGATCTCTATGTCAATAATAATTTCTTAACATCATCAGCTATTTTATCAGTGTTCACATTTCCCTGACTGTTTTATATTCTTTAAGCAGATTAAATAAGGATTCACACATCAGTTCTTTCCATCCCACCATACCTTGTTTACTATACTTTTGTTCTCTAAATACTTTTCTTCCCAGATGGTCATTCTAAACAAAAAAGTAGCAACTTTTTAGAGTTAAACTTTTTACCTTGGTATATATCTTCATGTTTGTTTGTTTGTTTTAAAAAAAGTTACTTACAATATTAACATATACATGCAAATTTGTCACTGAAGGGTGTTTATGGTGACAGTTACTCTTGTGGAAAGAGAGAAAACTTATTTTGAATATCCCAAGTGCTATAAAATTCAGGAGCACTGTTGTCAACAGACTCTGAAGAGAAATAAATACTTTTTTTGTGATAGTTAATTGTTTTATTCCTGAGATGACAATATCCTTCCTTATTTCAGGGAATATACATTTAGCATATAAGGTCTTTTATAAACCCACATGAAGGGAGGGTGGTCAACTACCGTTTACAGACTATGGTGACTCCTGAAAAGTAAATTATTGTCAATTAGAGTTGCAACACTAAAAAAATAAAAATAAAATATAAACTAGTCCCCCATAAAGTTTTAGCGATTCTATTATAAAATATGATTATTGCCTTGAAATATGAATAACAAATTCTTCCGAGGCTTGACAGAAAAACAAACAAAACAAAACAAAAAAAGCACCACACACAAAAGAAGTACTTAGGCACAGAAAGATATCAATAATAAAATGAGAATGAATATTCAAGAATTCTCTGTAAACCATACAGAAGAAAAAAAGAAATTTTATTTTCAAAAAAACTAAATAAAACTGAAATATTTTATATATAGGAGTTTGTGTTTATTTAATATGGTGCTATTAATTATAGTATATTATCATATATATGTACTAATAATTAGTAATTTTTCAACTTGATTCTTTCAAAGTTATATAATTATTTATAACTGCAGCATATGTGCATATATAGATATATAAATAGTTATCTACTCTTAAATGGTTATTTTGAAGCACTAAAATGTCATGTTACAGCTCACGCTCATTGGAAGTCAGTGAATATTATAACTGAATTATTTGTATCAACTCACAAAGTATCACACATAATTTATATACATTGCATCCAAATATCCCTGAAGTATATGCCAAAAAGAGACTAGAAAACTATTGATCACAGAAATAAAGTTAAGCATTGCCATTCAAATCTCCTCATCATTATATTGTGAAAATTTCGAAACAGAAAAGGCGAAAGAATTTTCTAGCAAATATAGGTATACCCACCACCCAGATTGTACCATTAACATTTTACTATACTTTATCACATATATTTCCTCTCTTCATCCCTTTATCCACCCATCAATTCATCTTATTTTTTATGCATTTCAAAATAATTTCCAGATATCAGCACACATCCCCCTGAACACTGCAGCATGGATATCACTAACTTGATTTCAATATTTGTTTACAATTCTCTTTTTGTTTTGAAGCAAAAGTTACATGCAGTGAAATCCACAAATCTTAGTGTACCTCTCAATAAGTTGGGCATATAACTGTGGCAAACCCTGATCGAGATGGAGAATATGACTACATCTCAGGAAGTTCCCTCAAGCCTTTCCTATCGATCCTTACCTACTCCCTAGAGTCAACCACTGTTCTGATGTTTCTCTACTATAGATTAATTTTACATATTCTTTTTTGAGAATTTGAAATAATACAGCATGTATTCTTTTGCATAAAACATTTTATTTTTGAACAATGAAACACACAATGGAAACAGTGTGTGTTTTCAACCACAAATAAAGGATATATGTGATTTCACTCATATGTTGGATGTAAAACAGAAAGTAACAAGTGAACAAACAAACTCATAGACACAGACAACAGTATGATAGTTACCAGAGGGGAAGAGGTGTTGGTGGAGGATAGGAGGGTAAAGGCATTGAAATACATGTGATGAAAGTAAACTAGACTTTGCGTGCTGCGCACACAATGCAATATACAGATGATATATTATAGAATTGTACACTTGAAATTATATGTTATTAACCAATGTTACCACAATAAATTTAATTTAAAAGTATATATAGCAGTTATTTGGCATCCATTTATAATTCTATTTCCTTTTTTTTTTTTTTAGATTTTATTGGAGAATTGGGGAAGGGAACAGCGTTGAGGAATCGGGGAAGGGGAACAGACAAGTTGCTGTCCTTTTGTTCTTCAGTCCAGTTGTGAAGGGCATCGCTTCACATGTTGGTATTATCATTGTGCTCTTCCCAGTTGAGGCAGATTGGTCGCTGGCCACTGGCAGCTCTTGGCAGCTCAAGCAGCTCTTGGCAGCTCACGCTGGCTGCCAGCCACTCACAGTAGCTTTACAGCAGCCCACTGCAACTTCACTGCAGCCTACGCTGTCAAGGGCAACTCATGGCAGCCCAGCTCCAGGTTTAGATGTTGTTCACCATCTTAGCTGTAGAAGGCCCAGTGTCACTGGCCCTCATGTGGGATCCAAACCGGGGCCAACTCTTAACCAATGCACCACTCGGCCGGCCCTCTAAGTCTATTTCTTTAAAGAAACGGTGTGACTATATCATATTTAACTTTATTTTTTGTATATTTTATATTTCTTACTTGCTCTTGCTGAAAGAGTTCATTGGTGATCTATGTATACAGGCTCAGTTCAGTTTGAAGCATAGTATGTAGATGAGATGACAGCAATGCCACTGGAGAAGACTTTCAGGCGTGCTTTGTTAAAAATTATTCAAAATGGCGTGCAGCCTCAGTGGGGAAGAATATTGTAATTATGAGGTGTGTCTTCCAAGAGCACCATGTGTAAATGGTTTTCATAAATGCCGTAAATTTATCATCACTGATACAGTTTGAAGACTTTACTAAAGGTAATAACAGAACTTGAAATGTAATGAAAAAAGGAGAAACAATATACAGGTGATGGCTACATAGTGGAGAACTAAACAATAAAGGGGACTTATATTTTTAAGGCTTGCTAGAGTCTACCAGAGGAAAAAGCATCACCTCTATTCACTTATTTTCTATATATTTCAAAGAATAATTAATATAAAATAGCCACGCCTTATGAGGAGCAATTATGATATTTGATTCTTGAAAGTTCTTTTTCTCATGTGTTCTTCTCTGAAAGATACATCCAGGAGAGAAAAATGTAAATCTGCTTGTATAAGCAGCCCCAACTAGTTCCAAAGGAGCCATATGGTTTGATACGATTTATTGTTCTTGGGTCAGAATAGCATCATAGTTATGTTCATGGTCTCTAGAGTAAGGCTCTCTTGGCTTAAATCTTGGTTTTAATTCTTACTATATAACCTTGGAGAAATTTCTCATCCTCTCTGGCCTTAGTTCCTTTATTATGACAGCAATAATAATAGTACTGTCTCATAGAATATCAGGGCAGTACATGCTTTATAATATATGAAATCGCTGAGGTACTGGACCTAGGAGTATTAGAAGAAATCAATAAATATTAGCTATATTTTAGGTGCCAATTGTAACCAGATTCCCTGTAGTTTGCATGTTGTATGTGATTTTTTCCCCCCATTTATTTACCAAGGTCTGAAATTTTTTATATTAGTATTTACTTCTATATGTAAATATATCTAAATTTTAAAAATCACACAATCATTTTAAGTCCATATTTTGATATTTTGTGTTTGATTAAGAGATTTTTAATTATAACATGTTGAGTGTAGCAAGCTTGAATGAACACAAGATGATAAACAGTATTTATAATTGTCTTCTGTATAAGAAAATATAGGACTGAATATCATGTCATACACTTCCGATTCTTCCTTGTTCTTTGTCTTGGTAAGACTGGAGCTCAGTGCTTCCAAAGAATTTCCTTGCTGCCAAGATTTTATTTTCAGCAGAAATAATATAGCAATTTTCTTCAAAGAAGGAATGGTTACCTTTACAAACAAAAAATACCATATGATTTTACTTATCTGTGAAATCTGAAAAAAAGAACTAAATAGGTGAACAACAAAACAAAACAAACAGTTCGTAAATACAGACTACAAGCAGATGGTTGCCAGAGGGGAAGGGTTGGGGGATGGGTGAAAAAGATGAAGGGGAATAACAGGTACAAACTTCCAGTTATAAAATAAATAAGCCATGGGCATGTAATGTACAGTACAGGAAATATAGTCAACAATATTGTAATACTTTTGTACAGTAACATGGTTACTAGACGTTATGGTGATCACATCGTAAGTTATATAAATGTTGAATCACTATGTTTTACACTAGAAACATATAATATTGTATGTCAACTATAAAAAAGTTTTAAAAAGTACATTCGTGAAGATAACCTATCACCCATGGTTACTCAGTGTATTATAATTTTTGCATTATTGTTTTCAATTATCCTCCATAACTTTAATACAAGTCCTGATGCATGAGAATTTTTTGATAAGTACACCATAGATATCAAACTTTGATCTATTATTTATTAATTGTACATATACATCTAGATTTAAATAGCTTACATGTGGTACAAGATTCTCATTGCAATTAAATACATACCTTTTTTTGTTATATTATTTTGCAGTATTTATGAACAGTCTCATTTTGCTTATTGATTTCCCATGCATTCAGAATCTCTTCTAGACACTGAACTGAAATTCATAAAATTTGCAAAAGAAAATACATTTTAAGACTATTACACTTAAAAACATATGGGACTGCAAACAAAATAGAAATCTAAAATTTATTAAATACAATTTATTCATTCATTTTTTATTAAATGAGGAATTAATCGTATCTTTTCATTTGCAAGTAACTAATATTAAAGAATGACATTTTACTTATGACAGATATTTATGAGTTAATGACTGATGCTTTAATACTTGCCAGTTTCCACATCTGATTGATGCCATTCAAAGCAATTAGTAAATCTGGAAAGTCAGGCCATAATGACCTAAGCTATCTTTGAAGCAAACACCTTTGATGTAGCACACATCCATTCAATCACAAAGTACTGCTTATTCTGTCACTGTGATGCTTCATATACCTGTTTCCTTCTTCATGATACCATAACCTTTCCCCTTTCAGGTTTTATTTTTATATCGAGCTATTATAATATTCTACAAGGTCTCTGTCTCTAGTTCTCACTTGCCAACATTTTCCTCAAATGCCTTTAGCATTAACACCTTCAGGGCACAGCTTGAATAATGCTACCCTTTCAATCATCTTCAGAGACTATCAATTGTTTATATGCTAAAATTCAAACTCATTAAAATAAAAAGATTATAAAATTATACCATTTTTTCTTAACAGCTCTGTTTCTAACTATCTTCAAATATGGAACCTTTAATGTACATCATTTCACATGGGTGTGTTTTGTTTTATTTAGTAGGATCTGGAACTCCAAATGGTACAACTTGAATTTTAAGATTAATATAGAGTGAATGGAATGTTCTTAGGTTTAATTTATTTTAGTGTAAATGATGTATGGTTACTGCTAAGAGGTTTTGGAGACTTTACACAAATTGTAGAGAAAATCATTCTGCATGCCTGCTTTATGGAGACCTGATCCCAGTCCAATTATAAAGTCATGTAATTTGTTTTTGGACAAAGGATTTCAATTTGGTCAAGTGCAGACATCTATCACCATGACTTTAATTTCCCTGGATCATATTATTCTAGCTTGAGTCCTGCATGCATTGCTGGACTCCTGGGAATAAATGAAATAAATATTGCTATGTCATTCCCTCACCAGATCAGAATACTAACATTGTGTGTTTTTCTGATGATAATGCAATGGAACAAGAAGAAATTACTGTCACCAACTTTCCATTCCTTCAAACTTGCAATCTTCCATATTTGTTCCATAAACTGGATTATTCCATATTTTAAATATATTCTCCTATAATGGATGCTGTTAGTCACTAATTTGGCATTAGCTGAACATGAACTTATAACTTTTCTATCTCATGGGAAATGTGTGTGTTACATGCTGTTGAGTTGGCTCCAACTCCTGGCCACCCTATGAATGAATAATGTCCTTAAAATGAGAAGCAAAATAATAAAGCTAAATCCAAAGGCATCATTGAATGAGCAAGTCATGCTTGACTAAAATTACTGCCAAACATCCTCACTTATTTACAGAATTTCCCCTCCTCTCTGTCATATGTTTATTCATTCCTGGTTCATTTATGCTAAGGGCATAATATCCAGGAAGACCTCTCCTCTAACTGGTAATTCACAGATAAGATTAGCTTATTTGATACAGGGAAATGCTTCTGTTTGTTCAACTGCTTTTCTTTTCTCTCTTGCTTACTAAGACAAAGTTTTGTAATAGTAAGGCAGAGAAAAAGCTTCTTATTAGGACATTTTACCAATTTATTTTATTTCATTAACAAGTAAGCTAATTATTAAATTATATTGGTGTTCTCATGACTTTATGAAGGTGTGCTAATCAAAATAGTATGTGCAGGGCCAGCCAAGTGGCTCAGTTGGTTAAGAGCGCGAGCTCTGAGTAACAGGGTATCCCGTTCGATTCCCACATGGGCCAGTGAGCTGCACCCGAGCTGAGCTGCCACTGAGCTGCCAACAGGCGGCAGGATGGCTCAGCTGGTGAGAGCATGAACTCCTAACAACAAGGTTTCCAGTTCAACTCCCACATGGGATGGTGAATGGTGAACATGGCACTGTGAGCTGAGTGGCCGCGAGCTGCCAACAGGTGGCCGGATGGCAACTGGACTTGGAGCTGAGCTAGCTGCACCCTCCTCAACTAAGACTGAAAGACAACAACTTGGCTGTTCCCCTTCCTCAATTCCCCAATAGAAACCTAAAAAAAAAAATAGTATGTGCAGTTCACCTGAAGCTGAAGTAGAATAATATTGTGTCAACTATAATTAAATATAACGGGGATGCCAAAAATATGTATACATATGACTTGTATTCATCTTTTGTTATCGGTATACATTATTACAATTTTTGGATACACACACAAACACACACACACACACACACACACACTGTGGGTACACACATGCATATAATTTAATTTTATTACTAGGCTTTTTAAACTTATTTTGATTTATTTATTTTATACCAGTATTATAATGTGAACTTACTTGTAGTTTTATAAACTATTTATATACCTGTAAAGGCTAGATCCATACTTCTCCTGTTAATATGTATTTTTGTTAATGTCATAAAGTTTTACTTCTGTGTAATTTATAATATATTTTTTATTATGAAAATATATTTGTGTGTTAGTATCATGTAAATCTCACATGAATTTAGAGCAGTATTACCATCCTCATATGTTGGTTGTCCCACCAAAGCACATTTACTATATACTCAATTCGTTCATGCTCTTATTTGTGTCTTTTAATAAAGTATTATAATCTCTTTTATGAACGCCATCAACATTATTAGGTGTATGAATTTCCCTAATAAAAAATAACCACTAAGTACTTATAATGTCAATATAGTATTCAAAAGCAAAGGATAAAATGTGGAACATGGGCTCTGTTCTAATGAAGCTAACAACTTAGTGGGACAGATATATGGAGTAAATAACCCCACAAATAATTATACAGGTGAGACTGAAAGATGCTATACATGAGTGGTACATAAGACATTGTAATAAAGAAATTTGGCCTAATCATAAGACAATATTGATGATTCTGTGGTTACTGGTTACTCTAGGGTTTAGCTACCTTGAAAAAGTAGAAGGAAGGATGCTTCAGGTAAAAGAAGTAGCCTATGCATATGCTCTGTAGCGAGTGGGACCACAGAAGGAGTTACAGTTCATACGAATCTGCCCAGAGAATTCCAGAGTTATGCTTGTTGTCCCAAAGTAATTATTAATAATACTACCTACACTCATTCTTAAAATTATCCTTGTTTTTATGATGTTATATGGTGACTATAATCCTGAGTCATTCAATGAACTAAAAGACAACTGTGATGGGACATAGAGAGTGAAAAACCACATGGGTAGGCTGCCATGGACCAGCTAAGGGACGACCTTATAAACTATGCTAAGGATTCTTAAATATATTAAATATAGAGTGTTAAGAAGTAAAAAGCAAAGGTATGGTAAGTTTATAAAATTTGTATTTTGAACAGGTTATTATGGAAATTTACTTGAAGAGGTCAAATGTGCATATAGTTAGATAGTTAGATCACTTCTTCAAGTGTAGAAGAGAGATAGAGAGATAGGGATAGAAATAGATATAGATAGATAGATAGATAGATAGATAGATAGATAGATAGATAGATAGATAAGGGAGGGAGGGAAAGAAGGAGGGAGAGAATATTAATTTATTGTCTTGTATTAGATGGGTTGTAATGCAAATGTAGAGAAGTATAATAATTCACTAAGTTGAGATAATCAGTGGCAGTTAGATAACACAGGTAGCACACATGATTCTTGGGTTTATTTCGGTAGACATTAAGTGCCAAGAAAGACAACAGTATTAAAGTATCTGAATTTTTCTTGATGTTGGTAAGAATCAGGGTTGGGAGGATAGAGTCTGTTTGGAAATGTCGTGTGCTAGCTAAGAAGAAATGTCAAGTAACAGGCTTAAAATATGGACCTAGATATTCGATGTTAGTATGTAACTCTTGCTTATATATATTGATAATAAAACTGTGTTAACTTTGTATCCAGCTTCCTTATTGAAGTGTTTTGGGTTTTTTTTCCTGTTTTTTTTTTTCAGTATATTCTTTTGTAATATCTGGGTAAGAGAGCACACCATCTGCAGATAATTTCAGTATTTAATTTTAATATTTATATCTAAATAGGTTGTTTTGCACTATTGCTTTCATTTGGCCAGGACATCCAAAGAAATGTTGAATACATAATAGGAGTTATCAGTCATCCTTGTCTTCCTGATTTTATTGAAAATGATTCAAATTTTTCACACTGAAGGATGATATTTGCTGAAGGTTCTTATAAATACTCTTAATCAAGTTAAATATGTTTTCTTCTACTTGTAGTTATTTCTTTTTCTCTTTATTGAAAAATCTCTTGATAAATATATTGGGTTGTTGGAAAAGTCATGACATATTTTTTTCTGTTTTTCATTGCAAAAATGCATCATGACTTTTCCGACAACCCAATACAAACCCATCTTTGATTTTAACCAAAGTTTGGTTATCATGTAATATTATCTTAGTACAATAATGTCTTATGTTAGCTTTTTTTAATGAAGGATTTTTGTTTCTATGTTTGTAAGGGATACTGTCCTAAAATATTCTCCTGTGTGTGGAGATAATTTAGAATAATGCTATGCGCATCTTACTGATTTGGGAGGGAACGTTCCATCTTTCTCTAGTTACTAAACAGTTTATAAAGGAGTCAGTTTTGTTCATATTCTCAATTTCACCCTTAAAAATGATCAGTCAGGTACCCAGTTGAGTGCACATCTTTGAATGATTTATTTATTTATTTATCCATAGAATATAGTTATTTTGTTCAATTTCTCTACTTTGTCTTCAGTTTATCACCATATGTGTCTTTGTAGGAAATCATACATTTAAACAAGGTTTTTAAAATGTTTATTATTAAAAATTATGTATTCTGCTATATTTTGAAATAATTCACTTTAGGATTATAATTGATTTAGAGCTCATTATACTTTTTGAATAAATTTATAGTCTATGTGTTTTGTGCAGTTATTTCTTTACTTTATAAAATTAATTTATCTTACTTCCTATATGTGAAGACGTTTTCCCATTCTTGGTTTCCTAATATTAATAAGTGTTTATGGATTTATTCTTTTAAAAGCTGTCTATTTTAAAAATAATATTAAGACATGTTGAATTCAAGCCATGTGTAGGCTCAGTCCAATATGATGGTTATTTTGTTTCATTTTTTGATGAATACATGCCTACCATCTTTTCTTTCCTCTATTAAATTCTCTTTCAAATCATTTGACTTGATGCTCTTACAGTTAATTTTTAACTGTCCCACCAATAAATTCTATAAATATTTTTGTTTTATTACATCTCAGAGTTGGTGAATCTAATGTCACTGACATCTTTGACAAGATCACCTAGGCCTATGCCACTGTCGAAAATTCAAACATTGAATTAATAAATTAAAATAACAAATGAGAAAAATACCTTGAAGAAATCCTTAGAATCAATTTTAAAGGCTTTTAAAGGTTGTAGTCTAGTAATTTAAAACAAATTAATGGAATAGCTCTGAAAAATACTTACTCTTCGCTGCCATAACTGCAGCTAGTATCAGAACAATTAAATAAAGGAAGGCAAATACCACTGCTGCAAGGCACCATGAAGACACTGTCCAAGAGAAAAGAGGGTTATTATAATCACCAGTGAAAACAAGATTCAGGAGCTGAGACTGGAAAGAAGTTTAGTCAGAATATTCAACCTACTGTACTAAGCCCAAGGGAGCAAAACATTGTAAGAAAATATACCTGTTCATTCTCATTTGTTCTTAACACAGCACTTTAAGTCATTACAACCAGTTAAAAAGTGTTGCCATGAAAGATGAATTTTGATTCAGAGATTAACCCAGGAATATTTGTTGTTATGATTAGTTTGTTAAAATATTCAATCAAAAACAAAACAGGAATCTAGAGGTTTTAAATGTTTTTTTTTACCTTTTGTCTTCAAAATCCTAGTTATTTTTTTCTTCTGAGTATTTGAAGGACAATGAACTTTGAGTTCTGCATAACTTACACTGTCCTCACAAAGCTCTAGAAAATGTACAAGACAAATGCATGCTATAACTATAATATATATACATGATACATAAACATACAATTAAAAATCATGTTAGAAAAACAAAAATTGTCCTATTTTATGTTTATAAGAAAGTTTTAAAATTGGCTCAATTATGTAGTTGGTTTGTAAAATGTAGCAATTTTTTTTAATTCTTAGTTTCTTCATCTATAAAATAGGGATAACAACCATATTTGTTCATAGATGTATTATGGCAATGAAGTTAATATATATGTCAATAGGATAGTGCTTAGAACAATAATCATGCAATAAGTTATTTTTGTAGTGCTAGTAATAGCAGCAGTGTAGAATAGTAATTGGAAAATACAATGGTCAATAGCATCAGAAATAACACTGGCTGTAGAAGCAAGAATAGAAATATAAAAATTATTTAAAATGCCTACCTTTGTTTCTTTCTATAGTTCTAGTAAACTCTATATAGAATTTAATCTTAATGCAGGGAGCATGGGAAAAAATAATCTAATTCTCATTAGGTAGATAAATTCTCTTGGCAACACATTGCATTTACTCCTTCAGTGTAAGTGAAGCAGAATTCATAGCCACCAAGTCAAGAACATTTTCCCAAATAATATTAAATCTAACCCCATTGTAAATACTTATGCATCAAACAATTATCTAAAATTTAAATCCCCTTCAACTGGAAAATTTTAAGTTCATTCATAGTGACAAAAGATTTTCAAATCCTCCTCTAAAAGTATCTGGCCATGAACTTCGTTTTTTATAATATTATTTTCTTATCAAATAAAGGAATTACTTAATGATAACAGCAGTATCTGATTTTACCTGTATTTATCTCATGAAAGTCCACTGGCAAACAATGATGATCAATACAGGGGCTGGAGAGAGCCTGCGTCTCTGGTTCCATAGCTTAGATTAGATTGCATGGATCAGGTGATGAGCAGAGGGTCAGAGTGAGACAGGGTCAAGGAAGCAGATCTCTTAATATTGCAACACCAGACAGGATGTTTACGTTTAACATGTAAACTACTTTTCCACTTAAAATAAAAGGCAATGTAAACTAGCCCCTGTACATTAAATTTGTCTTCTATGTATAATGAAACACTTCTTTATTTCCAAAGTTAAACTTTAAAATTATATTAACCATGGTTTCTTCTCTGCCTTGTTATTTTTCTAAAACAATGAATAAACAATGAAGACTAAAACATTTGTGTGTAAATAAATGATATATTTAAATAAGATTGTAATAGATACTAATTCTTAGAAATATTTTTTGTGGTTTTAAATATCCATGCCCATTTAAAATAATTCACACAATATTAGATACTATCCTATATAAAATGAAAATGACATACAACCCTGTTCCCTCAATATAACCATTGTTAACATAATTATTCATAACTTTTTCTAATATTTCATGTGACCGATGGATATTTTCTTTGGAAAAGTAAAAGGAACAATTTAACTATCAACAAATTAGATGGTGAAATACATTATAATGTGTTTTTATAATAAAACATATTGTCTTTAAATATAGATGAGAGGGTGCTGCAAGTTTATATATAAATAATATTTATGATATATTAAGTGAGAAAAGGATACACATTATTGCATAGTATCACTTTATATTATATTTGGTGGGAAAAAATGTTGTTATGAACATACTTGTAATATAAACTGTGCCTAACCTGTAAATTTAAGATTGCAATGAATTAATATTTAAGTCACTAATTTGGTGAATTTTTACTTTACATATGTGGTTTTCTATTTTTATGACTGTTTTTAATGAACATAATTTACTTCTGAACAATTTTTTGAAATCTGGTGATTCTGCCATCATTGATATGATTCCTGGAAAGCCCATGTGTGTTGAGAGCTTCTCTGACTACCCTCTTCTGGGCCATTTTGCTGTCTATGACATGAGGCAGACAGCTGCGGTGGGTGTCATCAACACAGTGGACGAGGTGGCAGCTGGAGCTCGCAAGGTCACCAAGTCTGCTCAGAAAGCTCAGAAGGCTAAATGAATATTATCCCCAATACTTGCCACTACAGTCATTTTTTATTAAACTTTATTGGGGTGACAATCCCCCAGTCTTAATCAGTGGTGGAAGAATGGTCTCAGAACTGTTTGTCTCAACTGGCAATTTAAGTTTAATAGTAAAAGACTGGCTAATTATATGACTGATTATAATTATGACTCATTATAATGCATCAAAAAAATTTCAGGAGGAAAGGAGGATGTTTTGTGGACCATTATTTTTTGGGATGTGTGTGTGTGTGTGTGTGTGTTATTGTTATTATTTTTTAAAATCAGTACTTCTTAAAAAGTTTACTGGGGTGACAATGGTTAAAGTTACATAGGTTTTAGATGTATTACAGAATTGTACACCTGAAAATCAGTACTTTTTAAGGGAAACTACTTGACCAAAAATCTGTACCAGAATTTTCAGATCCATTAAAACAAAGTTTATATAGTCACAGGATGTGGAGTATAGTGTGGGAGTGGAGTCAATGGAATTGTAATAGATACGTATGATGTAGGGATGGGGGGAGTGGGGCGGTGGATTGGGGGAGGGGTGTTGTCACTTTGTGAAGGGTAAAAAGTGTAACTGTTGCATGGTTTTGTACACCTGAAACAAAAAAAAAAGGAAAAAAAGTTTAATGAGAAAAAAATATATATAGTGTAATGCAAACACATCAAATTAAAACAATCATACCTCTTAATATCTAACAAAATACATGTTAATTCAAAATGTAGTATTTAAGGTAGGTTTTTTAATAAAGGGTTTAATTGAACAGTAATGCATCACAATTTTAAGATAAACTTTTAATATAACTCTAAAGTATAGTAAGGACAAATAGTATCTATCTATCTATCTATCTATCTATCTATCTATCTATCTATAGAGAGAGAGAGCGAGCAATACACAAAACATAATCATTTGGGGAAATTTTAACATATCTTTGATACATCAAGCAGACCAAAGATATTAGATGCTTATTTGCAGTAATTACCATGTCCCTAGTGCTGCTTTTGGAAATTTATTATTGTTCTTGGTGTTCTTCAGTTTTTATTATAATACGTACTTTTGTGACCCATTTTTCTTTCTTTTTATCCCAGCTAATGTTAACTGAACTTCACAAATCTATGGGTTGATGACTCATTATCACTGGGTTGGAAAAGCCTTTGCTATTAATTTCACAGAGAGCACACCTGCCCTTTTCTCACTTTTTCTGGAATGCTACCTGCAGGTATTTATGTAAGTTGCTTCAAGTTTAATTACTTTTTCGTAATTTCTTTTCATCTATAGGTGCTATATTTTGAACAAAGGCTTCAGAAATGTCTTTCAATGAATTCTCTCTTCATCTTTGCCTAAGTAGATAGTGTACCTATCCAACATCATATATATATATATCAGAAATTCTATTTAGTACAATTTCAAATCTACTTGGCTATTTTTAAGAGTTTCTTATTCTTGAAACAAATTCCCAAATTTGTCTTATATTCATTTAAACGTAGTAAATGTAGTTAATTTAATATAGTTAATTTATATAATGTGTCTGGTTATTGAAGTAATAGCAGTTTTGTGAGCATCTCCTGCTGTCTTTTAGTTCCTGCTGCTTCCTTATTAGGCTTCTTATTTACTTGTGTGCTTAGTTTTTTAGTGTATTTGTTTAAGGCTTTAACTTTTCATTTTCCTCACTAATTTATTTATGAAAACTTATTAAGCCTGGTATGAAATGATGTGTTTAGAGAAATTTTATATTTTCTTCTGCAAGCTGACAAAGAAACATTACTAAAATTTGGGCACTTATAAAATAAAACCTTGGAGGAGTGATGTCATCAAGATGGTAACATAGGTTATCTTTGACTTCAGTTCCCCTCAAAAAAGACCAAAGAGCAACTATCCATATACAAGACACCATTGTGAAAATCCTAGAACATGTGAGTAAGGATGAAGTGCTTCTTTGGTCTATAGAGACCAAGAAGGATTGCATCAGAAGGGTGAGAGGAATTGCTACACTCTGATGACAATAAATGTGAAACATTACATTAATAGAATGAAAGAAAAAAATCATAGGATCATCTCAATAGATGCAGAAAAGGCATTGAACAAAATTCAACATTGGTTCATGATAAAAGCTCTTAACAAATTAGGTATAGAAGGAACACACTTCAACATAATAAAGTCTGTATATGACAAGCCCACAGCTAACATCATGCTCAATAGTGAAAGGTTGAAATCTTATTCTCTAAGGTCAGGAACAAGACAAAGGTGTCTATTCTCATCATTTTTATTTGACAAAGTAATGAAAGCCCCAGACAGAGCAAACAGGCAAGAAAAAACATACAAGGCATCAGAATTGAAAAGAAAGAAGGAAGCTAGTCTCTATTTTCAGATGACACAATTTTATATATAAGAAATCCTAAATATTCCACCAAAACATGTTAGGCTTAATCAATGAATTCAGTAAAGTTGCAGGATACAAAATTAACATACGAAAATTAGTAGCATTTCTATACAATAATGATGAATGACCTGAAAAAGAAATTCCATTTATAATAGCATCAGAAACAATAAAATACTTAGGAAAAAAAATTTAACCAAAAGGTGAAAGCTCTTTACTCTGAAAACAATATGACATTGATGAAAAAAATTTAAAAAGGTACAAATACAGGCAAACTTCATTTTTTGTTTGTTTGTTTGTTTTTGCACTTCACGAATATGCATTTTCATCAATTTCTAGGCAAGACCCTCAACCAGTGAAAAGATTATTGCTTGTTGAATGATCAGGTGATGGTTAGCATTTTTTAGCAATAAAGTGTTTTTTTAATGAAGGTATGTACATTGGCTGTTGCACACTTAATAGACTACATAGTGTAGTGTATAGTGTAAATATAACTTTTTTATGCACTGGAAATCCAAAAAATTTTTGTGACTCTCTTTACTGCAATATTCACTTTATTGTGGTGGTCTGGAACTGAATCCACAATATCTCCAAGGTATGCCTATAAATGGATTAGAATGATTAATATTGTCCATACTATAAAAACCATACTTTCTGATTTGAAACTATATTAGAAAGCTATAATAATCAAAACGGTATGGTATTGGCATAAAAACAGACACACAGATCAATGGGCAAGAATTGAGAGCCCAGAAATACACCCTTGCATATACGGCCAACTAATATTTGACAAAAGAGCCAAGAATACTCAATGTGGAAAAGGTAGTTTCAATAAATGATGCTTGGAAGTTTGGAAATTCCCATGTAAAAAGTAAAAGTAGACCCCTGTTTTACACTAATCATAAAAATTAACTAAAAATGTAAGACTTGAAAGCATAAAACTTTTAGAAGAAAGAGTTATCTGCAGAAGACTTATCTGCACCCCCATGTTCATTGCAGCATTATTTACAATAGCCAAGGTGTGAAACAAACCTAAATGTCCATGGACATATGAATGGATAAAGAAAATGTGACACACACACACACACACACACACACACACACACACACACACAATGTAATACTATTCACACTTAAAGAAGAAGGAAATCTTGCCATTTAGTATAACATGGATGAAACTTGAAAGCATTATATTAAGTGAAATAAATCAGACAGAGTAAGACAAATACTGATTGATCTCACTTACATGTGGAGTCTTTAAAAAAAATTATAGAAACAGAGATCAGGTTTGGTGCCAGAGGTGGGGTGTAGTGAGTGGGTGAGGGAAGTGGGTGAAGGTGGTCAAAAGGAGCATTCACTTGAAAGGTAAATTCTGGGGGGATGTAATATACAACATAATGACTATAGTTATCATTATTGTATTGTACATTTGAAAGTTGCTAACGGTAGATCTTAAAAGCCCTCATCACAAGGAAAATAATTTATAATTATGTGAGGTGATGGATGTTAACTTATTTGTGGTGGTCATTTTGCAATATATACATATATCAAATCATTATGTTGTATACCTTAAACTTATGCAATGCTATATATAAATTGTATCTCAATAAACTGGAAAATAACAACAAACAAAATACAAAAAATAAAATCTTTGCCTGGTGATCTTTTTAATCAGAGAGGTGGTGTTAATCAGCCTACAAATTCACATAAAGCCTGGCTTTGGGGAAGCTGTTTTAGAATGAAAATTTTCCTTGCAGTAATCTGAGGGAAGCTGATTTAGTTTAAGTTTACCCTTAATACTAAAACAGTAATTAGGGTTGCCACTTAAAAAAAAATAAAAGTCTGTTAGAAAGAATGAAAATCCTTAATCTCTGTTGACTGGATGATCTCATGTTAGAAAATAATGTTAAAATTAATTCAGCATAGGTAAAAGTTTATAGAAACAGAAAAGTGCTTCTCAGTCTTAATTTTTCTTAATAAATTCCTGTGGTTCCTATCCAAAATTTAGATTCCCATGTCCCACCACAGAAACTATGAATCAATAAGTCTGGGGTGAGGTAAAGGAATGTATAACATAAGCAAGTGCTTATTACTGATTACTCCTTAAGAAAGATAGGAATAGAGAGAAGGGAATTATCCAAAGTGTTGTATAAAATTGTTAACTTTCATCCTTATTCTGTTGGTGACTTCTATGATACACAGTTCTTTTGGTTGTCAAATAAAAAAAATTGTATAACTTTAGTCTAGTTACATAGTTCACACTAATTAAGACATTTTTTTTTTTACTCAAGAACATGTTTCTATAACCACCACCTTAGCTTTGTTGATGGTACGTTGAATCCAGATCATCAGAAATCCTGTCAAGCACTTCTTTGCCATGTCCCAGGTCCTTCAGTTGTGACATGAATGTAGTTTGACTTATCGAAACAAGCTTTACAAAAATATTCAATATTATTCCTTTAGATTTTTAACTGATTTTTGTCTACTCTTTCATATATACATATATATATATATATATATATATATATATATATATATATATATCCAGTTGGAAGCATTTTCTGCAAAATTTACAATTCTAATTTAAGCAATTTCTTTCTAGCTATACAAAAACCAAAACCAAATAAAAATAAAAAATAGAAAAATATGTAAATTAAATAATACAAAATTCACATATCTATGCATAACCACAGAAAATGCCTATTCACTGTGGATTCCTGCACACATAAAAAAATCTAAATATGCGAATATTCAGAGTCCAGTTAACACCAGTGGCTTTCGTTTGATAAACACATTGTAAATGGGCCCCTCCACCACACACACACACGTGCACACACACACACACAAAGTCTTTTTCTTCATGGAATTCTCTAACACAGAAACCAAATAAAATATTCTCTTTACTTATAAATTATTGCCTAAGAAATCATATATAATAAGGCTCTTTTTGAAACAGTCACCCATGTCATCATTATACCCAGTCTCATAGAGAAAAGGTACATTCTAGATTCAGCTGATGGAGCTGGGCAGTCTTCATAGTGGGAAAGCAAAGTTTACATAATCTCGTAGGTGGAGATCTATGGGCCAATTCAATGCGTTGCTGTGGTTGCTTCTACATTTGAATACACTGTAGGAATTGAGGCATTACATGCTTGTACTTCTTTATCCCAGAGGATTCTCTTGCTCCAAAGAGACTGAAGTAGAGCTGTGCTAGAGAGACAAACTCCCCGGCATCTGCCACTTTTGGGGGGGGGAGGAGTCAGGATTTATAGGGAATGCGTCTACCACCAACGTCCGAAGCATGCACCATATAAACAATGCTCTGTTATTTGGAAAGTCAGAAACATTGGTCCCAACGGTGATATTCTACCTCAACCGGTGGGGATGGGGGTGGGGAGGCTGATTAGCCCCCACCGAATTCAGAAATCTGCTCTCCAAGTAAAGTTTCTTGGGACAACATGTGGTAATTCACAATACATAATTTCTTGATTTTAAAAAGTCACAGAAACACTGCTGTCTCTTTACCTCTGATCTCACCTGCAACAGGGAGGCCCAGCATCTTATCCGGTGTTGGAGAGAGTGTTGGGCATTCTACTTGATGGGTCAATCTGCAAATCACATCACTCTGAGTGGATATTGGTAGTAGTCTGGCAATCTGTAGCATGCATACCATCTCTGTGGCCTCATGACCTTAATTATTCCTTGGAAATATAACTTTCTATAACTGATGATTTTGCTGAATGGGGCCTTTTAGCACAGGAAGGAAGCCTCCACCGGAAGGAGTTCCTTGAGGATATATATTGGTTGTCTCCCTAATAAGGCTACCGTTTACATTGCTTTTGAAAAACAGTATTTGCTCTAAATCAAGTTTTCTTATAAAAATGGAACATAAAAAAATGGGGCCTTGTGACTCTTTGGCCTGGCAATTCTATTTTGGGGTGATACAACTTGGACTTAACAATAATAGTGTGAGAAAGTCACAATAAGCTTTCTTGGTGAAATGGAGTTGTTATATTCAAGAACCAAGATAGCCTGCTTCCAGCAGTGTCCTTACGTGAAAAAATGTTACCTATCCCTTTTGAGGAAACTTTATCCCCAATTCCATTACCTGAAGAAACGTGATGGCCTCAGTGGGTCTCTTGAGTTACAGAGACCCACTTTGTATTAATACTTTGGTTTGGCTCACTGATAACTTGACTGTTTGAAATGATACAGATGTGTCTGCTTTGGCAAACTGCTAGCTATGCAAAACCAAAAATTTACATGGGCACGCCACTCAGTTAGCAGAACTGAATGCCATTCTCATAGCTTTAGCCAATATTCCTCTGGATAAATCTTGTTATGTTTTTGTATCAATTTATAGATGGACTGTTGTCACCTGTGGTGCCTAGATTTAGAAACCTACCCTGGCAGAAGTAAGACACTCCTCCTCTGGGCCATACACTGTGGAAAGACTATACATCTACTGATATGTCTGTGTCTTTCATGTAGATGTGCACATCTTCTGATGAGAATGATCAGAATCAGGTTGTTGATGGACTCCGCACTGCCAGATTGCTACCACTGCTGCCTGATCCCTCCTCACACTGGACATGACAACAGTGCCATCATAGACTGGCACCAAGCATAGGAATCTTCCTGACTCAGAGGCTACCCCCTCATGCCAGGCTTGTGACACCTACCCAAGTTGATCCTATTGTTTTCTGGTGGTGGAGACCACAATGCACAGGACGTTGCCCCACCCACTCCTGGGAAACTAACTACGTTGGACATCTGACCTCCTCTTAGAGTTCCCAGTGCTGCCTCACTGCTGCCAGCCCTTTTCTAGGCAACCGTGTTACTATTCCAGTCTGTTTAACCAACTCTGGCCACATCATTTTGGCTCATGAAAATAATCTGTGTCAACTTTTTAGCTTTCCAGACCACTTTTAGCCTGACAATGGTTCACATTTTATTGTAAAACTACCCAAAATGGCAAGTATTTAAGGTATGCAATGGATCTCCATACTGCCTACGATCCATAGGTACCGGTATTGTTTAGCTTTGGTATGGCCTCCCAAAAAATACACAAAAGTAATGTATGACTCTACCTTTCTCACTTCCTCTTTGTCCATACATATTGTATAAGAATAATCAGTGAACTAGTGCTGTCTTGGTTCCTCTTTCTTTTCTGACACTGTTCCCTCTCTTGTGTATCCCATATAGTCTGTGTGTCATGATAACCATGGATTTAAAAACCCTTAGCACTAGCCACAAAATAATTCCTTAGTTTTAAATTATATTCTTCCTAAAATGGCCACTGAAGTATAGAGTTTTTGCTGCTGATTGTTAAAAATGAACTGCTTCTTTCAATATGTTGTACAAATTATGATTATTATACTCACTTATTATTTTAGGAATTATTTTTATCATTGTCTGCCTTTCTGTTTCTCTAATATGAGCTCCTGAATGTGTTTTCTGAAAAATTTCTCATTCCAGCATATTTTATGTTTTAAGAAGTTCAAGATTGAAAAAATATTGTTTTATATAAATAGGCAGTGTGACAGTGGTTCATATATGCATTTACTTGCTCATTATTTCTGTTTGCAAAATATGTTACCTAGAAACATCCGACTGAAAAAAAAATCTTTAAGAAAAATTTAGAACATGTCTATAACATTTATGTAGTCATAGGTATGACTTGCAGCAGTGATTTTTGTTTATCATCTTATTTCTCATTCTCATTACATCAAGGATTTTTCTACCTTCATGTTATTCCACATTGTTATGTGTCTCTGTTAGCTGTGATCCTGCATGTCCAACCGATAATGACACTAATGTGACAGTTAAAGTGGCAGTGATCCCCCCATTCAAGTTTGGAAATCTTAGTTTTGATTTCTTCCACTTTAAGTTAAATCTACTGCTTATTGGCCGGTTACACAGGTTTTTGCACAGGTTTTACTTCTAATATCTTCTGTAGTAGGATCTCATTTTTTTCATCAGAAATTTTATTCTCATTTCCCATAACCATTATTACTCTGACTCCCCCCCCTCCCCCCACACCCTTGGCTTAGATTCCCAAGCACCATTACAATAGCGTCAAGAGTGGTCTAGGTGCTAAAGGCCATTTTAACACTGTGGTTGGAAATATTCTGTGCAGAGGCGTGTATAGTGAGTGGATATGTCAGCAACACCTTTACATACCTAGAGTGTGTTGACCAGATGCGTGATGCATAAACTAAAAATAGCCATTGGATTAAACGCAGAAGGAAATCTAGTATTCTTTCTGAAAAAAAAAAAAGCAACATGGGCTATATCAAAATAGAGATGATTTATTTATTTAGTAATTATATGACAAATACAGAGGGTACTCCCCGCAAAAATGTATACATGTTGTAAGAAAGGGAAAACTGTATTAAAATTATGCTGATGCTAACCACTTTGACACCTCTTGTAATTGCAGAAGTCAAACGTGACTTGTATTCATCTTCTGTTATCAGTATATATTGAGTATTACAATTTTAATGCAACCTTTTTCTTTCTTAAAATGTGTAGACTTTTCTTTTGGCACCCTCTGTATATTTTTAGCAGCCAATATTCTAGAGAAACATCACAGAGAAATTTATCATAACTCATTTTTAATTTCTTAATAAATAAAGTCAAATGGACTTTTAAGCTACATGTATTCTGGGCAAAATTATGTAGGGCCTGAGGATAATGATCAAGTTGTGATCCACTGTTGAGTGTCAGAAGATGCCAAGAACTCATAGGATAGATTCTGGCCACTGCCAGGACCTGACCATTCAAAGAGGAAGTTGGAGAATTAAATATTTTGCCCACTTTCTCCTCTGTCCTTCTGATCTCCTGCCAATGTCTCCCAATGGCAGCCAGAAACCAAAGGCCAAGGAAGCTGGAATGGTGTGGTTGTTAGAGTTTAGCTGCCAGGTACACAGAATGCAGCAAAGAAGCATGGAGAATGGGTGTGGGAATGGCTTTACGAGTAAAGCATACCAGAATTATATCCACTGAAGTGGCTTATGGTGGCAGAGTAGTGAAAGCTCCACTGGGAACACATTACATGCCTGCAATACTGGGATAAACTGAATGTTCCCGGTGGGCTAAAAGGGGCCCACAGAGAGCAGGGAGCGAATTGTGGGCATCCTGGATTCTGTGGTAGGCTGAATTATGGTCCCCAAACATCCAGGTAACAATCACCAGAAACTGTAAATATTACTTTGTGTGGCAAAAGGTCTTTGCAAAAGTGATGAAGGTAAGAAGCTTGAATTTTGCAGGTGGGCTTGAAATGCAATCACAAGTATTTGTATTAGAGGGAGGCTGAGGAAAATTCGAGTCTGGAGGAGAAAAAAAAGCCATGTAATCACAAAGGAGAAATTGGAGTGATGTAGCCACAAGACAAAGAACATTGGCAGATGTGAGAACCTGGCTGAAGCAAGGAACAGATTCAGCCTGGCTGAAAACTTGGTATTATTCCTATAAGTCTTTTTGGACTTCTAGCCGTTAATGGGTGCTCAGTGTTTTCGGTTCGAGGGAAGAGTCAAAACTAGACAACAGAGCGGGGAGGTTAATTGCCCAGGTCATTAGAGCTGCAGGTACAGGGCTCTAGAGGGGGTTTCTCCAAGAACACCCTGAAACCTTGCCCTTAGACAAAGAGAGAAGGCAAACACACCCCTTACCTGTGCTGCTTTTCCAGTCTGAGCTCGGATGAAGCTGTAAGAAGCAGAAAAATACTAAATTTGCATAATATTTAATAATTCTGTTATTGTACAGAATTAGAAATTTGAATTGCTGGAATGACATGTTTTGTGACTGAATATGACTAAAAAACTGAATTATCCAAGAATTGCATACTCTATTGGAGATGCCAGGGAAGGAGGTAAAGAACAAAACTGCGTTTAGGCTTAAAGGAAATTTCAGAGAAATGTGGATCCTAAATTGACACAGGCACTATCTGAATTATTAAAATTGTTTCCATTATTTGAATAGGCCTTTGGAATCTTGAGTAACAATCCCAATTAGTTTATCTGAATTCTCTTAAAACTATCAATAATCTATAATCTCTTCTGTAATATATAGTTCACATTTCTGGTTATCTAGACTTCTTGTTGATTTGATAATCATGCCCTCTGATGATTATATGTCACCATTCTGTTAATTATATTTATTAAAATCCAAATATCTGATTACTTTACCATTGTCTATAATCCTGGTAAATCTCAGCATTATGTAATAAATAATGCATTCTCCATAAAGTTACAAATATCACATAAAGTTCACATAAAGCAATAAATGTAAAATATTGTGTTAGTCTAATCAATGCTTTATGGTCCTCATGTTGTTGTTTTTTTGTTTGGCTCTTACTTCTTTCCTCCTCCTCTCTTAGTGGGTAAATGCCTGTCATGATTCTAAAATTAGTGTCATTTCCTGTGATCATGTTTGTCCAAGTGATAATGACAGTTAAAGCAATGATGATCGCCCACATCCTGGTGGTGCACCTCACTTTTGGTCTCCTTTCTCCTCAAGCATTCTCTTCCGTTCCTTGACCAGGTAAATTGCTTCAAATCCCACTATATTTTGCTGTAGCTTCTTTTAATCAGATATGCTATTTCCTCTGTCCATTGCCTGTTGACCTCATCTCCAAGGTTGTGTGGTCATATCAAGGCTAGCATAGCATAGGTGTTAAATGTTATTTCAAGCACCAGCAAGTCTGCGGTTGGAAATATTCTACACTATACAGTACACCTCTCACTCCCATAGAGTGCGTGGAGCTGACAATGAGGCCTCACCAAAAGGCTCAGGGCTGGTTTAGAGTCCAGGCATCATTGCCAGTAAACTTTAGTCCTCAAAGGTATTGTAATTAATGGCCTTTGTCCTATGAACTCATATGTAAATATGTATATATATATATATATATATATATATATGTATATATATACATATATCTATATCTATGTATACATCTATCTATCTATCTATCTGTCTATCTATCTATCTCCTAATGTTTCTGAGAACTCATGCGGTGTTAAATACTTTATATGTTTATACATTAAACTATTCTCACAAACTATCCTTATCTTAAGAATAAACATTTTAATGTATAAATAATTCACAAGCTATTTCTTCCATGCTTTAAGATTTTTTAAGGAACAAATCAGTGTTTTTATATATCAAACGTTAAATTTGGAGCTGAAAAAATATTGAAAATGGTATAAATTGATATGTGAGAAGGAAGTTATAATAAATCCTAGTTTGTCAGCAAAAGTGCTTTAATGTAACCCTTTGAGGTGTTTCTTTAATATTTTGTAATGCATATCTTCTGTATCTGTGACAGATTTTTTTTTTTACTATTGACTTTTTTTTCCACTAATTATTTTAAGTATTTTTCTGAGGGTTAGCCCACTGTATGACCTGGTAGATCTAGCTCAGGTTAGATGCTTCCTGACATCCTCAACTTCTCTATAAACATATGAATCTGAATGAAATCAGGATTGCTTTCCTGGAGCACTATGCACAGCGGCTTCAGCTGTGCCCAGCCAAGCACACCTCCCTATGGCATGACCAGAGTCTGAGGCACCATGGGCATCCTACCACCCCTGAGTTTCCTTGAGATGTATCATGTGCCGTTTGTGGTGTTTGTCCTATTTTATCACTAGACAATTAGAGACCAACATGAAGCAGAAACTACTCTTTCCTGAGGTATGCTCTTTTGGAAGTGTGACAAGTGTCTTCTGCATCCACTTTAGAAATGGGAGTTATTTCCTTTCAGGGGAACAACGGTGGACATTCAGCGAAGTGGTATGGTCAATGATAGGTGATCATGGGGATTAAATCTTGGGGCTATAGAATCACGGAGCAGGGGCTCGCTGTAAAACAGAAATTCAAGATGACAATTTTAATCGAAATCTCTGTTATTGAAATGATTGGAAGATCCAACTAATACCATGTCCACAGGGGACAGATTGGTCCTTCTCTAACCATACATGTCTTAAGGTTGGAACAGGAAACAAAGGCGACCTGCAGGTTGGTTTCAGGACTCCAGCTGGTGCCAGACTGAAGACTCTATGCCCTTAATGAGAAAGAGGCCACTGTAGCTCCAGTTTGCTGGATGTTGTAACCTGAAATAAGTGCATTGTTGTCACTGCCAGCATGTGGATACATTTAATACTGGCAGCCACCAAAGACATTGCTTGCAATTCACAGCCATACTTTCCAAGCTCGCCAAGATATGTGGACACTGTACATAACTGTGTGGACACTGATTTGGAAACACTTTTGTGATTTAAGATGGCATCTGGTGTTCGTACCATAAATGCCACTCTTACCTTATCTTTGCTCATGTTTGCCCATGTTTTTATTGTATTTCAGCCCTGAAATTAGGGAACACTGGGTCAGTTCGTATTGATGTGCAGCCACTCTCCGACATTTCCTGGAATTTCCTTTAGTGCTAGAACAGTGACTCCTAGGTTCTTGTTGAGCAATTCAATTAGGGCAAAGAATAAATGGCCTGGCCTTTATCTCCCTCAAAAGTAGGTGAATATATTTAATTCTAGGAAGCAGGAAGAGGGTCAAAATATGAATAACTTTTCCTTTCTTTCTATTTCAAGCATGGATAGGATGCCCTAATCAGTCCTCTACTACTCTTCCAGGCAATACTCCTTAGGGAAACTTCGTTATCCTCGTGGCTACTATTTTTTGTTGTTATAAGAATATCTGTCTTCCTGGTTAGTTTAATGTAAAGTAAAAATTGATAAAAGTTGAGAAATATATCAGTTGTACCCCACCCCTTCCTGCAATCATCCCTTTTTATTTTTTGTAACTGATACTTTGTTACTAGTAAAGCATCAGAAATTTTGATATAGTTGCTGTCAAACAGCTTGAGTACAGATGTGGGGTATTTCTGATTAAAAGTAAATTCATCCACTTTGGAAACAAACTAAGAATTTACTTTATAATCTCTAATAAAAATAAAATAATTCAGAGTTCTTGACTGAATTTTGGGCATTCTTTCTTGGTATAGCTAGATTTTAGTGTAAGGAAGCATGTCTAAAATTGGATTATACATTTCCTAGTAACAGTTTGAGGTCTATTTCAATAAAGGAGCCAAACAAATCTTACACCTCAACTGTGGAAGCCACAGAGCCTTTGGTGCTTGTCTCCCAGGTACTTGGCTTGCTCAGTCACACGCTTCATGTCTGCTCAGTTTCCTTTTCACAGTGAGGCTTTCCCTTATCACCTGATCTAAAATTTATCACACACCATACTTCTCCCAGCTTTTCAAATCCTCCTCCTTTGTTTCATATTTCTCCTTCGGATAAACTCTTTTGCGCCCTTGTGGTCTTATGGTGAGACTCTGGTAGTAGAGTAAGACTACCACAAAACAAAGATTTATGTTTCTTTTTTTGTGTGTTCTGCACTTAGTAGGTAGCCAGCAATCATTTTTGGAATAAATCAATTTTACCCTAAAATATTTTCAAAGCAAGTATTGATGCTTGTTAACATGATAGTGAGAAAATCTTAATAATTTAATTATAAATATCTTTACACTAGTGACTTTAAAAAAATATTGATTTGAACACATTCAGATATCAGCTTCACTTTTCCGTTAAAGCTGTTCCTACTTTGTATCCACAAAAGTTGTATAATTTTAATATAATGGAATATATGATTCTGTTATCTAGTGTTGAAGAGGAGAATGAAAACCATTCAGACTAACTAACGGCAGTTTCAGAACATTTTGCATGTCATTTTAAATACACAACCGAGTAAACAGCAAAGATTTAACAGCATTTCTTTGGATGCCTCCACATGTTGATCAACATTCTTACAATTTCCCCTAGTAGAATAACAGTCAACACTTACTTTCTTCTCATGTCAATCATTGGAAACACTAAGAGAAGCAACTACATTTTAAGGACCTAGAAGGAATTGAAGAAAACACAGGCCACCTCTGTTTCTTTTTTTAGTTTCCAGCACTCTGAAGGGGTCTGTATCCAGCAAAAGTTCACTTTAAATAAGTAAATTATAATCTTAGTATATGTGATATTAAAAATTTGATTATCCTAAGGCAACAGGATAAAATCGAATTCCTTAGCAATGGCAAAGTTTTTCTCGAACAACACATAATTTACATTTCCTACTTCATGTCATGAAGCAGACGGACCATACGTACCTAAAGCTGCTGTCTCCAAGCATGTTTTATGCACCTCTCTTATGTCATGAATAAATTGTGCTATAATTTTTCACTAGACAGTAATCTTAAAATAAGAGATGACATTTATTCACATCATTCTACCCCTTAGTGTCCACCAGGAACATTGTAAACAGAATGTTCTCTTGTCGAGAAGAGTAAATATCCTTTAACGGCTTATGGCAAATTATATTGTTTACCTCGCACCTACATCTCTCTGGTCAAAAATTTCTTACATTTCCGCCACATACACCACCCACACCCTCTCACATAAATAAACACACACACACACACACACACACACACACAGAGTAGAAGGAGGGAGCAAAATATAATCTTTTCTCCCCGTGAAATCTAACTTCCAACAAATCCAAATAAATTTTATAAAACACCATCCACCTTGCTGACAATATCCTCTTCACGTGAATTATTTTATATCTGAAAACAGCATAGAATTCACAAACAGATATTAGTGTATATAAACAGATATTAAAAAAATAAAGTATGCTTCTTTGAAGACAAAAGACATGAAAACAGGGAAACCAGGAAATAATGCATATAACTAAAAGTTTGTTCAGACTTTAAAAAACTTCTAGGGGATACAAAAATATGGTGATGACTTGGTTTAATTATCTGTCTAAATCTGAATTTTACCTCCATAAGAACAAGCAGATAGTACTTAGTCAACTGTGTTTGTGTATTTGTATATTTACATAGGTAAACATATATACAAACATATGTAATTATTGTGTAATAAATATACATCCAATACATCTGTGGTTATTTATGTATCTAAAACCAAACAAAGACTAATAATTACCAAGATAATTGAAGTGAAATGATATATTCTCTTACAATTATGCAAAGTGTCTCTCTATATTTTGTTCATTGAGGCAGACAAAGCTTAGTAAAGCTCAGCCCAGCCATTGCTAGTTAACTTTGAGCATATTTCTTTATAATGTTCTGTCTTCAAGTATGAAATTTAATAAATAATAGTATTAATAACATAGGGTGTATGAAGATTAAATAACTTAAATTATGCAAAATATCTAACACAAAACTGGTATATAGTAAGCCCAAAAATTGTGTTACTGTTTTATAGATAATCATTAAATACAATAAATTAAAGACTACTTTTCTATTAAAGAATTAGAAAATGAATTATAAAATTTTAACAATAATTCTTTATATGACTTTTCTCAGATATATTTCAGGATGCTGGAACTTGGTAACGTGTAAATTAATTGACACTCACTTGGTAAGAGTTAAGTACAAAGTAAAACGTTGAATTCTTTAGACTCATGGAATTTTACTAATCTGAATAATTTGGATACTGACATGTCTTACTCTTTATGGAATCCTCTTAGTTCTTTTGTCTCTTTTTCTTTATGCCCAAGTTTCAGCAATAGATACTGACAGTAGGGCTTTACAATGGAGATATTTTTGCCTCAAGGCTGAGAAAGAGGATCAGTACCATTTCAGTGATACTCAGTAAAATTACTTGACCTTTAGAGTTCAAAAAGTGACCAATTTGTCACATTTGGCCTGTTATTCAGAGTGAGAACCCAAAGGCCTATCCAACAGCTCACCACAGAGAAACTTTCCAGTTAAATGGGGGCCGACAAGCCACAGCTGCAGCCAACGATCTCTTTGCAGCTCTTGCATGAGGTTTTTACACTTTGCTTAAGTCTCACATGATGTGAGTTGTTAATTAGAAGAGATATACATTAAGGACTGAAATTAAGAAATTTTGAAACAAATTGTACATTTTCTCCACTCCGGTTTTATATAACTCTCCCTACCCTAAACAATCTGAGAATACCAATGTTTTATCCAAAAAGTACATTACCTGTTAGATCATTATTTGAATGCTTCTTTTTCTGTGGAGACATCTCACTTTAAAAAATGGCTATTAGGCAGAGTCAAGTGCTGAGAAAGATCTAAACATATCCAAAACTTTCACATTGTTGTGTTGCTTTCATTTGAATCACAGTAACCTGTTCTTGAACCAGAGGCAGAACTGGTGGCTGCTTTGGTTTTATTTCTTGTTTATCTGTTGATTTCTTTTGATGGGAGGCAGTTCTCTTGGTACTTTTCATGCAAAAAGGGAAAGCACTCTTGTGGAATGTCTCTGGTTGATATCCATGAGTGAATTTGTAACCATGAGTTAAAATTGCAGCTGCAAAATGCTACCGTACTTGTAAAACTAACAATGCAGTATCCAAACGTATTGGGTAACATATCAGAGAATCAGCATCTTTACCAATGGCAAACATTTCCTTACTTGATTGTGGCTACAAGGCCATTATCTCTCCACTTTAGAGACCAGAGCAAGACCTGTAAAGCACAATGCTAGTCAACTCTTAGAAAAGGTCCATCGATGGAAATGAATGACCAGTAAGAAACTGGCTACTCAATTTAAAATAACATCAAAATCTTAAACTTAGGTAAAAAATATGCAGAAGTTGGAGAAATTGAAATGATTGCCTATTGCTAGGTATAATTGTGTGATCTTCACATTAAAGAAAGTATTGCACAAACAGAACTTCTGGTGTATCAATAAATTTCTGCATCAGTAAAATAGTGAAATATCAAAATACTTCACTGGGATGGAATGTACTGATATACTTAATGTGTACTCATATACTTGATGAGGCATTTACATTAAACACTAGAATAGGCATGTGATATGTGTTCAAAAAATGTTAAAATTCTCCACTACTGAACCAACTCATTAAAATAAATACTGTAAACACAGGAAATGTTTCAGTCATATATTCTGCCTTTTTGTTAATAATCATACTTGAGAGTCACAAAATAATTAGTGGTAAATATTTTCTAGAATATAAAAATGTAGATTATGTGATGGTTATAAGAATTTACAAATGTGATATAATTGCATAAAACTATGTATACACGCACATGCACAAACACACTGAAGCGAAAGAGTGCTTGCAAAATTGGTAAAATCTGAATAAAGTCTATGAATTGTACTAGTGTCAATGTCTTAGTTTTGGTATTGTATCCTAATTAAGTAAGATATCATGATTGTGGAAAACTGAGTGAAGGGGACAAGGGGGTTCCCTCTATTGTATTATTTTTGCAACTTTCTGTCACTCTGTAGTCATTTCAAAATAAAAAGTGAAAAAAAAGGTTAAGAGAAGAAAGTGTATTTAAATGTATCAATGTTTATTTTATCTCATAATAAAGATTACATAAATAAATTTTAAACCACTTACATTGTTATTGATTAATTTTCGTGTCTATAGTTGAAATATAAAGATCAAGAAAAATTATTTTAGGGATTGGCCAAGTGGCTCAGTTGGTTAAGAGCTTGCTCAAGAGTGTGAGCTCTGAACAACAGGGTCGCCGGTTCAATTCCCGGCCCGAGCTGAGCTGCCGCTGAGCTGCCAACAGGTGGCAGGTTGGCCCAGCAAACAAAACAAAAAAAAAAAAAAAGAAAAATTATTTTGAAAAATTTTCTTATTTTACTAAACTTAATTTTAACCTCTTGCTTTCAAACCAGGGTTTACACAGTGATTGCTTCCAGATTTTCCCAAAAGAAACGTAATCTATGGCCTGATCACTTTTGTTCAGCACTTTATACGTTTTCTCTTGAGTAGTTTTGCTTATGCTTCTCAGTAAAGGAGCCACTTGTCTGTTGTTTTCCCTGATAGCCCAGAAAACACTTTCCCTAAATATCATGTGTCATGTATTGTAAAACTCTCTTTGAGGGAAACGTTACAAAGATATCTTAAGAAAATAGGACTGATACTCTTATTTTGCATCTATTGTATTTGTCAAGCACTAAAAATACAACTGAGGCACAAATGACTTGATTTCACCATGTTACCATACAACAGGCCAATGTAGGATAACAAAACACCTTAATTTATTTCTTAAAGTATAAGGATACTTTATACAAATGAAAACCATTTTTACTCTTGAAGGAAGTGAGATATAGGAGAAATGAATTTGTTATATAAAGATAGACACATCAGAAAATGCCATCTTTAAGACACTTGATGTTTAAAATAAGTTGCGAATTGTGCTTTTTGAAGTTTTATTTTTTTGCTCGATTGTCTTTTTCTGCAAAAGCAAAACATGCATATGCTTTAAAAATCAACAATACAGAAGGACTTATGAAAGTGAACAATTATTTTGCCTACTTGCCCTCGCCCTGGTCATATTCCAAGGAGCAACTGGTTTTCATTCTGGGTTTTCTTCTTTTATCAACTTTCTCTGTATAATTATAAAGGGTATTTTATTATTTTCCAGACGACGATAAGACTTGGACATCTTTTGTCTAACCAAACCAAGGTTCAGAAATCTTTTCTACCTCACCATTAAGCTTGCATCTTGGTTATTTACTTATGTATTCATTTATTCATTATTAATTATTATTATTGCTGAGGGTGTATGGAAGATTATTGCATGTTGCAGGGAACAGGTGTCTGACAGTATTAAATATAGTGGATGCTATCTCTTTCAAAGGGAAATTATCTTCTGATACTAAGAAAAACAGAGTTGTCTTTAGTGCTTACTCACTTCCCATAATGATTCAAGATATTAAAAAAGTGAAGTGCTGACTTGAGTGGTGCCTGACTGTCCCCCAAAGCATTCTCTCCTCTCATAGCATGTTTCCTGCCTATCAGTAGCTCATTCTGGCTACTCTGACCGCTTTTTTCCATCTTCCTACCCTCCTCCACCATTACACCATACACTTATTCTCCTTTCCATCATGTCAGGGTAGTTTTCTGTAGTCTTAAGAATGGAGAGCACTTTTCCATCCATTTCTTTTTTTGAAGCATGCACCCCCATAGACTCTCTGCGTATTAAAGAGGCAAAATGAGCTGGGATATTTAAATATCAAATCTTGCAATTGGTAGGTGTGAAGAGAGCAAAGTTTTCAGTGGATCTAGGGGGAGAAGGCAACAGGCACAGAGATGTAGGAAAGAGAGTGCTAAAGCAGAAAAGGGGAGGAAGAATACAGGAAAGGTTGTCCTCTGAATGTAGCTACTGGAAGAGGGGACTAGAATCACACTGGTGAGTGATTCTGGAAAATGGGACAAACCTCACTGTTCAGACTTGCCTTGGGGTAGGGCTGAGTTTGCCGGACTACGCCGTATCCTGATACTTGTCTGTTGTGGCCCATCCAGGTGAGAACTGCTCAGCACATCTGGACTGCCATGCGTGAGAGCAGCAAGGCGTTCAGCTGCTGTAGGAGAAAAGGTCTGCAAATACAGCTGCAGACTCTGGTTGGGCATAATTCACCGAATATCCTGAGGGATGGGAGTGGGGCAATGATTATCTGTGCTCCAAGTGGAGATAAGTGACAGGGACACGGGTACAGATGCAATTCAACTGCCTATGTATAAGAAGGAATCAAACAATCAACCAGGGTTGGCAGTTCAGAAAGAATAAGGGGAGAGGTTAAATGCATATACCATATACACACATATATCTTGTGTGTGACTGTGCACAGTTGTGTGTTCAGTTATCTTATTTGTGACTCAGACCTAGAGATATTGAACACATCTTTAGTGGATTTTTACTTCTGAGTCAGTGACCTAAGATTAAAAATAAATGATTGATGTAAGTCTCACCACGCATGTTTCTGAAAACTTAGGGTAACTTCCAAATGAAGATGGACCTGTTAGTATGGGAAGTATAGTAATAACCACTATTATATATTCTGTCACAAATTTGTATCATCTCAAAACTAAAGCTAAAAGTAAAATCTTAAACTTCTACTTAGTTAAGGCAATGTCACATGATGCAAAAAATGAGCAAAATTAGGCAGCTTTTGCTAGTTCAGCTTTGTCCAAGATTAAAACTGGAAAAGAATAGACTTCAAGTGGGCAAGGGATCAGTTATACATTATCTCTCTCAACTTGAATTTGCATAAAATGTGGATGAAGAATTTTCATGTTTACATTATCAGGTAAGAATTTTAATTTTATCTATTTTGATGGTTCAGTAAAAACAGCTCTGTTCACACAATGCATATTAAATGGATGGAAACAAATTCACAGAAACTGAGAAATCAAATCACAGCCTTGTTTCTGTCTTTCTTTCTTTCTTTCTTTTTTTTTTGTTGAAAAGCCAATCTTTTACAAAAAGCGCCCTTTACGATAATGTTATAATGCTTAAATGTGAATAATATAAACAAATGCAAAACTTATTTGGTAATCTGCTTCATGTTGGGTGAATAGACTGTATTTCTAAATACGTTAATCATAATTCCAGGTCCCTACTCTCAAGATTCCTACACTGCCCATCTGCTCATATTTGAATTTCCCTCTGGTAAGGTTACTCTTCTGAGGACAAAAAGCTTGTAAATTCAGTTGTTAGTACACTATCTGAATGAGATAATACAGGAGAAAATATAATGCTTAAAATATTAGTACACATAAGGTAAAAGAGCAGCTGTAGTCATGTTCAAAGGAATTGGAGGGACGAGAACAGTGGAGGGTTACAAGTGGAAAGTTTTAAGGCTCCTATGAATGAGGCACTGAAGGGCCTAGAGCAGTTGCGGCAGTCATAGAGCCCAGGTGTGTGTGTGTGTGTGTGTGTGTGTGTGTGTGTGTGTGTGTGTGTACATGCAACAGTAATGGAAAAGTCACTCTGATTCTTCCTTTTTTGAAAGATTTTTATTGGGGAATTGGGGGGATCGGAACAGTGCTGGGGAATTGGGGGAAGGGTAACAGACAAGTTGCTGTCCTTTTGTTCTTCAGTCTAGTTGTGGAGGATGTTGCTTCACTGGCCCAAGTTGGCACCATCATT
>NW_017732272.1:516057-561944 GCF_001890085.2 Hipposideros armiger
GCCAGCGACTCATGGCAGCCCAGCTCCAGGTTGAGCTGTTGTTCAGCATCTTAGCTGTAGAGGGCAGTGTCACTGGCCCTCATATGTGGAATCCAAACGGGGCTCTCTGGCGTCCCAAGCCAGTTTTTAACCATCACGCCACTCAGCCGGCCCCTGATTCTTCCTTTTTGATCCTTGCCTTCCATAGCTGGTTAATGAGGCAGTGATTAAAAGCACAGAATGAGAAGTGGAAATATGAACCACTCTGCTTAAGAAAAAAAGAAAGAAAGAATATTAAAAACCACAGCAACAAGCAGAGGGATTAGGTTTAATTTAAAATGTGTTTCATGTGTGCTGTGGTGAAAAACTGCCTAGGTTTCAAACTTAGTGACATGGTTCAAGTGTGTAGCTCTGTCTCAGCTTCCTCACCAGTAAAATAGGTGTATTTATGTATGTATCTTTCTCATTAAGCCACTTTGAGAAATAAATGAGCCAAGTGCTTTAATCTGTGTTTAGCACACGGTAAATTGTAAATGTTTCTCATTATTAAAAGAGGAAAATAACTTTGTGGAACTTGATTATACTAAGTAAATTTATCTTTGGTTTGCCTATTTTATTCCTATTTTTCAACTATTTTTAAAGATAATTGGTATTCAAACATTAAAAAGAAAATCTTTGTCTTGTCTTCTGATAGACACAGAATTGACTTTGCAAAAGTGCATTAAGAATTTCCTCTATTGTGGCTTCCAGGACATTTTAGAAGTTAGCAATTTCACTTCCTGTTCATAGTATACCTTGTGTCTCACCAATAGATAATTCAAGAACTTCGCTTAAATACACAAGTTTTCTGTTTTTCTTTTAAATTTCTACATACAGAACTTCCAAGTTCCTACCCTCCAGCTCAATTCCATGATCCAACAACCATTCTTTAACAAGCTCACTGTGCCTTACCTGTTTCATAACTGAAAAACTATTCTCATGGCAGGTATGTCAGACCAAGTCATAAAATTAAAAAATAATGCAAAGGAGAAGGCTATGGCTAATTTCAGGGCATGCTTTGAGAAAAAAAGAAACTGGAAATTTTTAGGCTTGCCCTGTATCAGCACGTTTCAGTTAATTTTAGTTCTCTGATTCTTTATTCTGTAGCTTAGAAATGATTTTGTGAAGCTCTCCCAACAGGCTTAACCAGTGGCTTCTGACAGAGAAAGCTCTAAATTCTGAATGGGAACAGAATTGACCAGGTAAAATTAGTAGCAACATAATTCTAGCATAGCATAGATGGAGAGTGCTTAATACTAATGACCCAGTGCTTAAAGTGGTTTTGTTGTTGTTGTTTTTTTATTGCTTTTGTTGTGACACCCAAAAACCACCCAGACTGACAGTTTGTCACGTGGGACTGTAGTTAATGACAACACTCTTTTGGGAGTGGGCTAATATTAATGCAGAATCTCCTAATATTAAATTGCTTTAGGGGGAAGGGTATAAACAACTAGCTTTGGGCATGAGAAAATGTAATGTTCTTGTAAAACACCGTTGCTATGTACATTGAATGGACTGTGAAATGAATCCAGCTCTCCAAGGAAGTGCCCACACGTTCCTTGGGGACCTTCTCATTGCATTGGGTGCAGATGCTCCCATGTCTTCTCTTCCCTGTAAAACCTCTGCAAAGCCATGAACAGCTGAACTTTCTCAGAGCAGAGGATGCATTGGGATTAGCAGGGGACACACTCCTAAGCAGAATTATTGTGATGATGATAGAATACGTTAAATAAGGACTCTGGGCCTAGGTAAACATTCATTTCATTTCTGACTTGGGTATTTACTAGCTTTGATACCTTTACAAAATAATGTGATTAATGAATCCTAAATTTTCTCATCTACATAAAACAGGATTCATGCAACTATCTTGTGATTTTTGTTAAGAAAATGAAGGTAAATGTCTGTTATGTGAGCCAACACTACAGAAGTTGGTGCCTGTTGATACCTCCTTACTCCAGTATTCTAAGCTTCTTTGCCAAGTTAAAAAACAAATGTTAAATCTATTTATCTGAGACAGAGCTGGTAAAGAAGAAAAGGTATGGATAATCTCACTGAAGAACAAAAGTGTATCTCATAAAATTATTGTTATTGGGTGGAGTTCTGAAGGGAATGTCTTCATTTTCCAGTCTTGCATTGGCAAGATGACTGGGTTTTCAAACCAAGGAACTTTTTCAATTCTTTCTCCCTGAAATAATTTTTATGTTCTTTCATAAGTTCAGCTCCTGTGTTTGCTCTTTAAGTCATTGCCCTAAGTGTCTTTCTCTACAGATATTCAGACCACTCTATTGAAGTTGATTTTTGAGATCTTAGGAGTATTGTGCTTTGCGCTGCTGGCTACTTTGGGAATGTTGAAAAAATGTAAGTCTTTGTAGGCAAGTCTATATAACTAGCAAAGCGATGATGAAACCATTTCACAATCAAGGTTTCATTTTACTGTGTAATATGTCACACAATTACCATTTGTGTGTGTGTGTGTGGGGCAGGTGAGAACATTTAACATATACATTTTTAGCAACTTACATGTATATAATACAATACTGTTAACTATAATCACAGCGATATACAGTAGATCCCCACTGCTTATTCATCTTCTAACTGGAAAGTTTACCCTTTGGCCCAAATCTCTCCATTTCCCCCACCCCCTGACACTGATAAGCAACATTCTAATCTATAGCTTTAACACCACTTATTTGGCAAAGATTTGAGTACATACCATGTGTCATTACTCTTATCACTGAAGATAGTAAATGGTCAAGGTACTAGAAGACTGTATGATTCGATATCAAAGTAATTATTTTATTTATTGTTATTTAAAAAATAAAATATCCAAAATATATATCAGAATTCTCCCAAAGTACCACATATTTTTCTGACCTGGGAAATATGCTAAAATACTTTTGTCCTTTAATTATCTTTTTCATCTAGTTTATTTATACAGCAGAGTTCAACTCTGGGTCACTTCCTCAAAAACAAGGTTCTTCTAAGTACTTCCCTATCCCCATCCTACACTGTGATACACTATATTTTAACATACTTAATTTCTTATGTGTAATCACCCAAATTATCATTAAATATAATTAATAAATAATAAGAAATTATATCATTGTGTCCCTATCTGTAGAATGTAATCCCCACTGGGAAAAAGTCATGTATGACTCATTCACATTAATAGCCTCTGAACTGTTGTGTGCGTAGTAGATTCTCAAAGAATATGTCTACAAATGACTTTTGAATGAGTAAATAGCACTAAAAAAATGGAATCTCTAATACCATCAGTCACACTTTATTTTTTTTCTCTTAGGCTCCGGCCGCTGTACTTTCCAAGAAAACTGGATTGAGTGCCGATGTTACTGTGTTTCTAGTGAAAGAAGAATTGCGGTACAAAGTAGGAATTTCTGTGCTTCTCAGAATTCCAGTCTGCTTCAGTTGTAAAACAGACATGAACAGGCATGTATTTAATTCTGGTTTCTTATATTTTCTTTGGCCTTCAATATTAGGATCATAGTATTATTTAAGTAAGCTGACTACTTTTGATTCAAGCCTTTAATTAGATAGTGAATGGATGGTTATATTTGTACTAATAATGACTTACTAATTTCTTATACCTTAACACAATCACTATAAAACCTACATAAAATTTCTGAAATTTTTATATGATAGGAATAAAAATCAAGATAGATGCCAGATAAAGTTCAAGAGGTGTTTTAGAGAGAAAGCAAAGAGGAAATAATAGGAGATTATTTTTCATTACAAGAACCAGCTAAACAACTTTGTAATTTTTAGTTCTTTGAATACATAATTTATTTTGTGATTATATAGTTTTTGTCATCATTCTTGGTTATGATGTGGAATGAATGTGGAGGATATAATCATGAAAAATTACCTAATACTTAAGAAAAACTGAAAAAATTTCTCCAGCTGCAGAAAGAACCTCTGTTAAGCATAGGTTGGTTGAGCAGGTATATCCAAGACATTTAACCCTCAGAATACTGTTTATTCGAGATCAAATTTGATTGTTGACCTTCTGTGAAGGAAGTGTTCCATGAAAACTCCAATTCTCTTTAAAACATTTTTCATTCCTTCAAGAAGTGAGATTTTGTGATATTTTGTCTCCACCAATGAATGGGCCTTATAGTGAGTGAATATGAGACATGTGACTATACCTCCTAAACTAGACATGAAAACAGATTTCATTTTAAGTGATTATGAAGTCTGGATCTGATGCTGGACACTGACTTTCTGAAAAGTGCATTATTCCCAGAGAAAAATCAAATTAAGTTAATATGATTGTCTCTGTTTCCCACCAGAGTTTCATGAACACCCCGTCCACAATTTCCCTTGACGGGATTGTCTTACAATGAAGAACATGGTTCCTGGTTGTGGGAGGTTGGCTCTGCTCTCTTGCAAGATCAGTTAAGTTTCTTTCTAGCCGTCCTTGCCTTTGCTGTTCTTTACAAGTTTATCCCTAGGTCTCACCAGAGAATGTGACATCCAGGAACACTGCAGCTAAGATAACCTGTATAAGGCATGAGAATACAGAAAAGAGAATGAATACAGTAGAGTACCAATTTTAGCCCCACGTAGAATATCCAAGTTTATGCTCAAGTGACGTGAAGTTAGTGTACTTGTGACTATAAAAGAGCTTTTGACCTTTTTCTTTTTCCCTTGGTACAAACTGTGCATGTAGAGATGCTCATGCACAGAGGCTGTCCTGGGAAAACAGGATAGTCATTATATTCTTTATTCTGGGGAAGCCCAATATTCTCAGCATCATTTATGTTTTTAAATATACTGGACTTACATATTTTCTCTATATTTGTAATCTTGGAATCTCATTTTCATTCATAAATGTGGTATTTGCAGCATCATACAATGACAAATTTTATGTTCTCATTTATTTTCCTAGACTAAATTGGTCAACACATCTCTAAACAAAGTAGAGGCAAAGTTTTTTATATATCAAAACCATTAATAACAATGGCAAGAACAAAAAAAAATCCCTGGCCTCATGCTATTTGTTATTGAAGCAATATTTCAGTAATATTGTACTTGAAATTGTAAAAACTGTAGCTATTGAATTAAAAAGATAAAATGACTCTGTATGTTAATATCACATTCAAATGCTTTTAAAATTTCCATCATTTAATAAAAAACACCATCCCTGAACATTCTTATTTCCTTTTCTCCTATGTTAACATTTTATTTTTCATTACAGACTTTTATTCTCTCAAACAGGAAATACATGGAGCTGCATAACGTGTAGCATAAGCAGAAGAAGTGCTTTTGATGAACCCTGTGGAAGAAAAAAAATCGTTAATCTGTGAGAAGCAGCTTATTTAGGTGTTTCTTAGGGCAGAAAGGGTGGCAACAAGGTCCAGTATTACTGAGAATGGTAACTTTACTCTTATATTATTACTAATTATATACTTCTGGGATCTGGAAAATGTTTCATATATTATCATATAACATAAATTTGAAACCATGTGTTTCAAAATTGATAAAATTTGTGTACCTACACTTGAAATTATAAAGCATCAAAATAAAGAAGTTCATGAATATATTGATTTAATGCATATGTTCTATATTGAATGTAATATATGTTTATGTATACATTCATGTAAATTTTCTCTGCAAGAATTTAAATAGAAAAATTCACACCAAATAATCTATACAACATCATTATAAACCTTTGTGTGAAATACTAAATTGGGAATTCCCATCTTCATCTTACGTTTCCAGAAGTTAGTGCCTTCTGAATACGTATCCACCTATAAGTTTTAATTTGTTGCTGAAAGTGCCATAGGACAGTTTCCTCATGTGTGTCAACCAGTGTTAGAGGGTGACATATTTGTATGTCTTCTCTTGATGTTCCTGTGTTCTGAGGGACAATTGCCTTTGGCTAAATATGTGGGCCTTGGGTGATTGCTTTCAGATTTTGCAAAGGTAAAGGGATACAAATCCTGATCACATAAATTCATAATAGCTGTTTCTTTACTGCACAGATGTACCTTGCCTTAGGCTTATCAATCAGTATAAGAGTCACTTACATGTGCGTTGGAGATTAATCTCTAATCAATTAATCAATCCTTTCCCTAAAAGTTATGTGTCAAGTTGTGAACAATTTCTTTCTTTCTTTTTTTTTTGTGGGAGAAGGAGCACCCCATTTTATTCAGGGTGTTCTGAGTGGGTCATAGAAGTGGTAAGAACACCATAAGTTCCAATTCCTGGGAACCGAATAAGATTTTTCCAACCTCACAGATTTCAAAAGTCAATTTCCTTTTACTTATTTTTTTAATGTTGCATATACATCTTAAAAAATTTATATTGACATTTCTATTTGTTTACTAGTTCTATTTTTCAATTAAATGATAATAGTTAAGAACACAAATTGATTTTTAATATATAAGAAGCCAAGAAAAGGAAAAGCCCTCTTATTTATTTCTCAAGATATAAATATAATATGGCTATAAAAATGAACTCTTCACATTCTTGCATGAAAATTGACTTAGGAAAAACACACTTGAGTTACATATTAAAAAAAAAGATGTAATATAACATCTTTAAAATATTTAACTTGGATTAAGAGGACATGCTTGTGCTTTCTGGATATTTTATATGTTTTGGCCTTGTTGTCCAGGTGATTTCAAAGACTACATTTTAATTAAATTAAAAAATATAGTTTAGATGAGCATAAAATGAACATGGATGGTTTTCTGTCCCAACTCTCATGTCTCCCTGTCCTCCTTCCATAAGGCAAGTTCCTCTGGGTTTCCTTTTTGTTTAGTTTGTTTGTTTCCTGCTTAGAGTGTTTTTATTCTGTAATGAACCAGGATAGTCTATTTTCATAATTTTGTCCAGGATAAAGCTCAGCTGCTTTCATTCAGCCTCACTCAAATATACGCTCAAATTATTACCTTTCACATCATCACCCTAGGAGGTGCCCGTAGCCAAGTCTGAGGGTTTGTTAGTTTGTCTTTTTTTTTGAGAAGTTGTGAATACTGATTACATTTGCAAGAACAACGAGGAACCAGAAGGTACAAAATATGTTGTATGATGTCCCATTTCAGAGAATAATTTATGTCCAAGTTGTCTTCACTGAGAGAAGAAAAATTCTTGTTGCCTCCTAATTATAGCTCAGAGGTTTTTTCAGTTCCCACACCATTTCAGGAATTGTGATGGAAAATTTTGACATGAATGGAGGATATGGTCACCCACAGCAGTGTGTCTTTCTCACAGCATGGTCTGATCATGTTGGTCATACTCAGTCCAGGACCATCTGACCCATTTCATTTTTATTATATGCATTCCATGCCTGCATGCATTCTGCTTTCCTTCATCCTAACAATATCTTTGTAGACATTGGGATGGGAAAGACATCCATTACATAAAGGTCTTTCTACCAAATATTTTTTTTTCTCTGAGTTGGGATTTCGATATATTCTTGGGGAAAGACATTATTTTTCTTTTTTTACTTTCTATTTTTTGCTTGGAAGTGGGCTAATGCACATGGAAAGATATAACTATTTCAGTGTTGGGTATAGAACTAAAGGGAGTGGATAAGGAAAAGTCTCAAAAACACAAAATAATGAATTATATTGCCAATATTCAGATTATGCTTCCTTAATTTTATCCTGTAACCCTAACTGAATTTTCTGGATGTATGTATGTGTTATCTATTGGTGTATAATAAATATGATAATTTTAGAAACTTAAAACAACACATGATTATGATCTCATATTATTTATGGATCAGAAACAGGGCATGGATTAGTTGTTGCCTTTATTCGTGGCTCCACAAGGCTGGGACCAGGGTCTTGGCCAGGCTGCATTCTCATCTGAAACTCGGCTTCCTCTTCCCAGCTCATTGAGGCTGTTGGCAGAATTTAGTTCCTTGTGGTTGTGGGACTGAGACCCTCCGCTCCCAGAGGCTGCCCCTGTGCAGTGGCACTCACACCATGGCTGCTTGCTTCTTCAAGGCCAAATGGAGAGCATCTCTGATTCCTCTTTCTATTTGACCTGTATAGTTTCTTTGCATTTTTCTTCTGATTAAGTCAAGATAACCCATAATAATGTCTTTCAATTAATAAAAATGAGCTAATGTGGAACCTTAATTACATCTGAAAAATAGCCCTATCTTTGCCATTTACTGTGTTCTAATCACAGAGTCACAAATCATCATACAGGCATCCCTCAAAAAATATTGAGGGTTTGGTTCCAGACCACCTTAATAAAGAAAGTATCACCAAGAAAAACTAGCCATGATCTTTTTGCTGGTGGAGAGCCCTGCCCTTCTTTGTAAAAAATGCAACACCTGCGAAGTGCAATAAGGAGCTCAGCGAAAGGAGGGATGCCTGTGTTCATGAACCCCACTGGAATTCAAGGGGAGGCAATTATACAAATGTGGGGCATAAAAATGTGGGGGGTTGTCTTGGAGCTCTGACCACCATACCAACAAACTCCTAACATTTGTTTTAATTGCCACTCAATCGTTTGCTGAATTTAAACACAGCCTTTTGATTTCTGATGAGGTAACTAGGAATTTAGTTCACATGTGCCAGGACAAGGAATCCTTTTCTAGTTACCCTAATATATTAATTGTTAGTTTCTCCATTAGAGACATCTAAGTTTGTTTAATAAAGACAATTATTTTACAGCAGGGCTAGGACAGCTCTTTGCTTATCTCCAGAGCTGCTTCATAACAAGGAGAGTGAGCTAAGTAACTACCTAACTAATTATTTATGGTGAGCTTTAAAAAGTTCAAAATTTTCAGGTGGCACCTAGTGCCAATTTGTTAAATTTTTAAAGGTTTCTATTAGTTTCAGGTGTACACCATAGTTATTCAACATTTATATACCTAAAGAAGTGATCACCATGACAAGTCCAGCAGCCATCTGACACCATACCATGCTATCACAATATTACTAACTATATTTCCTACGATGTGCATTATATCCTCATGACTTATTTGTTTTACACCTGGAAATTTAGACCTCTTATTCCCCTTCACCTTTTCCCTCTTTTTAACATTTATCAATTACAGTTGGCTTTCAGTGTTATTAGTGGTGAGGTATTTAGTTGAGATAATTGGTTAGATATTCTGTCTTCACTAAGAGACCAGACTGTCAGGAAACTTCTGCCTCAGCTCTTCTGAAACCAAGATTCATCAGTGCAAATATCAGTGCAAATATCAGCAGTTTCATCCAGAGAAGAATCAGGTCTTTGTACAAATATGAAGAAAATTGGGAAGCATATTCCTGGATATTTCTTGGTTTACCCCCCCAACCCTTATTTGAATTCTTTTTCCTGCAGTATCATATTATTTGCCATTATTACAAGCATCATATGAGTATGCTCCTTGGAGTCTTATGATATCTTTAAATTAAGTAAACCTGAAAATATTTGGAACATGTAATCCCCCTTTTTTATTTCCATAATTTTGGACCTTTTGAATGTTTTCACTTTACATCCTAGTGCTTGGGTTGAAAAACACTCTAAAGAACGAGATAGTAAATATGGGCCAGTCTCTGTTGAAACTACTCAACTTTGCCAGTGTAGTGCAAAAGAAGACATGGAAAATATGTAAATGAATGGTTTAGCTATGTTACAAGGAAACTTTATCTACAAAAATAGATGTTGGGACAATTTTGGTCCACAGGCCATAGTTTGCCAGCCCCTGTCAAAGTGTGTATAATGAGACTATGGAGGCACCAACCCTACTCTCCACTTGGCTTATCCTTTTTTGGCTTACATCACAACAGTTGTAAATTTACTTATACTTTTTCAGTAACTAAAAACACTTGTGGCTTGTCAGTCTGTGCTCACTATAAAAGGTGAAAATCCATAAAGCAGGTGTTATAGCCAATCTGCAAGATGCCTACCATGGTCCCCACTTTCTGGTGCACATGCCATTGCATGATTCCCTTCCACATTGTACCAGGGTTGATCTGTGTGAACAGTGAAATACAGTGAAAGTGAAAGCATGCCACTTCTGATTCTAGATCCTAAAGGACAGTGTGGCTTCTTCCTCTTCTCTGCCATTGGATCACTTGATTTGAGGGAAGCCAACTATCTTATCAAGAGTAAGCTTGTTGAAAGGACCATGTGACAAGGAACTGAAGCCTTTTATGAACAGCTATCAAGGAAATAAAGTGTATTTTCAACACCTATGTAATGAGCCTCACTTGAAAGCTGACTTTCCAGCCCTAGTCAAGCTTTCAGATGACAACACCCCCACCCCCAGTCCACATCATTACAGCAACCTCATGAGAGAACCTGAGTCATATACATCCTGTTAAGTTGTTCAAGGATTTCTAACCCATCAGAAATCTTGTGATATAGTGTTTAGTCATTTTTTAAATTTTTTATTGGGGAACAGTGTGCTTTTCCAGGACCCATCATCTCCAAGTCAAGTAGTTGTTTTAAATCTAGCTGTGGAGGGCGTAACTCAGTGGCCCATGTGGGGATTGAACCGGCAACCTTGGTGTTATGAGTCTGCGCTCTAACCAACTGAGCTAACCGACTGCCCCAGTAAGTGTTTTGTCTTTTAGGTTGCTAAGTGTTGAACTTCATTGTAGGCTCATCATAAAGATCTATCTTAAGAAAAAAAAAAACAAGCCAAAAAACAACCCCCCAAAGAAACCCCCCACAAAACCTTATTGAAAGAAGTCAGCCACTTCCAAAAATTCCATGCCTTGAAATTTCCTTTATAGAATCATTATGACCCATTTTATTTTCAGTAAAGTTGACCCTACTCCAGTATTGAAATTGGATCCCAACTGATTTCAATCTATCAGTGGGTCTTATTCACCAGCCACAGTTCTTTACGTGTAGCTTAGTCATCATCAATAAGATGGACATGAGTTCTTGGATGACTATCACAAGAAATTGAAGAAAATAAGTAAGACACAAAAGATTTTACATTATTTTGTTCCAAATTTATAAATATAAAAACCAGACAAAACTAAATACAGAGTTGCAGATACTGCTGGGCAGACTTCACCAAGTATCTTGAGGGATGGAAGTGGAGCAATGCCAACCTCTGCTCCAAGGGTAGATAACAGAGGGACGCGGGCAAAACAACAACTCATAGGTCTGTTTATAAAAAGGAATCACGCAATCAATCATGGTTCCCAGTTCAGAAAGAATTAAAGAGGGGCATATATATATATATATATATATATATATATATATTTTGTGTGATGTGTATATTTTTGTTCAGTTATCTTCTTTGTGACTTCTGTCTAGAGTTTTTGAATTGAACACATCTTTGATGGATTTTGTTTCTGAGTCAGTGAACTAAGATGAAAAAAAAGACAATTCGTGAATTAAGTCTCATCAAATATGGTTCTGAAAGCTTAGAATAACTTCCAAATGAAGGTGGTCCTATTACTGTTGAAAGTGTAGTAATGACCCTTACTATATTTTCTGTCACAAAATAGTATAATTTCAAAACAAAACTGAAAGCAAAATCTTAAACTCCTATTTAGTTACAGTGATGTTACATGTTGTAAAAATGAGAAAAATTAGGCAGTTTTTGCTAGTTCAGCTTTGTCTAACATTAAAACTAAAAAAGGGGGCCGGCCGAGTGGCGCGATGGTTACGAACTGGCTTGGGACGCCAGAGGCCCCAGTTCAGATCCCACCTATGAGGGCCAGTGACACTGCCCTCCACAGCTAAGATGCTGAACAACAGCTCAACCTGGAGCTGGGCTGCCGTGAGTCGCTGGTGACGGGGTGGGCTGCAGCCCCTGTGGCAGTGTGTTGCCATGGGCTACTGTATGTAGCCAGCAGCCAGCATGAGTGGCCAGCAGCCGCAGTGAGCGGCCGTCCAGAAGCCGGCGACTGATCTGCCTCGCCCGGGAAGAGCGCAATGATGGTGCCAACTTGGGCCAGTGAAGCAACGTCCTCCACAACTAGACTGAAGAACAAAACAACAGCAACTTGTCTGTTCCCCTTCCCCCAATTCCCCAGCGCTGTTCCCATCCCCCCAATTCCGCAGTTAAAAAAAAACACAACAAAAACAAACAAACAAAAAAACTAAAAAATACACTTCAAGTGAGAAAAGGATCATTTATATATTACCTCTTTCAACTTTGATTTACATAAAATGTGGATGAAAAATTTTCTTGTTTACATTATTAGGGAAGCACTTACTTAAATTTTATTGATTTTGGTGGTTCAGTCAATGCAGCTCTATTTACACAATGCAAATTAGAAGGATAAAATTTTAACTTCATGGAAACTGAGAAATCAAATAACAGTCCTTGTTTGTTTGTTTCTTTCTTTTTTTGGGTTGAAAATCCTAAATTTTACAAAAAAGATTCACTTATGAAAATACTATAATATTTAAACATAAATAATATAAACAAACAAAAACACTTTTTTGGCTCTCGGCAGATCCCGTGCAGCACCTGCACACTCGGTGACCTCCCCGAGATGTTGACCGCGGGTTGCTACTGCCTGAGCCATTGGTCCTACCACAAGATGCGTCAAAGCCTCGTTAAAAATGTTTGGGTTCCCATGAAGTCCTTCTACAACCAGGTTTACCAGGAGACCTGGGTAAGAATGAGGCTGATGGACTTCATTGCTTACAAAATCAGGAGTGATGACAAAAGAAGTAAAGCTTTGAAAGCTTCGAGTGCTGCACCTGCCCTGCCCATGGCTATCACTAACCAGTCCTACCTGGAGCGCTCATCAGATGGAATGTCAGACCGGCTGTAAATTTCGGCAAGCTCTGTTAGAGGGACCGTGGACATCGCTGTATTCTTATAGAGTGCCCTTTCCTTCATAGCATGAATAAATAAATGTACCTGTGAGATAGACCACTGCCTGAACCAAGGGTCCTCTCAGCTCCCCCGTGTGCCCGTCATACCCTCAGTAAGGTCTTGTGACACAGCACATGCAGTCACTCTTGTGGAGCCGTTCCAGCCTTAGGAGTCCTGGGACAGTGAAGGGTAAACATTTCCATTACTATAGGAGTTGGAGGTCAGGTCTAGGCACTCACACGTCTGACCTTACACAGATTAAAAAAAAAACAACCAAAAAACTATTTGGGAGTCTGGTTCCTATGGGGCAATGGTAGATTTTATTTCCAGATACTTAATGATAGATCAGGGTCTCCACATTCAAGATTCTTCCTCTGCCCATCTGTCCTACATTTGAATCTTCCCCCTGGTAAGGTTATTCTTCTGAGGACAAAAAGCTTGTAAATTCAACTGTCAGTATACTATCTGAATGAGATAACACAGTAAAAAACCATATTACTTAAAATATTAGTACAAATAAGATAAAAGGACAGCTGTAGTCATGTCCAAAGGACTTGAAGGGACCAGAGCAGTGGAGAGTCACATGTTGAAAGAAGCATTAAGGCTCCTGTGAATGAGGCACTGAAGGGCCTAGAACAGCTTCAGCAGTCATTGAGCACAGGTGTGTGTGTGTGTGTGTGTGTGTGTGTGTGTGTGTGTGTACATGCAACAGTAATGAAAAAGTCACTCTGATTATTCCTTTTTGATCTTCGCATTTCATGCTGGGTTAATGAGGCAGTGTCATAAGCACATAAATGAAAGATGGAAATACCAACCAATCTCTGCTAAACAAAAAAATAAAAATCAAGAAAGCACACAGACACACAGAGATAATCTTGATTTGCAATATTTTGAATATGTGCTCTGGAGAAAGACTGCTTGGGATTCAAAGTTGTTGACTTTAGTCAAGGACGTAGTTCTGTCTTAGTTTTCTCATCATTAAAATGGGTATATTTATGTATCTTTATTATTAAGGCATTTTCAGAAATAAGTGAGCTAACACATGTCAAGTGCTTTAATCTGTGTCTAGCACAAGGTGAATTACAAATGTTTCTCATTATTAGAAGAGGAAAATACTTGGTGGAACTTTATTACACTAAGTTAATTTACCTTTGATTTACCTATCTTTTTTTCCTATTTTCCAAATATTTTTAAAAGATGATTGATATTTAAACATTAAAAAAAAACCAAAAAAACAACCCTTTCTCTGACCTTGTTTTCTGATAGTCAAAGAATTCACATTACACATATGCACTGAGAATTTCCTGTGTTGTGGTTTCTGCAACATTTTAGAAGGTAGTGATTTTACTGCTTCTTGATCGTGCTATACATCATGTCTCACCAATGGATGATTGGTGAACATTTCTTAAATACACAATTTTTTGTTTCTTTTTTTTTTTAATTTCTACATATACAACTTTCAGATTTCTAGCCTCCAGCTCAATTCCATCATCCAACAACGTGCTTCTTGAACAAGCACGCATCGTGTCTTACCAGTACCGACACTGGATCAACATTTTTCATGGCAGGTATGTCAGCCCGAGTCATTAAAATAAAAAATAAAAATTAGCAGAAATTTTATTTTATGGGTGTGGCTAATTTCAGGGCATCTTTGAAGAAAAAAGATAGAAAATTTTAGGTTTTCGTGTATCAGGATTTTCCACTTAATTTTATTTGTCTTTGATTGTTTATTCTGTAACTTAGAAATGATTTTGTGAATCTTCTCTAATAGGTTTGAAGAGGGGCTTCTGACAGGGAAAGCTCTAAATTCTGAATGAGAACTGAATTTTCATCTAAATTATGAGCAGCATAGTTCTAGCATAAAGACAGAATGTCAAATATATGAGATGCAATGCTTAAAAGTGTTATTTTAAAATTTACTGTTTGAGTTGTTACATCCCAAAACCACCCAGACTAACAGTTTGTCCCGTGAGACTGCAGTAATGACAACAGTCTTTTGGGAGTGGGCTAATGTTAATGCAGAATCTCCTAATATTAAATTGCTATACGGGGAAGGGTATAAACAACTAGCTTTGGGCATGAGAAAATGTAATGTTCTTGTAAAACACGGTTGCTATGTACATCGAATGGACTGTGAAATGAATCCAGCTCTCCAAGGAAGTGCCCACACGTTCCTTGGGGACCTTCTCATTGCATTGGGTGCAGATGCTCCCATGTCTTCTCTTCCCTGTAAAACCTCTGCAAAGCCATGAGCAGCTGAACTTTCTCAGAGCAGAGGATGCATTGGGATTAGCAGGGGACACACTCCAAAGCAGAATTATTGTGATGATGATAGAATATGTTAAATAAGGACTCTGGGCCTAGGTAAACATTCATTTCATTTCTGACTTGGGTATTTACTAGCTTTGATACTTTTACAAAATAATGTGATTAATGAATCCTAAATTTTCTCATCTACATAAAACAGGATTCATACAACTATCTTGTGATTTTTGTTAAGAAAATGAAGGTAAATGTCTGTTATGTGAGCCAACACAACAGAAGTTGGTGCCTGTTGATACCTCCTTACTCCAGTATTCTAAGCTTCTTTGCCAAGTTAAAAAACAAATGTTAAATCTATTTATCTGAGACAGAGCTGGTAAAGAAGAAAAGGTATGGATAATCTCACTGAAGAACAAAAGTATATCTCATAAAATTATTGTTATTGGGTGGACTTCTGAAGGGAATGTCTTCATTTTCCAATCTTGCATTGGCAAGATGACTGGGTTATCAAACCAAGGAACTTTTTCAATTCTCTCTTCCAGGCTTCTGTTTTTAAGAACTTCACCTCCTGCGTTTCCTCTTTAAGTCATCACCCTACCTCTCTTTCTCTACAGCTTTTCAGACCACTCCATGGAGGTTGATTTCGGGGATCTTAGCAGTAACGTGCCTTGTGTTGATGGCTGCTTTGGGGATATTGTTGAAAAATTGTAAGTCTTTGTAAGCAAGTCTATATTAAAATCAAAACTGTGATGAAAACATTTAAGAATAAAGGTTTCATTCTACTAGTGTGTAATAATTTGTTATCCCATAAATCTGTATATAATTAAGTAATTTCTAATCATTTCTTGTAGTATTTGCTGAACAAAGTTTTCAGCCAACATCATCACCAGGAGGAACCACAGAACCCCAGGAAGGTAGGTTCCATACTTTGGAAAAACTTTATGTTTGTACAAGATGAGTAGACAGTTTCTTGTTTTCTTCACACAGAAGATTAATGGAATATTACACATATTAATATAAATTTAACCACTAATTATAGTATAGTCTTATTTCATTGTTCTCTAATGTAAGAATTATTAATTTACATTGATTTGCATTTATTTATTTAATTAATAATGACAATATTAACTTGAAATGACATATTTTACCTATATGAGTACTTATGTTTAAACAAATGAAAAATAAATACAATAAATATTTCAGCTAATCCCAATTACCCTCCTGTGATTACTCATAACTCATACTTCTATATCTTTATAATTTACCTTTTATTTATTCCATAATTCAGAATATACTTCAGAGATTTCTGCAATTAATTAATTCATTTTATAATTAAATTTATTTGGGTGACATTAGTTAATAAAATTTTATAGCTTTCAAGTATACAATTCTACAAACATAATTTATATATTGCATTGTGTGTTCACCACCCAAAGTCAAAGTTCCTTTCATCAACATGTATTAAGCCCCCTATACCCTCTTTAACCTCACCCCACCCCACCCCCCGTACCTTTGGTAACCACTAAACTATTGTCTGTCTCTATGAGTTTTTGTTTCTTTGTTTGTCTTGTTCCTTTGTTGTTTTCAGTTTTCTATCTCACATATGAGTGAAGTCATATGGTTCTTGACTTTGTCTGACTTATTTCACTTGGCATCATAATCTCAAGATCTATTCATGTTGTCACAAATGGCACTGTTTCAACTTTGCTAATGGCAGAATAGTATTCCATTGTGTATATATACCAGGTTTTCTTAATCCAATCATCTATTGAAGGACACTGGGGTTGTTTCCGTATCTTGGTCACCATGATTAAAGCTGCAATGAACACAGAGGTACATATGAGGTAAGGACAATAAAGTTCACAAACTCATTCTAGAAAAAGCACTACATACCTCATTGCTGAATATCACTATGGTCACCTTCAAAGTACTCCCCTTGAGAAGATCTGCACACATGCCAGCGTCTAGTCCACCTTTCAAAGCAATTTTGGAACTCTTTTTCTGGAATGCCCATCAGAGCTGTTGTCGTATTACCCTTGATATACTGAATGTCATCAAAATGTCTTCCTTTCAATATTTCCTTTATTGTTGGGTTAAGAAAGAAGTCATTGAGGGCCAGATCAGGTGAGTATGGGGGGTGTTCCAATATGGCTAAAAACTCCCTCACAGACAGAGCCATGTGAGCTGGTGCATTGTAGTGATGCAAGAGCCATGAATTGTTGGTGAAAAGTTCAGGTTGTTTTCATGTAAGATTTTCATGCAGCCTTTTCAGAACTTCCAAGTAGTAAACTTGGTTAACTGTTTGTACAGTTGGTACAAATTCATAATGAGTAATCCCTCTGATATCAAAAAGAGGTTAACAACATAGTTGCAACAAGTTCATGAACTTCATTGTCAGAATATCGAACTTGTTGCAACGATGTTGTTAACCATATATATATATATATATATATATATATATATTAAAGTTTATTGGGTGATAGTTGCTAGTAAAGTTACATAGGTATATCTTTACAGATAAATGTTTTCAGATTTTTTGAGTAGATAGATACCCAGAAGCCCAGAAGAGGGATTGCTAGGTCATATAGTAATTCTATTCTTAATTTTTGCAGAACCTTCATACTGCTTTCAATAGTGTCTGTACCAATTTACATTGCCACCGACACTGTATGAGGGTTTTTTTTCCTCCACAACCTCTTCAACTCTTGTAATTACTTGTCTTGTTGATAATAGCCATTCCAACAGGGGTGAGGTGGTCTCTCATTGCGGTTTTGATTTGCATTTCCTTAATAGCTAGTGAAGTTGAGCATTTTTTCAGATATCTGTTGGCTGTATGTCTTCTTGGGAGAAGTGTCTATTCAGGTCCCTGCCCATTTATAAGAGATTTCTGCAATTCTGACCTTGCTTATACAGTGTAAGCCAGGACAAAGTCCAATTTTTTTAACATAATATTTTCTAATGTTCTACAAGTTTTCTTACCATCTTTTGTGATCCTATAGAATTTATTAATATTTGTGGTTCTCTTAGTGTTTTTGTAGCTTCATTGAGGTATAATTGATGTATAACATTGTGTAAGTTTAAGGTGTACACTGTGTTCATTTGATATACTTGTATATTGCAATATGATTATTATGGTAGCACTACCTAATAGCTCCATCATGTCAAGTAATTACCATTTCTTTTATGGTGTGAAAAGATTTAACATCTATTATTTAGCAACTTACAAGTGTATAACACAGTATTGTTATTCTAACCACAATGCTATACAGCAGATCCTCAAAACTTTTTAATCTTCTAAGTGGAAATTTATACCATTTGGCCAACATGTCTTCGTTTCCCCCACCCTCCAGACACTGGTAACCACCATTCTCTCCTCAACTTCAGCACCGTTCATTTGTAAAAGCTGTGAGTAGCCATCACTGAGAATAGTACATGTTCAAGGCACCATCACTGGTAAACTGTATGACTGGACTTCAAACTAATTGTTTTGTTTATGTTCATTTTGGAAATAAAATATTGAAAATGTATATCAATTTTCTCCCAAGTTTCCATACTCTTTTCTGACTCAGGAAATATGTTGAAATGCTTACCTTCTTTAGATATCTCTTTCCTCTGATTTATTCATATTTACACATCAGAGCTCAACTTTGGGTCTCTTCTTCAAGAAAAGATTCTTCTAACCACCACCACTCCCATCCTACACTCTTCTAAGGGTTGTTTTAACATAATGAATTTTTTTGTGCATGATTACACTAATTAACATTAATATAATTAATAAATGATCGGAAGTGATAATCTCTGTGAGGAAAAAGCATCAAGTTTGACTCAGTCATATAAATATCCTCTTAGCTGTGGGGTATGTAGTACATTCCCAAAGAATATTTGTAGAAATAAATAACACATGATTTTTGAATGAGTGAATAACAGATTAAAAATTGAGCCTCACAATGAATGGATCTTGAAATTATGATGCCAATCAAAATAAGTCAGACAGAAAAAGTTGAGAACCATATGATTCTCTCATATGTCGGATATAAAATTCAAAGCAAAAACAAAACAAACAAAACAAACAAAAACTTGTAGACACCCACAATGGTTTAGTGGTTACCAGAGGGGAAAGAGGAAGGGGATGATAGAAGAATGTAAGACGGACAAATATAAAGTAATGGAAAGAAAACTGACTCTGGGTGGTGAACATACAATGCAATATATAGATGATGTATTATAGAATTGTGTACTGAAAGCTATACAATTTTACTTACTATTTAACAACAACAACAACAACAAAATTGAATCTCCAATGTCATGAGTCATCTTTTATTTTTTGTCTTAGGCTCTGGCTCCTGTTCTTGTGAAGGAAAGTGGATTGGGTATCGATGCAACTGTTACTTAATTTCCAATGAAAAAAAAACTTGGAAAGAAAGCAGAGATTTCTGTGCCTCTCAAAATTCCAGTCTGCTTCAGTTGCAAAACAAAGATGAATTGGTATGTATTTAATTGTGGTTTCTTATACTTTGTTTGACCTAGAAAAAATATACTAAGTAAGATGAATACTTTGAAATCTCTAATCAGATCATAACTGGATGGTTATATTTGAACTGATAATGACTTACCAATTTCTTATCCCTTAAAACATTCATTATAAAACCTACATAAAATTTCTCAAATATTTATATTATAGGAATAAAAACAAGGTAGATGCCAGAAGAGGTTCAAGAGAAATTTTAGAGAAATCAAAGAAGAAATAATAGGTCATTATCTTTATTCAAATAACCAACCAAACAACTTTTTGAACGTTTAGAGATTAATTGAATTCACATTCTCTTGGTAATTATATAGCTTTCTTCATTATTCTTGCATGTAATGTGCAGTGAACATGAAGAGCATGATCATAATAATTACCCAATTCAGAAGAAAAAAGTGAAAGAATTCTCCAGGTGCATGGAGAATCTATATTGAGTGTAGGTTGAGTAGGTAGGTATATCCAAGAATTTTATCCCATAAAATATTGGTGATTTGGGATCAAATTTGATTGTCGGTATCTGTGAAGGAATTGTTCTGTGAAAATTTAACCCCTTTATAAAATTTTTCATTCGTTCAAGGATAAGATTTTGTGATATTTTGTCTCCATAAATGAATGGGCATTACAGAGAGAAAATATGAGACATGTGATTACACCTCCTAAACTAGACATAAAAAAAGATTTCAGTTCAAGTGATTTAAAGTCTGGATCTGATGCTGGGCACTGACTTTCTGGAAAGTACATTATTCACAGAGTAGATTCAAATTAAGTTAATATGTTTGTCTCTGTTTCCCATCAGAGTTTCACAAACCACATTACATTCCTTTTCTGGATTGGACTGTCTTACAGTGAAGAACACGGTGCCTGGTTGTGGGAGGATGGCTCTCCCCTCTCCCCACATCTGTAAGTTTCTCTCACCCAAGGTCTTTTTATGAACTTATCCTTAGGCCTGACCAAAGAATGTAACATACTGGGATACTGTAGCTAAAATAGCCTCTCTGGAGCCTGAGAGTACAGAAAAGAGAATAGATACAAGACAGTAACAATTTTAGCTCCATCTAGAACATCCAAGTTTATGTCAAGAGACATGAAGTTGGTGCACATGTGAGCATAAAAGAGCTTTTGACTTTTTCTTTCTTCCTTGGTACACACACTTGGATGTGCTGTGCATGTACTGATTCTCACACACAGGAGCTGTCCCGGGAAAACAGGATAGCCATTATTTTCTTCATTCTGGGAAAGCCCAATATTCTCAGCATCCTCATGTTTCAAATATGCTGGGCTTCTGCATATTTATAATCTTAGAATCTCATATTCATTTATAAACATGTGCTTTGCAGCACCATACAATGAGAATTTATGCTTTGACTTCTTCCCCTAGGCTACAATAAATCAATACATCATTAAACACAATAGAGGCAAAGTTTATTATATATCAAAACCATTAATACAATGGCAAGAACTAAAAACTACCCCTGATTTCAAAGCTATTGATTATTGAGGCAATAAATCCTTTTTGTAATATTTGAAAACTGTGACTATTGAATGAAAAAAATGCAATGGCTCACTCAGAATGTTAATATCTCATTGAAATGCTTTAAAAAGTTCTCTCATTTAATAAAAACACCATCCCTGAACATTCTCTTTTCCTTTTGTCATGTTAATGTTTTTTTTCATTACAGGGTTTCATCCTCTAAAAACATAAATACACAGAACTGCATAATGTACAGCACAAGTGCAAATATACATGGTGAAGGCTGTGGAAAGACAAGTCGTTCTATCTGTAAGAAGCAGCTTATTTAGGTGTTTCTTAGGGCAGAAGGGGTGGCAACAAGGTCCAGTATTACTAAGAATGGTAAGTTTACCTCTTAATATATTACTGATTGTCTACTTCTAAATGCATGAAATGTTTCATATTGTTTCCTATTATACAATTGTTTCATGTATTCCAAACCTTGTGTTTTAAGGTTGATGAAATTGTGCACTTACAGCTAAAAAATTAAAGCATCAAGATAAATAATTTCATAAATATTTTGACTTAATGCATGAAAGTATTTTTCCATATACATTGTTGTAAATTTTCTCTGCAGAAATTTAAAAATTTACATAATAAAATTCATATCAATATGATTTCAGTCTTGTGTATGTTATAAAGTACCATCTATACCTCACTTTTCTGGATGTTAGTTCTTTCTGGATATTTATCCATCTACATGTTTCAATTTAGAGCTAAAAGTGCCATAGGACAGTTTCCTCATGTGTGTCATTCAGCCTCAAGGGGGAGCACATGTGTGTCTTCTCTTGATGCTCCTGAGTCCTGCAGAGCAATCGTAAGTCTTTGGCCAAACATGTGGATCCTGTGTGACTGCTTTCAGATTTGCAAAGGTAAAGGACACAAGCCCTGATCACAGAAATTTACAATAGCTATTTCTCTACTCCACAGATGTTTCTTGTCTTATGCTTATCCATCAGTAAAAGTCACTTACATGTGCACTGAAGATCTTAATCGCTAATTAATCTCAAAAACTTTTTCCTAAAAGTTATGTGTAAAATAAGAACAATTCCTTTTTTTGTGTGTGGTAGAGGGAGCAATCCATTTGACTGAGGGGTTCTGAGTGTATTGAAGAAGGACTGGGACACAATGAGTTCTGATACCTGTGACCTGGATGGGATTTCCTGACCTCACAGATATCAAAAGCCTGTTCTCTTTTTTTAACTGTTGTTTAGACGCTTTAAAAAATTTATATTGAACAATGTGATACATAGATGTTGTATTACAGAATTGTACACCTGAAACCTATGTAACTTTACTAACAATTGTCACCCCAATAAACTTTAATTAAATAATAATTTATATTGACATCTGTGTTTGCTTTCTAGTTTTATATTTCAATTAAATAATAATAATCAAAATCCAAGTTAATATTTAATGAGTAAGATCCAGGAGGAATAAAAGATCTCTTATTTGTTATTTCTCAAAATATAAACATAATAGGACTACAAGCTGAACTCTTCACATTCTTATATGAAGATTGACTCAGGAAAATACATTAAAGGAAAATGCTGGTGAGGGGGAAAAAAGGGCTGAATATATATATATATTTTTTTCCTACACAGTCGCCAGCGACTCACGGCAGCCCAGCTCCAGGTTGAGCTGTTGTTCAGCATCTTAGCTGTAGAGGGCAGTGTCACTGACCCTCATATGTGGGATCCGAACTGGGGCCCTCTGGGGTCCCAAGTCAGTTCTTAACCATTGCGCCACTTGGCCGGCCAGGGCTGAATATTTTTAACTTGGTCTAAGAGAAAATGCATTGTACTTAATGTATATTTCATATATATATTTATTGTCCATGTGATTTCACAATAATATATTTTTAGTTTCAAATTTAAATTGGTATAGATATGCTGATAATGGAAATAAATAGTGTTCTGTCCCAACTATCCCATCTCCCTGATTTCCTCCAATGAGGCAATTTCATTTTTGTTTTTTGTTTGTTTGTTTGTTTTCCAGCTTAGAGCGATTTTCTCTATAATGAACCAAAGATGGTCCATTTTCATAATATTTTTTCAGGATGAGTGTCAACTCTTTTCATTTAGCCAAATCCAAGCACAGGTTCAAATGATCACTTTTCACATCATCACCCATGAAGTGTCCAGAGCCAAACCTATGTTTTTTCTGAGAACTCATAAACATTCATTACCGTTCCAAGACAATAAGTAAACAGAAGGTGATAAATACAGTGGATGATGTGTGATTTCAGAGAATAATCTAGGTCAAAATTGTCCTCCCTGAGAGAACAAAATTCCCATTGTCTCCTAATTACAACTGAGAGGTTTGTTCAAGCTCCCACATCATTTCAGGGAATTATGATGTCAAGTCCTGTGTTGAATGTAAGATGTGGTCACGCACGGCAGAGTGACTTTCTCACAGCATGGTCTTATCATGCTGTTGATATTCAGTGCAGGACCATCTGACCTGTACATTTTGCTTAGTCTTTCCCCCACTCTTACCTGCATTCTGCTTTCCTTTACCCTGATAATATAATAGTAGCCTTTAGGGTGGGAAAGACTTCTTTTATGCAAAGGATTCCCCCCCCCAAAAAAAATTCCCTCTGAAATGAGATTTTATTATCTGGAGAAAGACACATTAATTTTTTTCTTTTGCTCTTTGTTTTTTGCTGTGAAATGGGCTAATGCATTAGGAAAGGTCTACTTGAGCGACTATTCAATGTTGAATGTAAAGGGTAAGGACTAGTCCAAGAAACACACAATATAACAAAATAATAGTGTGAATAATGAGACTATGGAGGCACCAACCCTACTCTCCACTTGGTTTATCCTATTTTGGCTTGCATCTAATTGTTGTAATTGGACTTAGAAATGTTACAGTTGTGTCTTACTTTATCAGTCTGTGCTCACTATAAAAGGTGAAAATCCATAAAGCAGTTGTTATAGTCAACCTGCAAGATGTCCCCCATGATCCCCACTTTCTGGTGCACATGCCTTTGCATGATTTCCTTCCACACTGAATCAGGGTTGATCTGTGTGAACAGTGGAATACAGTGGAAATGATAGCATGCCACTTCTGAGTCTAGTTTATAAAGGACAGTGTGGCTTCTCCCTCTTTTCTTCCTTTGGATCACTTGATCTGGGGAAGCCAACTATCGTACCATGAGCAGCCCTGTTGAAAGGATCATGTGATAAGGTATTAAAGTCTCTTAATACCTTATCAACAATTATTAATAGCAATGAAATCAAGTCTATTTCCAACAGCTCCAAAATGAGCCTTTCTTGCAAGATGAATGTCCCACCCTAGTCAAGCCTTCAGATGACTACATTGCACCAGCCATTATTTTGACAGCAACCTCATGAGAGAAGCTGAGTTGCATCCTTCCTCCTAAGTTTTTCAAAGATTCCTAATCCTCAGAGCTGTGTGATATAATATATTATTATTATTATTATTATTATTATTATTTTAAAGATTTTATTGGGGGGTTAGAGGATGGAACAGCATTGGGGAATCAGGGAAGGGGAACAGACAGGTTGCTGTCCTTTTTGTTCTTCAGTCTAGTTGTGGAGGACGTTGCTTCACTGGTCCATGTTGATATTGTGATCATTGCTCTCTTCCCGGCTGAGGCAGCTTGGTTGCCGGCCATTGGACGGCCACTCACAGTAGCTTATGGCAACCCACTGAAGCCCCACAGCAGCCTATGCCATCCCCGGCCCCTCACGGCTCCCCAGCTCCAGGTCAAGCTGTTGTTCACCATCTTAGCTGTAGAAGGTGCAGCATCACTGGCCCACGTGAGACCCGAACAGGTGGCCCTGCTGCTCAAAGCTCCCACTTCCAAGCCAACTCTTAGCCAATGAGCCACTCATCCGACCCCATGTTTATTGTTTTATGTTACTAAGTTATGGGCCTAGTGATAGACTCATTCACAAAGATCCGTCTTAAGAAAAAAATGAAACAAAACAAAAATATTATTGAAAGGAGTCGACAATTGCCCAAAGTTCATCCTCCTAGCAATTCCATGTATAAAAATTTTCTTTATTTAATAGTCATTATGATCCCTTTGTTGTCAGTGAAGTTGAGCCCACTTTAGTATCCAAACTGGGCCCCAACTAATTTCAATCAATCTGTGTGTCTTATCCACCAGCCACAGTAATTTACATCTAGCCTAGTCATCGTCATTAAGATGGAGAGGTGTTCTTGGATGACTATCATAAGAAATTGAGGAGACTAAGCTAAACACAAAAGAATTTGTGTTACATTGTTCTGGTTACATGAATTTGAAAAACAGGCAGAACTAACAATATTGGGTTGTTGGAAAAGTCATGACTCATTTTTGCAATGAAAAACATAGAAAAAATATATCATAACCTTTCCGACAACACAATAGTACACATTAGATGTCAAGATAATGTCGGAGGTCTAGGTGGTGGTAATATATGTAAGGAGAAAGAGGATGCTACCTGGAAATTTAAATGAAGATAGATGTTGGTGATCCTGGAATTTTGTAATTTTTGACAAAGTTGGTAGTTGCATGGGTGTTGGATCTGATGCTTATCAAAGTTTATGTTTTAATACTTTTTAATATGTAAGTTATATTTTATTCAAATGTGTGAGAAGAGAGAATATGTTTGTTGAGCTATTTCTGTCTTAAGTGGGACTTGATATAAGGCAGGTCTGTTTTCCAATTGTAACTCTGTAGTAACCACAGCTTTGTATTTCCAAGTCCTGTTTACCTTATACGATCTTCCTAAAACTTCAGTTTTAATGTGAGTCCTTCCTTCATTTCTTTGTGAAGTTGTCTCTCCCTCTTCTGTGACTGTGGCATGTTTCAGAGTAGTTTGGGGACAGATGCAAGTGTTACAACATCTGTAATGATGCAAAAATGATAGAGTGCTGAGGCTTCTGTGATTGTCAGAATTCTAGTGTATTTAGTTAGAGAGTAGACATACATGAATGTTTACTCACACAGATTCCTTTGGGAGAAATTGAAAATAATTTATAATTAAGCTGGACACTTTCAATTTGATTGTTAAACATTAAGTGGACTTTTCAACATATTATCTCATTATTACTTGTACCATAAATATTTATTATAAAACTGACATAAGGTGCTTTAACAAATTACATGACTAGCATAAAATTCAGGTTTTTGTAAATGGTTATTAAACTCGTAGAAAATTTTACCATACATAAAAAATTGGTAATTAAGGTTGGCAATGTGGCTCAGTTGGATAAGAGCACAAACTTTGAGCAACAGGGTCACCGGTTCGATTCCCAAATGGGCCAGCGAGCTGCGCCCGAGCTGAGCTGCTAACAGGTGGCAGGATGGCTCAGCTGGTGAGAACATGTGCTTCTAACAATAAGGTTGCTGGTTTGACTCCCGCATTGAATGGTGGGCTACACCCACCTGCAACTAAAATTGAACATGGCACCTTGAGCCGAGAGACTGCGAGCTGCTGATGGGCAGCCATATGGTGATTGGACTTGGAGCTGAGCTAGCTGTGCCCTCCACACCTAAGATTGAAGGTCAACAACTTGGCTGTTCCCCATCCCCAATCCCTGAACACTGTTCCCCTTCCCAAATTCCCCAATAAAATCTTTAAAAAAACCCAAATTCATAATTATTAAATACTAAGATATATCCAACTATTTGTGAAAATCAAATGGTCTAAGTCATGAATAAAGTATATGTATTTCATATTCTTACTATTTGATGTATTATTTAAATAAACTTATGAATTTTATGTTTTGTAATTTAGGTAATTAAAGAAATCTTATCATGTGGCTTCAATAGAGAGAAAAATTCATCTTCTTCCTTGATTTATTTGACAACAAATTAAAGTGTTTGAATCATAATAATTTTTCAGTTGCCATTTTTATTTGGTTTAAACTAAATTTCTTTTTTTCATGTCTCTGAAATAACATGTGGAACCATATTAGAGGTATGAAAATAAAAATTAGTTCATCTTTTTAAGAAAGAAAGTCTTGCTGCCCCTGCATTCAAAACCTAAGCTGACAGACTATACAAACTCTAGAACATACCCAGTGTTGTATTCACAAAGCTTTATTGAATTCAGATATCTTGGGATGGGCTCTCTAATTACTTAGAAAGGAGCTGTTGCTTAAAACATTTAAGTTCTGACCCTGCTAAGATGAGTGCAGTTTGGTGGTGATTTATACTCCATAGCTGAATGTGGACTAGTAGAAAGAGAAAGAGAGAGAGAGAGAGAGAGAGAGAGAGAGAGGTGTATCAATCAAGAAAGAGAAAAATGAGTCATATGATTATTGTTTTATTAAAAGAGAAGTAATATTTTAGCATGACTTTAAATGGCTGAGGCTGATGCCATGCATTTACTTTATTCAAAATGCAAGGGCCCAGTGTTGCACAGGCTGAAGTAAGTACATGAATCTTGTGTCATCGGAGCTGTGACAAAAGGGATTCATTTCCTGTGTTGGACTGTTCCCACCAGGCTTAGGAGCTCTGCACCACCTGTGTACAGGGTCAGACACTCAGCCCCTGGTTATGAAATGATGGCTCTGCTTTCAACCATAACGGTTAGGCGTCTTCTGGTTCTAGTGTTTTTTCGATTTTTTGAGTTCTAGCTGAGGTCTGACCAAGCAATTCACATTTCATAGACTTGCACTAAAAGTAAGGTCTCACGGCCTGAAAATTGATACGAGAAAACAAAGGAAACAATAACAATTTACCTCTTACCCCAATATTACAGCAGGCTCACAGGATGAATGTGTCCCTGGGCTCATACAAATTTTAGACTTCTGTTCCTTTTCTGAGCATGCGCGCGCACACATGTGTGCATGGAATAAAGGTTGAAAAGAGAGTATTCAGACAGGAAAGGGAAGGAAGAACACAATAAAGGTCGTCCTCAGGTTGTAGCTACTGGAAGAGACTGGTACTTCCCACTGTTGTCTGATTATTCTAACAGATTATTCTAATGACCACCTCCCCATCCTACACTCTTTACAAGGATGTTTTAACATAATGAGTTTCTTGTGTATAATGGCTCTAACTAACATTAAATATAAATAAGAAATGATTGGAAGTTACAATGTCCATGAGGAAAAATTGTCAAGTCTGACTCAGTCACATAAATATCCTCTAAACTTTGTGGTATGTAAGTAGATTCTCAAAGAATATTTGCAGAAACAAATAGCAAATGATTTTTGAATGAGTAAACAACAGATAAAAAATTGAGTCTGGTAATGGATGGATCTTAGGATAATCAAGCCAATCAAAATAAGTCAGACAGAAACAGTCGGGAACCAATTGACTTCAGTCATTTGTGGGATATAAAACTTAAAGCAACAAACAAGACAAACAAAGAAGCAAAAAGTCACAGATGCCAGTGCAGTGTTTTACTAGAGGGTAAGGGGGGAGGGGATAATAGAAGAGTGTAAAGGAAACAAATATAAGGCGATGGAAGGAGAACTGACTCTGGGCAGTGAACACACAATGCAATATATAGATGATGTATTATAGAATGGTATACTTGAAACCTGTATAACTTTACTAATCAATGTCACTTCAATACATTTAATAAAAGAAAAATTGAATCTCCAATGTCATCACTCATCTTTTGTTTTTTCTCTTAGGCTCTGGCTGCTGTTCTTGTCAAGAAAACTGGATTGGGTACCGATGCAACTGTTACTTCATTTCTAATGAAAGAAAAACTTGGGCAGAAAGCAGGGATTTCTATGCCTCTCAAAATTCCAGTCTGCTTCAGTTGCAAAACAAAGATGAATTGGTGTGTATTTAATTGTGGTTTCTTACACTTCCTTTGAGCTAGGAAAAAAATACTGTCGAAGTAAGATGAATACTTTGAAATCTCTAATCAGATCATAACCGGATGGTTATATTAGAACTAATAATGGCTTACTAATTTCTTATTCCTTAAAATACTTCTTATAAAACCTACATGAAATTTCTCAAGTATTTATATTGTAGGAAAAACACTCAAGATGGTTGCCAGATAAAGTTCAAGAGATGTTTCAGAGAAATCAAAGAAAAAAGAATACGTCATTATTTTCATTCAAATAACCACGAAACAATTTTTTAAATGTTTAGATCTTCAATTGAGTTTATAATTTCTTTGGTAATTATATAGCTTTCATTATCATTCTTGCATATAACATACAGTGAACATGGAGAGTATGATCATAATAATTACTCAATCTGAAGAAAAAGTGAAAGATTTCTCCAGGTGCATGAAGAACCTGTAGGTATATCCAAGAATTTTGTCCGATAAGATATTGGTGAATTGAGGTCAAATTTGATTGTCAGTATCTGTGAAGAAATTGTCCTATGAAAAATTTTCATTCCTTTATAATATTTTTCTTTCCTTCAAGAATGAGATTTTGTGATATTTTGTCTCCATAAATGAATAGTCCTTATAGTGAAAAAAAATGGGGACATGTGACTATACCTCTTAAACTAGACATAAAAAGAACTTCAGTTCAATTGATTTGAAGTCTGGATCTGATGCTGGACACTGGCTTTCTTGAAGGTACATTATTCCCAGGGCAGGTTCAAATTAAGTTAATATGCTTGTCTCTGTTTACCATCAGAGTTTCATGATCTCCTCTACACATTTTTACTGAATTGAACTGTCTTACAATAAAGAACATGGTGCCTGGTTGTGGGAGGATGGCTCTCCTCGCTCCCCAGATCTGTAAACGTCTCCCATTCAAGGTCTTTCTATGAGTTTATCCTTAGGCCTGACCAAAGAACGTAACATCCGGGGATACTGTAGCTAAAACAACCTCTCTGGAACCTGAGAATACAGAAAAGAGAATAGATACAAGACAGTAACAATTTTAGCTCCATCTAGAACATCCAAGTTTATGCTCAAGTGACATGAAATTGGTGTACTTGTGACCATAAAAGAGCTTTTGACTTCTTCTTTCTTCCTTGGTACACACACTTGGATGTGCTGTGCATGTACCGATGCTCACGCACAGAAGCTGTCCTGGGAAAACAGGATAGCCATTATATTGTTTATCTAGGGGAGCTCAATATTCTCAGCATCTTCATGTTTCAAATATTCTGGGTTTCTGTATATTTGTAATCTTAGACTCTCTTATTCATTTATAAACATGGTATTTGCAGCATCATACAATGAAAATTTTATGCTCTGATTTCTTTTCCAAGATTAATTAGTCAATACTTTTTTAACAAAATACTGGCAAAGTTTATTATATATTAAAACCATTAATAACAATGGCAAGAACAAAAAACTCCCTGAACTCAATGCTATTGAGGAAATAAATTAATTTTATAATATTGCAATATCCTGAACACTGTCGCTATTGAATGAAAAAGATGCAATGACTCAATATGTTAATATCTATTCAAATACTTTAAAAAGTTCTCTCATTGAATAAAAACACCATTCCTGAACATTCTCTTTTCCTTTTTATTATACGTTAATATTTTATTTTTCCTTACAGATTTTTAGCTTCTCAAAACATAAATACACAGAATTGAATAATATACAGCAGAAGAATTGTTCTGGATGAACCTTGTGAAACTAAAAATCGTTATATCTGTAAGATAAATAAGAGCCAGCTTATTTAGGTGTTTCTTAGGGCATAAGGGGTGGCAACAAGGTGCAGTCATACTAAGAATGGTAAGTTTATCTTTTATATTATTAGTTATCTACTTCTAGGATGTTTGAAATCTTTCAGAAAGTTTCCTATTATACAATTGTTCCATATATTTGAAACCCTGTGTTTTAAGGTAAAATTATAAAGTATAAAGATAAATAATTTCATGAATATTTTTATTTAATACGTGCTCAATATTGCATGCAATATATTTTTCCATATACACTGTTGTAAATTTTCTCTACAGAAATTTAAAAATTTACATAATAAAGTACATATCAACATCATTTCATCTTGTGTATGTTATAAAGGACCATCTCTACCTCACTTTTCTGGAAGTTAGTTCTTTCTGGGTATTTATCCATCTACATGTTTTAATTTAGAGCTAAAAGTGCCATAGGACTGTTTCCTCACGTGTGTCATTCAGCCTCAGAGGGGAGCACATGTGTTTGTTCTCTTGATGCTCCTGAGTTCTGCAGCACAATCATAAGTCTTTTGCCAAATACGTGGTTTCTGTGAGACTGCTTTGAAATTTGCAAAGGTAAAGGGACACACACCCTGATTACATAAATTTACAATAGCTATTTCTTTACTCCACAGATGTTTCTTGCCTTATGCTTATCATTTACGTGTGCATTGAAGATCTCAATCATTAATTATCCAAGAAAGTTTTTCCTAAAAGTTATGTGTAAAATATGAACAACTGTTTTTTTAGTTTACCAAAGAAGAGCTGGGAACACAATGAGTTCTGATGCTTGTGACCTAGATGGGATATTTCTGACCTCACAGCTATCAAAAGCCTATTCTCTTTTTTTAACTGTTGTTTACACATCTTAAAAAATGTATATTGACATCTGTGTTTGCTTTCTAGTTTTATATTTCAATTAAATCATAATAATTAAGAATCCAAATTAATATTTAATATATAAAGATCGAGGAAGAAGGAAAGACCTCTTATTTTTTATTTTCTCAAAACATAAATATTATAGGATTACAGTCTGAACTCTTCACGTCCTTGTATGAAGATTGACTTAAAAAAATGCACTAAAGTTGTATTACGAAAAATAATCGATGGGATATAACATCTTGTGAACATTTTTAACTTGGTTTAGGGGAACATGCATTGTACTTAATGGATATTCCATATGTTTTTTTATCGTCCATCTGATTTCACAATAATATATTTTTAATTGCAAATTTAAAAATAGTATAGGTAAGCTGGTAATGGAAATGAATAGTGTTCTGTCCCAACTATCCCATCTCCCTGATTTCCTCCCATGAGGCAATTTCATTTTTGTTTTTTGTTTGTTTGTTTTTTAATGTTATGTGTGAGTATTTACATTAGGGTGTTCATTTATCTTCTTTGTGCCTTGAGACTAGAGGTTTTTGGGTTTTTTTTAAAGATTTTATTGGGGAACTGGAGGGGAGCAACAGTGTTGGGGAACTGGGGAAGGGGAACAGGCAAGCTGCTGTCCTTTTGTTCTTCAGTCTAGTTGTGGAAGATGCTGCTTCACTGGCCCATGTTGGTGTTATGATCATTGTGCTCTTTCCAGCTGAGGCAGATCGTTTGCCGGCCATTGGATGACCATTCATGGAGGCTCACGGCAGCTCACTGCAGCTCTGGCCGGCTGCTGGACACTCACAGTAGCTCGTGGCAGCCCACTGCAGCCTATCCCATCGCCGGCTACTCACCGCAGCCCAGCTCCAGGTGGAGCTGTTGTTCACAATCTTAGCTGTAGAGGGCGCAGCTTACTGATGCATGTGGGAATAGAACCAGCAGCCCTGTTGTTCAGAGTTTGCGTTCCTACCAACTGAGCCACTCAGCTAGCCTGAGACTAGAGGTTTTGAATCGAACACATTTTTGGTAGAATTTACTTCTGAGTCAGTGAGTGAAGATGAAAAATTAAAGGCAATGGTTGATTTAAGTCTCATCAAATATGGTTCTGAAAACTTACAGTAACTTCCAAATAAAGGTGGTCTGTTAGTACTGGAAGTGCAATAATAACCCTACTATATATTCTTTCACAAAAATGTATAATTTCAAAACTGAAGCTGAAAGCAGCATCTTAAACTTCTATTCAGTTAAGGCAATGTTACATGGGCAAAAATGATCCAAATTAGGCAGTTTTTGCTAGTTCAGCTTTGTCCAACATTAAAACTATAAAGGAATAGACTTCAAGCAGGCAAAGGATCAGTTATACATTATCTCTCTCCACTTGGATTTTCATAAAATATGCATGAAGAATTTTCATGTTTGAATTATTGGATAAGAATTTAAATTTTATCCATTTTGGTGGTTCAGAGAAAGCACCTTTATTCACACAATGCAAGTTAAAAGGATAGAACCTTTGAACTCTAGGGAAACTGAGATATCCAATCACAGTTCTTGTTTTTCTTTTCCTTTTATTCTATTTTTTTTTCGGTTGAAAAGCTTATCTTTCACAATAAGTTTCATCTATGATGATATTGTATTAGTTAAATGTAAATCATATAAACAAAAAAAAGCTAGGAAGTCTGCTTTATATGGAGTGAATGGTAGATTAGTATTTCCAGATACTTAAACATAGAGCAAGGCCCCTACTCTCAAGGTTCTCATTCTGCCCATCTGTGCCACATTTTAATTCCCCCTGGTAAGGTTCTCACTAGAGGAAAAAACCTTGTAAATTCAACTATCAGTATATTATCTGAAATATAAAACATGATAAATAAATAACACTTAAAATATTAGTACAAATAAGTACAGTAGGGCAACTGTGGTCATGTTTAAAGATTTCAGGGAACAGAACCGGGAGAGTACAGAGGTGCTGAAGGGCTTAGACCAGCTGAGGCAGGTGTAGAACACAGGTGTGTGTGTGTGTGTGTGTGTATATGTGTGTGTGTGTGTGTGTGTGTGTGTGCGCGCACGCGCGTGTGTTCATGGAACAGTAATGGGGAGTCACTCTGGTTCTACTTTTTTGACCTTTGCCTTTCATAGCTGGTTAATGAGTCAGTGTCAGAATCATAGAATGAGAGATGGAAATACCAACCACTCTTTGCTTAAAAGAAAAAAAGAAATGAAAATTAAAAACACACAGTGACACACAGAGGAATAGCTGTGATTTGAAATGTACGGCATGTGTGTTCTGGAGAAAGGCTGACTGGGTTTTTTTGTTGTTGTTGTTATGCATTATTTAATTTATTGTCAATTTCATTCAGTGTATTTTTAATCTCACATTATTTTTTTTATTGTTAGTTTCAGGTGTACAGAACAATGCAATAGTTATCTTTTTCACCTTTCACACAGAAACAACCCCCTTCTGCCACCTACTGCCCTCCCACCTCCGATATCATGCTAATCTAGTATAATTCCATTGACTCCATTCCCACACTCTACTCCACATCCCGTGACTATATGTATATATAATTATAGTTGACATACATTATTATTCAACATCAGCTTTAGAAATACAGTGCAGTGGTCAGGCCTCTACACCAACTATGAAGTGGTCTCCCTAACAAGACATGAGTCCATCTGGTCCCCTAAAAGATATTTACAACATTATTGATTATATTCCCCAGACTGTCTTTTCTATCCCTGAGGCCATATTGTAGTTACCAATTTGTATTGTCTCGTCCCTTCCCCTTCTCCTTCATCCCCACCCCCTCCCAACTAGCAACACTCAAAAAAACCCTGACTGGGTTTCAAAGTTAGTGACGTTAGTCAAGTGTGCAGGTCTGCCTTACTTTTCTCATTAAAATGAGTATATTTATGTATCTTTATTATCAAGCCATTCTCAGAAATAAATGAGCTAATATATGCCAAGTGATTTAATCTGTGTATTGTACAAGGTAAATTGTAAATGTTTTCATTATTAAAAGAGTAAAATACTTTGTGGAAGTTTATTGTACTAGCAAACTTAACTTATGTTTCCATATCTTTTATTCTCTATCTCAAATACTTTCTAAAGAGGTTAGGTATTCAAAGATAACAAGAAAAGCAAACTTCTCTCACCTTCTTCTCTGATAGTCAAAGAATTCACATTACACATGTGCACTGAGAATTTCCTGTGTTGTGGTTTGAAACGTTTTAGAAGCTAGTGATTTTACTGCTTGTTGTACAACTGTACATCGTGTCTCACCAATGCTTGATTGAAGAACACCACTTAAATATACAATTGTCCTTTTCATTTTCTTTTAAATTTCTACATACATAACATAGATTCTTATCCTCCAGCTCTATTTTGTGATCCAACAACTTGCTTCTTGAACAAGCACACATCGTGTCTTACCGGTATCGACACTGAACCAGCATTTCTCATGGCAGGTATGTCCACCCGAGTCATAAAATTAAGTATATGTCATAATAATTTTGGTGTTGGGTGGAGTTCTGAATGAAATGTCTTCGTTTTCCAATGTTTCATTGGAAAGATGATTGGGTTGTCAAATCAAAGAACTTTTTAAATTCTCTCCTCCAGGTTTCTGCTTTTACAACTTCAGCTCCTGGGTTTGCTCTTTAAGTCATCAGCCAACCTCTCTTTCTCTACAGCTCTTCAGACCACTCCATGGAGGTTGATTTCTGGAATCTTAGCAGTAACGTGCCTTGTGTTGATGGCTACTTTGGGAATATTGTTGAAAAATTGTAAGTTTTTATAAGTAAGTCTATATTAAAATCAAAACATTTAGTAAAAAAGGTTTAAATGTACTAATTTGTAATAATTTGTTATCCCATAAGCCTGTATATATTAAGTATTTCTAATCATTTCCTGTAGCATTTCATAAACAAAGTATTCAGCAAACATCATCACCAGGAGGAACCACAGAAGCCCAGGAAGGTAGGTTCCATACTTCTGAAAACCTTAGTGTTTGTAGAGGATGAAATAGACAGTTTCTTGTTTTCTTCACACAGAAGTTTCTTGGACCATTACACATAGTAATACAAGTTTAACTACTAATTGTAGGATAGTCTCATTTCATGGTTTTATAATGTAAGAATTAAACTACATTGATGTGCATCATTTATTTGTTTAATTAATAAGGGTAAGATAACCTGAAATGACATACTTTTCCTATATGACTACTTATGTTTAAGTAACAATTGAAAAATAAATTACAACAAATATTTCTGCTCATCCTAATTACCATTCCACAACTGCTCATAACTCATACTTTTATATCTCTGTAGTTTTCCTTCTATTTATTCCATAATTCAAAATATAGTCCAGAACTTTCTGTAATTTATTTGTAATATTTCAATTAAATTTATTTGGTTAATGTTAGTTAATAAAATTATCTAGGATTCAAGTGTACAATTCTATAATACATCATCTATGTATTGCATCGTGTGTGCACTTCCCAAAGTCAAATTTCCTTTCATCACTATGGATTAAACCCCCTCTACCCTCTTTAACCTCATCCTCACCCCCTTACCCTTTGCTAACCACCAAACTGTTGTTTGTGTCTATGAGTTTTTGTTTCTTTGTTTGTCTTCTTCCTTTGTTGTTTTCAGTTTTAATGCCACATATGAGAGGTCAGATGATTCTTGACTTTTTCTGTCTGACTTTTTTTGCTTGGCATGATAATCTCAAAATCCATCCATGTTATGTCAAATGGTGGTATTTCATCCTTCCTCATGGCTGAGTAGTAATATTCCATTGTGTATTTGTGCCACATCTTCTTTATCTAATCATCTATTAAAGGACGCTTTGGTTGTTTCCATGTTTTAGCCACCACGAATAAAACTGCAATGGACATAGAGGTACACATATCTTTATGGATAAGTGTTTTCAGATATTTTGGGTAGCTGCCCAGAAGCCCAGAAGAGGGATTGCTGGGTCATATGGTATTTCTATTCTTGATTTTTGGAAGTACCTCTATACTATTTTCAATAGGCTGTACCAATTTACATTTCCACAGCAGTGTGTAAGGGTTCCTTTTCCTCCACAACCTCTCCAACTTTAGTAATTACTTGTCTGGTCGATAATAGCCATTTTAACAGGTGTGAGGTTGTTTTTCGTTGTTTTTGATTTGCATTTCCTTAAGTTAGTGAGGTTTAGCATTTTTCATCTATGTGTTGGCTGTATGTCTTCTTGGGAGAAGTGTCTATTGAGGTCCTCTGCCCATTTTCAAGAGATTTCTGCAATTCTGACCCCGCTTAACCAGTGTAAGCCAGGTCAAAGTCCAATTTTTTAAATGTGTTTTTTTTTAATGTTCTGCAAGTTGTCTTATGATCTTCTGTGATCCTATAGAATTTACTTATATTTGTGGTTTTCTTAGTGTTTTTCCAGCTTCATTGAGATATAATTGATGTATAACATTGTGTAAGTTTAAGGTATACACTGTGTTCATTTGACATAGTTATATATTTTAATATGATACCATGGTAGCACGACCTAATAGCTCCATCATGTCAAATAATAACCATTTCTTTTATGTTGTGAGAAGATTTAACATCTATTTAGCAATTTACAAGTATATAACACAATATAGTTAGCTCTAACACACTGTTATACAGTAGATCCTCAGAACTTATTACTCTTCTAAGTGGAAGTTTGCATCCTTTTGCAGACATTTCATTTCATTTCCCCCACCGTCCAGACACTGGTAACCACCATTCTCTCTACAACTTCAGCACCATTCATTTGCCAAACATGTGAGTAGCTAAACTGAGAATAGTACATGTTTAAGGCGCTATCACTAGTAACTGTATGACTGGACTTCAAACTAATTGTTTTATTTATGTTCATTTTGAAAATAAAATATTCAAAATATATACCAAATTTCTCCCAAGATACCACACTCTTTTCTGACTCAGGGAGTGTGCTAAAATGTTTACTTTTTAAAAGTATCCCCTTCCTTTAATTTACTCATGATTACACACCCGAGCTTAACTTTGGGTCACTCCTCAAAAGAAAAATTCTTCTAACTACCACCCCCGCCCCCGTCCTACACTCTTCTAAAAGATGTTTTAACATAACAAGTGTCTTGTGTGTATACCCTAATTAACATTAAATATAAGTAATAAATGATTGGAAGTTATAATCTCCACGAGGAAAAAGGGTCTTGTCTGACTCAGTCACATAAATATCCTCTGAACTTTGGTGTATGTAGTAGAGTCTCAAAGAATATTTGTGGAAACAAATAACAAATGATTTTAGGATGAGTAAATAATAGTGAAAACATTGAGCCTCGTAATGAAGGATCATGAGATTATCATGCCAATCAAAATAAGTCAGGCAGAAAAAGTCGAGAACTCTATATGACTTCACTCATTTGTGGGATATAAAACTTAAAGCAATAAACAAGACAAACAAACAAGCAAAAACTCAGAGACACAGACAACGGTTTAGTGGTTACCAGAGGGTAAGTGAGGAGGGAGGATGGTAGAAGAGGGTAAAGGGGACAAATATAAGTTGATGGAAGGAGATCTGACTCTGGGTGATGAGCACACAATGCAATATATAGATGATGTATTATAGAACTGTATACTTGAAAGCTATATGATTTTACTAACCAATGTCACCTCAATACATTTAATAAAAAAAATTGGATCTCCAATGTCATCACTCATGTTTTATGTTTTCTCTTAGGCTCTGACTGCTGTTCTTGTCAAGAAAAGTGGATTGGGTACCAGTGCAACTGTTACTTCATTTCTAATGAAATGAAAACTTGGGCAGAAAGCAGGGATTTCTGTGCCTCTCAAAATTCCAGTCTGCTTCACTTGCAAAACAAAGACGAATTGGTGTGTATTTAAGTGTGTTATCTTACACTTCCTTTGACCTAGGAAAAATATACTGTCTAAGTAAGATGAATACTTTGAAATCTCTAATCAGATCATAACTGGATGGTTATATTTGAATTAATAATGACTTGCTAATTTCTTATCCCTTAAAACACTCAATATAAAACCTACATAAAATTTCTCAAATATTTACATTATAGGAAAAAAAATCTCAAGATAGATGCCAGATAAAGTCAGGAGACATTTTAGAGAAATCAAAGAAGAAATAATGGGTCATTATTTCATTCAAATAACCAGCCAAACAACTTTTTAATGTTTTGATCTTTAGTGCAATTCATAATTTATTTGGTAATTATACAACTTTTATAATCATTGTTGCATATAATGTGCAACAAGCATGAACAACAAGATCATAATAATTACCCTATTCTTAAGAAAGAGTGAAAGATTTCTCCAAGGGCATGAAGAACCTGTGCTGAGTGTAGGTTGAGTAGGTATATCCAAGAATTTTATCTGATAAGATATTGATGATTTGGGATCAAATTTGATTGTCAGTATCTGTGAAGGAATTGTTCTATGAAAATTTAACCCCTTTATAATATTTTTCGTTCCTTTAAGAATGAGATTTTGTGATATTTTGTTTCCTTAAATGAATGGGCCTTGTAGTGAGTGAATATGAGACATGTGACTATACCTCCAAAGCTAGACATAAAAAAGGATTTCAGTTTAAGTGATTTAAATTCTGGATCTGATGCTGGGCACTGACTTTCTGGAAAGTATATTATCCCCAGAGTAGATTCCAATTAAGTTAATATGTTTGTCTCTATTTCCCATCAGAGTTTCATGAACCGCATTAAATTTTTTTTCTGGATTGGACTGTCTTACAGTGAAGAACGTGGTACATGGTTGTGGGGGGATGGCTCTCTTCCGTCTCCAGATCTGTAAGTTTCACCCACTCAAGGCCTTTTCATGAGCTTATCCTTAGGTTTGACCAAAGAATGTAACATCCGTGAATATGTAGCTAATATAACCTATTTGGAGCCTGAGAAATCAGGTAATAGAACAGATACAAGACAGTAACAATTTTAGTTCTACCTAAAACATCCAAGTTTATGCTCAAGTGACATGTGGTTAGTGTACTTGTGACCACAAAAAAGCTTTTTTGTTTCTTTCTTCCTTGGTACACACACTTGGATGTGCTGTGTATGTACCGAGGCTCACACTCAGAAGCTGTCCCGGGAAAACAGGATAGCCATTATTTCCTTTATTCTGGGGAGACCAATATTCTCTGCATCCTCATGTTTCAAATATGCTGGGCTTCTGCATATTTGTAATCTTAGAACCTCATGTTCATTTATAAACATGGTATTTGCAACATCATACAATGAAAATGTTATGCTCTGATTTCTTTTCCTAGGCTACATTAGTCAATACATCTTTAAACAAAATAGTGGCAAAGTTTATAATATATCAAAACCATTAATAACAATGGCAAGAACAAAAAACTCCCTTACCTAGTGCTATTGATTACTGAGGCAATAAATCAATTTTGTAATATTGTAATATCGTGAAAACTGTGGCTATTGAATGAAAAAGATGCAATGACTCAGTGTGTTAATATCTTATTCAAATGCTTTAAAAAGTTCTCTCATTTAATAAAAAACACCATCCCTGAACATTTTCTATTCCTTTTATCATATGGTAATATTTTATTTTTCATTACAGATTTTCATTATCTCAAACCAAAAATACACAGAACTGCATAATGTATAAAACAAGCAGAAATATTCTGGATGAACCCTGTGAAAGAAAAAATCGTTATATCTGTAAGAAGCAGCTTATTTAGGTGTTTCTTAGGGCAGAAGGGGTGGGCAACAAGGTCCAGTATTACTAAGTATGGTAACTGTACCTCTTATATTATTGCTAATTATCTACTTCTAAGATATGTGAAATGTTTCAAATTGTTTCTTATTATACAATTGTTTCATATATTTGAAACCTTATGTTTTCAGGTTGATGAAATTGTGCATCTATAGGTAAAATCTAAAGCATCAAGATGAATAATTTCATGAATACTGTGATGTAATGCATGTACTCAATATTGCATGCAATATATTTTTCCATATACATTGTTGTAAATTTTCTCTACAAAATTTTAAAAATTTACATAATAAAATACAAATCAACATCATTTCAGTCCTGTGTATGTTATAAAATACCATCTCTACTTTACTTTTCTGGAAGTTAGTTCTTTCTAGATATTTATCCATCTGTATGTTTTGATTTTGAGCTACAAGTGCCATAGGACATTTTCCTTGTGTGTCATTCAGCCTCAGAGGGGAGCACATGTGTGTCTTCTCTTGATTCTCCTGAGTTCTGCAGAACAATCATAAGTCTTTGGCCAAATATGTGGTTCTTGTGTGGCTGCTTTGAGATTTGCAAATGTGAAGGGACCAAGACTTGGTCACATAAATTTACAATGATTATTTCTTTTTCTTTTTTTTTAATTATTATTTTTTTAGAGATTTTTTTTATTGGGGAATTGAGGGAGGGGAACAGCGTTAGGGAATCAGGGAAAGGGAACAGACAGGTTGCTCTCCTTTTGTTCTTCAGTCTAATTGTGGATGATATCGCTTCACTGGTCCATGTTGGTATTGTGATCATTGCACTCTTCCTGGGTGAGGCAGTTGCTCGCTGGCCATTTGGCGGCTGCTCACGGCGGCTCACCGCAGCTCATGAAAGCTCACGTCCATTGTTGGTCAGCCCCATTGCAGCCTACAGCATCACCAGCGACTCACATCAGCCCAGGTCCAGGTTGAGCTGTTGTTCACCATCTTAGTTGTAGAGGGCGCAGCATCACTGGCCCTCATATGGGATCTGAACCTGGGCCCTGCTGCTCAGAGCTGGGTCCCAAGCCAACTCCTAACCAACGTGCTACTTGGCTGGCCCAGCAATAGCTATTTCTTTACTCCACAGATGTTTCTTGCCTTATGCTTATCCATCAGCAAAAAAGTCACTTATGAGAACACTGAAGATCTTAATCGCTAAGTAATCTGAGAAAATTTTTCCTAACAGTTATGTGTAAAATATGAACAACTCCCTTTTTTTGTGCTAGAGGGAGCAATCCATTTTACTGAGGTGTTTCTGAGTGTATCAAAGAAGGACTAAGACACAATGAGTTCTGATGCCTGTGACTTGGATGGGATTTTCCTGACCCCACAGATATCAAAAGCCCATTCTCTTTTTTTAACTTTTGTTCAGATGCCTTAAAAAATTTATTTTGACACCTATGTTTGCTTTCTAGTTTTATATTTCAATTAAATGACAATAATTAAGTATCCAAGTTAATATTTAATATATATAAACATCCAGGAAGAAGAAAAGACCTCTTCCTTTTTATTTCTCAAAATATAAATATAAGAGGACTACAATAAATATAATCTGAACTCTTCACCTTCTTGTACAAAGGTTGACTTAGGAAAACATACTAAAGTTATATAATGAAAAATAAAGGATGGAATATAATGTCTTCTGAATATTTTTAACTTGGTCTAAGAGAACATGCATCGTACTCAGATGATATTTCATATGTTTTTTATTGTCCATGTGATTTCACAATAATATATTTTTAATTACAAATTTAAAAATAGTATAGGTAATATGTGGAATCTGAAGAATAGAATAAATGAACAAACTAATCAGAAAGAGTCTCAGAGATAATAGAAAAACTGAGGGTTGCTAGTTTGGAGGGGGGTGGGGATGAGGGAGAAGGTAAAGGAATTAGAAAGCACAAATCAGTAACCACAAGATTTCCATGGAGATATGAAACACAGTTTGGGGAATATAATCAAAATGTTGTAAAGATTTTGTGGGGTATCAGAGAGACACTTGTCTTATTAGGAAGACCACTTCATGGACAGTGTAGATTCCTGACCACTGTACACCTGAAGCTGAATAATAATGAATGTCAACTATAATTTAATATATATTGTCACAGGATGTGGAGTGCAGCATAGGGAATAGAGTTAATGGAATTGTAACAGCTAGATATGATGTCAGAGGGGTAGTGGATTGGGGCAGGGAGGAAATCACTTTGTGAGGGGAGTAAATGTATAACTATTACATTGTTTTGTACACTTGAAACTAATAAAAACAAACAAACAAACAAACAAACAAACAAACAAACAAACAGTATACGTATGCTGATAATGGAAATGAATAGTTTTCTGTCCCAACTATCCCATCTGCTTGATTTCCTCCCATTAGGCAATTTCATTTTTGATTATTGTTTGTTTTATTTGCTTTTTACCTGCTTAGAGCTATTATCTCTGTAATGAACCAAGGGTGGTCCATTTTCATAACATTTGTTCAGGTTGAATCTCAAATATTTTCATTTAGCCAAACCCAAGCATAGGTTCATATGATCACTTTTCACATCATCACCCTTGAAGAGCCCAGGGCCAAATCTATTTATTTTCTGAGAACTCATAAACATTCATTACAGTTGCAAGAGCAATGAGTAAACAGAAGGTGAAAACATGGTGGATGATGTGTGATTTCAGAGAATAATCCAGTCAAAATTGTCCCCCATGAGAGAAGACAATTCCCGTTGCCTCCTAATTACAACTCAGGTTTTTTCAAGCTCCCGCATCATTTCAGGGAATTATGCTGTAAAGCCCTGTGTTGAATGGAGGATATGGTCACCCACAGCAGAGTGTCTTTCTCACAGCATGGTCTGATCATGTTGGTCACACTCAGTGCGGGATCATCTGACCCATTCATTTTGCTGAGTCTTCCTCCCACTCTTAGCTGCATTCTGCTTTTCTTCACCCTGAAAATATAATAGTAGCCTTTAGGGTGGGAAAGGATTCTTTTATTTAAAGGTCTTTCTACCAAAGAACAAAAATTTTCCCTCTAAAATGAGATTTCTCATATACTATCTGGAGAAAGACACGTTAATTTTCTTCTTTTGCTCTTTGTTTTTTGCTGTGAAATGGGCTAATGCACATGGAAGTGTCTACTTGAGCGATTATCTCAGTGTTGAATGTAAATTGTAAGGAAATGTTCAAGGAACACCCAACATAACAAAATAATATTGCCATTAGTTACTTATACTTTTATTATTTTTTATTAGTTTCAGGTGTACAAAACAATGTAGTAGTTATATATTTACATTGTCACAATTGATAACCCTCCTCCCCTAATCTACTACCCCTCTGAACATCATAAATAGCTGTTACAATTCCATTGACTCTATTCCCTATGCTGTACTCCACATCCTGTGACTACATATATATTAAGTGATAGATGACATTCACTATTATTCAGCTTGAGCTCCAGGTTACAGCACAGTGGCCAGGCATCTATACCTTTCACGAAGTGGTCTCCTTATTAAAAAAAGTGCTCATCTGACAGCCTCATTTAACTCAACACCAAAAAACCAAACAACCCAATTAACAAATGGGCAGAGGCCATAAACAGACATTTCTCTAAAGAGGACATACAGATGGCCAACACGGCCAACAAGCATATGAAAAAATGCTCAACCTCACTAGTCATTAGAGAAATGCAAATAAAAACCACAATGAAATACCACCTCACTCCAGTCAGAATGACTATAATCAATAAATCAACAAACAATTGCTGGCAAGGATGTGAAAAAAAGGGGACCCTCATGCACTGCACTGTTGGTAGGATTGCAGATTGGTGTAGCCATTATGGAAATCAGTATGGAGGTATCTCAAAAAAAACTGAAAGTGGAACTCTTTTATGACCCAGTGATTCCACTGTTAGGTATCTACCCAGAGAAATCCAAAATGCTAATTGAAAATAATATATGCACCCCTATGTTCATTGCAGTGCTATTCACAATAGCAAAGACTTGGAAACAACCAAGATGCCCATCGGTAGACAACTGGATTTAGAAACTGTGGTACATTTATACAATGGAGTATTACTCCGCTATAAAGAAGAATGAAATCGTACCATTTGCAACAATATGAATGGGCCTGGAGACTATTATGTTAAGTGAAATAAGTCAGTCGGAGAAAGACAAATACCATATGATCTCACTTATATGTGGAATTTAAAAAACTGAATCAACGAGCAAACTAAACAGAAATAGTCTCAGAGATATAGAGGAAAAACTGATGATTGCTAGGTGGGAGGGGGGTGAAAATGGGGGAGGAAGTACAAATCGGTAGCCACAATATTGCCATGGGGACATGGAAGACAGTTTGGGGAATATGATTGATATGTTGTAAAGCTAATACCTTTTGAATTTTTTCCTGTTATTACCCTGATGTATATAATACATGTTATATATTGGTGCATAACAAATTAGCAGTACTTTAGAAACTTAAAACAACCCATGTTTATAATCTCATATTATCTATGGATCAGGACTGGGCATGGGTTAGTTGTTTCCTTTATTCGTGGTCCCAGGAGGTTGGAACCAGGGTCTTGTCCAGGCTGCATTCTCATCTGAAACTCAGTTTCCTCTTCTAAGATCATTGAGGTTTTATGATTTCTTAAATTAGAAAAACTTGCAAATATTTGGAACATGTAGCCCCCCTTTTCATTTCCATAATTTTGGACCTTTTGAATGTTTTCACTTTACATCATAATGCATGGGTTGAAATACACACTAAAGAAATGGATAGTAAATGTTCTGAACTTTGTGAGCCAGTCTCTGTTGAAACTACTCAACTCTACTATTGCAGTGCAATTTAAGACACGGAACATATGTAAATTATTGTTTGGCTTTCTTACAAAGGAACTTGATTTACCAAAACAGATGGTGAGACCAATTTGCCCAAGGCCATAGTTTGCCAGCCCCTGTCCAAGTGTGTATAATGAGACTATGGAGGCACCAACCCTACTCTCTGCTCGGCTTATCCTTTTTTGGGTCACATCACAACAGTTTTAAATTTACTTTTATACATTTTACAGTAACTAAAACACTTGTGTCTTATATTATCAGTCACTATAAAAGCTGGAAATCCATAAAGCAGGTGTTATAGTCAATCTGCAAGATGCCCCCCACGATCCCCACTTTCTGGTGCACATGCCTTTGCATGATTTCCTTCCACACTGAATCAGGGTTGATCTGTGTGACCAGTGGAATACAGTGGAAATGATAGCATGCCGCTCCTGAATCTAGTTTACAAAGGACAGTGTGGCTTCTCCCTCTTTTCTCCCTTTGGATCACTTGATCTGGGGAAGCCAACTATCGTACCATGAGCAGCCCTGTTGAAAGGACCATGTGATAAGGAATTAAGGTCTCTTATGAACAACTAACAATGACATTCATCTATTTCCAACTGGAACATAATGAGCCTTTCTTGCAAGATGAATTTCCTGCCCTCGTCAAGCCTTAAGACAACTACATAGCCCCAGTCATTATTTTTACAGTGACCTCATGAGAGAACCTGAGTCACATCCTTCCTCCTATGTTGTTCAAGGATTCCTAATC
>NW_017732272.1:569661-571895 GCF_001890085.2 Hipposideros armiger
TATGTTGGCTGTATGTCATCTTGGGAGAAGTGTCCATTTAGGTCCTCTGCCCATTTTTAAGAGATTTCTGCAATTCTGACCCTACTTACCCAGTGTAAGCCAGGTCAAAGTCCAATTTTTAAATGCATTTTTTTCAAATGTTCTGCAAGTTGTCTTATCATCTTCTGTGAGCCTATAGAATTTACTTATATTTGTGATTCTCTTAGTGTTTTTCCAGCTTCAATGAGATATAATTGATGTATAACATTATGTAAGTTTAAACTATACACTGTGTTCATTTGACATACTTATATATTGCAATATGATTACCATGGTAACATGACCTAATAGCTCCATCATGTCAAATAATTATCATTTCTTTTATGTTGTGAGAAGATTTAACATCTACTATTTAGCAACTTACAAATATATAATACAACACTGTTAATTGTAACCACAGGCTATACAGTAGACCCTCAGAACTTTTTAATCTTCTAAGTGGAAGTTTGCATCCTTTGGCAGACATGTCTTCATTTCCCCCACCTCCCAGCCACTGGTAACCACCATTCTCTCCACAACTTCAGCACCCTTTGTTTGGCAAACATGTGAGAAGCTAAACTGAGAATAGTACGTTTAAGGCTTGATCACTGGTAAACTGTATGACTGAACTTTAAACTAATTGTTTTATTTATGTTCATTTTGAAAATAAAATATTCAAAATATATATCAAATTTCTTCCAATATACCAAACTCTTCTCTGACTCAGGAAATATGCTTAAATGCTTACCTTCTTAAAATATTTCTTTCCTCTAATTTATTCAGTATACACACCAGACCTCAATTTTCTCTAAAAAATATTATTCTAACCACCACCTCCCCATCCTATTCTTTTCTCAAGGATATTTTAAGATAATAAATATCTTGTGTGTAATTACCCTAATTAACATTAGTACAATTAATAAATGATTGTAAGTTATAATATCCACGAAGAAAAAGGGTCATGTCTGACTCANTTTTTCATAGTCTTAGGAATGGGGAACACAGTTAACCCATTTCTTTATTTAAAGCTTTCATCCCAAACAGTCCATATATATACACACACACATATGAGACAAAAGGACCTGGGATATTTATGACTTTAGCACATACTCTGTTCCAGATTAAGAGATTAACATATGAGGTGTTTAACACACCTTTGATGGAATTTGCTTCTAAGTCAGTGAACAAAGATGAAAAACAAAAGGCAACAATTGATTTAAGTCTCATCAAATATGGTTCTGAAAACTTACAGTAACTTCCAAATGAAGATAGTTCTGTTAGTATTGGAAGTGTAGTAATAACCCTACTATATATTCTGTCACAAAATTGCATCATTTCAAAACTGAAGCTGAAAGCAATCCCTTAAACTTCTGTTTAGTTAAGGCAATGTTACCTGAGAATCAAATCACAGTCCTTGTTTTTTTGTTTTTTTCTTTTTGTTCTTTTTATGGTTGATAATCCATCTTTTTCAAAAAGTTCCATCTCTGATAATACTGTATTATGTAAACATATATAATACAAACAACAAAAAACTTAGGAAGTCTGCTTTATATGGGGTAAATGGTAGATTGTATTTCCAGATACTTATTCATAGAGCAAGTTCCCTTCTCTCAAGGCTTTTATTCTGCCCTTCTGTGCCACATTTTAATTCCTCCATAAGGTATTCTTTTGAGGACAAAAACCTTGTAAATTCAATTATCAGTATATATCTGAATGATAAAACACAGTAAATAATATAATACTTAAAATATTATACAAACAAGCACAATAGAGCAACTGCAGTCATGTTCAAGGATTTTAGGGATAAGAACCTGGAGAGTACAGAGGTGCTGAAGGGTCGGCCTAGCCAGCTGAGGCAGGTGTAGAACACAGGTGTGTGTGTGTGTGTGTGTGTGTGTGTGTGTGTGTGTGTTCATGGAACAGTAATGGGGAGTCACTCTGGTGCTAACTTTTTGATATTTTCCTTTAGTATTAGCTGAGTTAATGAGGCAGTGTCAGAAGCACAGAATGAGAGATGGAAATTGCAATCAATCTCTGCTTTAAAAAAAAGAAAATTAAAAAACACAGTGACACACAGAGGAATAGCTGTGATTTGAAATGTATGGTATGTGTGCTCTGGAGAAAGACTGACTGGGTATCAAAGTTAGTGAGTTTAGTCAAGTGTTCAGTTCTGCCTTACTTTTCTCATCACTAAAATGAGTATATTTATGTATCTT
>NW_017732272.1:578978-614293 GCF_001890085.2 Hipposideros armiger
TTAATAACAATGGCAAGAACAAAAACTCCCTGACCTAAATGCTATTGATTACTGAGGCAATAAATCAATCTTGTAATATTGTATATCGTGATAACTGTGGCTATTGAATGAAAAAGATGCGATGGCTCAGTTTGTTAATATCTCATTCAATGCTTTGAAAAGTTCTCTCATTGAATAAAAACACCATCCCTAAACATTCTCTTTTCCTCTTTTCATGTTAATATTTTATTTTTCATTACAGATATTCGTTCTCTCCAACCGTAAATACACAGAACTGCATAATGTATAGCATCAGCAGAAGTTTTCTGGATGAACCCTGTGGGGAAAAAAATCGTTATATCTGTAAGAAACAACTTATTTAGGTGTTTCTTAGGGCAGAAGGGGTGGGCAACATGATGCCGTATTACTAAGAATGGCAAGTTTGCCTCTTATGTTATTACTAATCATCTACTTCTAGTATATTGAAATGTTTCAAATTGTTTATTATTATACAATTGTTTCATATATTTGGAACCCTGTGTTTTCAGGTTGATGAAATTTTGCACCTTCAGGTAAAATTATAAAGCATCAAGATGAATAGTTCCATGAATATTTTGACTTAAAGCATGTGTTTATTATTGCATGCAATATATTCTTCTATATATATTGTTGTAAATGTTTGCTACAGAAATTTAAAAATTTACATAATAAAATACATATCAACATCATTTCAGTCTTGTGTATGTTATAAAGTACCATCTCTACCTCACTTTTCTGGAAGTTAGTACTTTCTGGGTATTTATCCATCTACATGTTTTAATTTAGAGCTACAAGTGCCATAGGACAGTTTCCTCATGTGTGTCATTCAGCCTCAAGGGGGAGCACAGGTGTGTCTTCTCTTGATACCCCTGAGTTCTGCAGAACCATCATAAGTCTTTGGCCAAATATGTGGATCCTGTGTGACTGCTTTCAGATTTACAAAGGTAAAGGGACACAAGCCCTGATCATAGAAATTTACAATAGCTATTTCTCTACTCCACAGATATTTCTTGTCTTATGCTTATCCATCAGTACAAGAGTCACTTACATGTGCATTGATGATCTTAATTGCTCTTTAATCCCCAAAACATTTTCCTAAGAGTTATGTGTAAATTATGAACTACTCCCTATATTTTTTGTGGGAAAGGGAGCAATCCATTTTACTGAGGGGTTTCTGAGTGTATCAAAGAAGGACTGGGACACAACGAATTCTGATGCCTGTGGCCTGGATGCGACTTTCTTGACCCCACAGATACCAAAAGCCTACTCTCTATCTAAACCGCTGTTTAGACACTTTGAAACATTTATATTAACATCTTTGTTTGCTTTCTAGTTTTATATTTCAATTAAATCATAATAATTAAGAATCTAAATTAATAATTAATATATAAAATTCCAGGAAGAATTAAAGACTTCTTATTTTTTATTTCTCCAAAATACAAATATTGGGTTGTTTGAAAAGTCATGAAGCATTTTTGCAATGAAAAACAAAAAATACGTCATGACTTTTCCGACAACCCAATATAATAGGACTACAAGCTGAACTCTTCACATTCTTGTGAAGAATTGACTTAGAAATGAAGATTGACTTAGAAAATTGCACTAAAGTTATATTGCAAAAAATAATTGATGGGATATAACATCTTTCAAATGTTTTTAAGTTGGTCTAGGGGAACATGCATTTTACTTAATGGATATTTCGTATGTTTTTTTATTGTCCATGTGATTTCACAATAATATCTTTTTAATTACAAATCTAAATTAGTGTAGGAACACTGATAATGAAAATGAATAGTTTTCTGTCCCACCTATCCCATCTGCCTGATTTCCTCCCATTAGGCAATTCAATTTTTGTTTTTGTTTGTTTGTTTGTTTGTTTTTTACCTGCTTAGAGTGGTTTTCTCTATAATGAACCAAAGATGGTCCATTTTCATAATATTTGTTCAGGATGAATCTCAAATTTTTTCCTTTAGCCAAACCCAAGCATAGGTTCAAATGATCACTTTTCACATCATCACCTAAGACGTCCAGGGACGAATCTATTTATTTTCTGAGAACTCATAAACATTCATTACAGTTCCAAGAGCAATGAGTAAACAGAAGGTAATAAATATGGTGGATGATGTGTGATTTCAGAGAATAATCTAGTCAAAATTGTCCCCCACAAGAGAAGAAAATTCCCGTTGCCTCCAAATTACAACTCAGGTTTTTCCAGCTCCCACATCATTTCAGGGAATTATGATGTAAAGCTCTGTGTTGAATGGAGGATATGGTCACCCACGGTGGAGTGACTTTCTCACAGCATGGTCTGATCATGTTGGTCACACTCAGTGCGGGACCATCTGACCCATTCATTTTGCTGAGTCTTCCCCCCACTCTTCCCTGCATTCTGCTCTCCTTCACCCTGAAAATATAATAGTAGCCTTTGGGGTGGGAAAGGATTCTTTTACGTAAAGTTCTTTTTACTAAAAAACAAAAACAAACAAACAAAATGTTTTCCCTCTGAAATGAGATTTCTCATATATTCTCTCAGGAAAGACACATTACTTTTCTTCTTTTGCTCTCTCTTTTTTTTTTTTTCTGTGAAATGGGCTAGTGCACATGGCAGGGTCTACTTGAGCGACTATCTCAGTGTTTAATGTAAAGGGTAAGGGAATGTCCTGGAAACACACAGTATAACAAAATAATATTGACAATAATTAGCTTACATCATTATTATTATTATTATTATTTTATTCATTTCAGGTGTACAAAACAATGTAATAGTTAGACATTTACACCCCTCACAAAGTGATAACCCCCTCCCCCAGCCTACTACCCCTCCTACATGTATATAACTGTTATAATTCCATTGACTCTATTCCCTATGCTGTACTCCACATTGTGTGATAATATATATAATATTAGTTGACATTCAATATTATTCAGCTTCAGCTTCAGGTGTACAGAGCAGTGGTGAGGCATCTACACAGTCCATGAAGTGGTTTCCAATAAGAAAAGTGCCATTTGCACCCTCATTTAACTCATCAACAAAAAACAACCCAATTAAAAAATGGGCAGAGTACATGAAGAGGCATTTCTCTAAATGGGACATACAGATGGCCAACAGACATATGAAAAAATGCTGTACCTCACTAATCATTAGAGAAATGCAAATAAAAACCACAATGAAATTCCACCTCACTCCAGTTAGAATGGCTATCATCAATAAATCAACAAACAACAAGTGCTGGCGAGGTTGTGGAAAAAAAGGAACCCTCTTGCACTGTTGGTGGGACTGCAGACTGGTGCAGCCACTTTGGAAATCAGAATGGAGGTATCTCAAAAAACTGGAAATGGAACTACCTTAAGACCCAGCAATCCCACTCTTAGGTATCTATCCAGAGAAATCCAAAACGCTAATTTAAAAAAATGTATGCGTCCTTATGTTCATTGCAGTGCTAGTCACAATAGCCAAGACATGGAAACAACCAAAATACCCATCAGTACATGACTGGATTAAGAAACTGTGGTACATTATACAATGGAGTATTCCTCGGACATGAAGAATAATGAAATCTTATCATTTGCAATGATATGGATGGACCTAGAGAACATTATGCTAAGTGAAATAAGTCAGTCAGTCGGAGAGACAGATACCATATGATCTCACTTATATGTGGAATCTAAATAACTAAATAAATGAGAAAAGTAAACAGAAATAGTTTCAGAAATATGGAGAAAAAAACTGATGGTTGCTAGATGAAAGCGGGTTGAGAATGGGGGAGAAGGTGAGGGGATTTGAAAGTACAAATTGGTAGTCACAATATTGCCACAGGGATATGAAAGACAGTTTGGGGAATATAATCAATAATGTTGTACAGCTTATACTTTTAAAATTTTATCTTCTTATTACTCAAATACATGTGTGTATATATATGTTATATATATTTTATATTATATATATATATATATATATATATATATATATATATATAATACATGTTTATATTGGTACACAACAAATTAGGAGTATTTTAAATACTTAAAATAACCCATGTTTATAATCTCATATTATCTATGGATAGGAAATGGCGTGGTTAGTTGTTGCCTTTATTCGTGGCTCCACAAGGCTGGGACCAGGGTCTTGACCAGGCTGCATTCTCATCTGAAACTCAGCTTCCTCTTCCCAGCTGAGGCTTTTGGCAGAATTTCTTCTTTGTGTCTGTAGGACTGAGACCCTCACTCCCAGAGGCCGCCCCTGTGCACTGACACTCACACCATGGCTGCTTGCTTCTCCATGATCACATGGAGAGCATCTCTGGTTCTTCTCTCTATCTATACTGTATAATCCCTTTTCAGAGTTCTGATTAGGTCAGGTTCACCCCTAATAATAACATCTCTTACAATTTACTGAAAATTGGCTAGTGTAGGTCCTTAATTACATCTGAAAAAGTAGCCTCATCTTTGACATTCACTGTGTTCTAATCACAGAGTCACATCCCATCATACAGGCATACCTCAGAGATTTTGCCCGTTTGGTTCCAAACCACCTTAATACAGGAAGTATCACCAAAAAAACTAATCATAATCCTTTTGCTGGTGGAGGGTCTTGCCTTCCTTTTGTAAAAAATGCAACACCTGTGAAGCACAATGATGGAGAAAGGAGGTATGCCTGTATTCACAAATGCCCCTGAAACTAAAGGAGAGGGGGTTATACAGGGGTATATCAGGGCATGAAAACTTTAGAGGTTATCTTAGAGCTCTGTGTACCATACTAACGAACTCCTGAAATTTGCTTTAATTGCTACTGCATAGTTTGTCGAATTTAAACACTGCCTTTTAATTTCTGACAAGGTAACTAGGAATTTAATTTACATGTGCCAGGACAAAGAATCCTTTTCTAGTTAACCCAGTGTGTAAATTTGTAGTTCCTCCATTAGTGACCTTTACTGTTGACTAATCAAGATAATTATTTCACAGCTGGACTGGGACAGCTCTTTGCTTATTTCCCGAGATGCTTAAGCACCAGTTTTTGCCTCTTGGCCATAACAAGAACAGTGAGCTAACTATCAATCTAACTAATTAACTGACTAATTATTTATGGTAAGTATTTTAAAGTTCATTAGTCTCAAGTGAGGCCTAAGGCCAACTTGTTTCTTTTTTTTTTTTTAAGGTTTTTATTGGGGAATTGGGGGGATGGGAACAGTGCTGGGGAATCGGGGGAAGGGGAACAGACAAGTTGCTGTTGTTTTGTTCTTCAGTCTAGTTGTGGAGGACGTTGCTTCACTGGCCCAAGTTGGCACCATCATTGCACTCTTCCCAGGCGAGGCAGAATAGTCGCCGGCTTCTGGACGCTGCTCACAGCAGCTGCTGGCCGCTCACTCTGGCTGCTGGCTACACACGGTAGCCCATGGCAACCCACTGCAGCAGGGGCTGCAGCCTACGCTGTTGCCGGCAACTCATGACAACCCAGCTCCAGGTTGAGCTGTTGTTCAGCATCTTAGCTGTGGAGGGCAGTGTCACTGGCCCTCATATGTGGGATCCGAACTGGGGCCCTCTGGCGTCCCAAGCCAGCTCTTAACCAATGCGCCACTCGGATGGCCCCCAACTTGTTTCTTGATAAGTTACAACTGAGGTATTACTAATTGGTTAGAGACCCTGTGTCCACTATGTGACAAGACTCTCGGGAAACTTCTGCCCCAGCTCTCCTGAAACCAAGTTTCATCACCCAAATATCAGCAGTTCCATCCTGTGAAGGATTAGGTCTCTGCACAAATAAGAAAAACATTGGGGAGATTGTTCCTGGAAGTTGTTTGGTCTTCACCTTCTTATTTGAATTCTCTTTCTCTGTTGTATCATATTATTTGCCATTATTACAAGCATTATATGCATATGCGCCTTGGAGCATTATGATCTCTTTAAATTAAATAATACTGCAAATATTTGGAACATGTAACCCCCTTATTTATTTCCATTATTTTTTACAGTTTGAATGTTTTCTTTTTAGATCTAATGCATGGATTGAAAAACACTCTGAAGTACTGGATCGTAAATATTTTCCACTTTGTGAGCCAGTTTCTTGGAAACTACTCAACTCTGTCATTGCAGTGCAATTTAAGACACAGAACACATGTAAATGATTTTTCGGCTTTCTTACAAAGGAACTTGATTTACCAAAATAGATGGTGAGACCCATTGCTCCACAGGCCAGGTTACCAGCCCCTGTCCAAGTGTGTATAATGCGACCATGGAGGCACCAACCCTACTCTCCACTTGGCTTATCCATTTTGGGTCACATCTAATTGTTGTAATTGTACTTAGAAGTGTTACAGTACTAAAACAGTTGTGTCTTACTTTATCAGTCTGTGCTCACTATAAAAGCTGAAAATCCATAAAGCAGGTGTTATATTCAACCTGCAAGATGCCCCCCATGATCCCCACTTTCTGGTGCACATGCCTTTGATGATTTCCTTCCACACTGAATCAGGGTTGATCTGTGTGAACAGTGGAATACAGTGGAAATGATAGCATGCCACTCCTGAGTCTAGTTTACAAAGGACAGTGTGGCTTCACCCTCTTTTCTCCCTTTGGATCACTTGATCTGGGGAAGCCAACTATGGAACCATGAGAAGCCCTAATGAAAGGATCATGTGATAAGGTACTAAAGCCGCTTATGAACAAATAACAATGAAGTCTAGTCTATTTCCAACATGTACATAATAAGCCTGTCTTGGACAGACTTTCCCGCCCTAGTCAAGCCTTCAGATGACTACAAAGCACCCACCATTATTTTCACAGTGACCTCATGAGAGAACCTGAGTCGTGAGAGAAACTGCCTCTATATTGTTCAAGGATTCCTAATCCTCAGAAGCTGTGTAATATAATACATGTTTATTATTTTAAGTTGCTAGACTTTGCACTTAGTGGTAGACTCATTCACAAAGACCAATGCTTGGGAAAAAAAATTAAACAAAAACAACGAAAATATTACTGAAAAAAGATGAAATTTCCCAAAGTTCATCCTCCTAGCAGTTCCATGTTTAAATTTTTTTTAATTTAATAATCATTATGATCCCTTTGTTGGCAGCAAAGTTGACCCCACTCTAGTATCCAAACTGGGTCCCAACTGATTTCAATCAATCTGTGTGTCTTATCCACCAGCCACAGTAATTTACATCTAGCCTAGTCATCGTCGTTAAGATGGAGAGGTGTCTTGGATGACTATCACAAGAACTTGAGGAGAATAAGCTAAACACAAAAGAATTTTCTTACATTGTTCTAGTTACATAAATTTGGAAAACAGGCAAAACTAACACATAGTACACATTAGATGTCCAGATAATGTTAGAGGTCTTGGTGGTGGTAATATATGTAAGGAGAAAGAGGATGCTAACTGGAAATTTAAATGAGGAAAGATCTTGGTGATCCTGGGATTTTGTATTTCTTGACAGGGGTGGTAGTTGCATGGGTGTTGGATCTGATGCTTACCAAACTTTATATTTCATTACTTTTTAATATGTAAGTTATGTTATATTCAAATGTGTGAGAAGAAAGAATATGTTTGTTGAGTTATTTCTGCCTTAAATGGATTTGATATGAGGCAGGTCTGTTATCCAGTTGTAACTCTGTAGTAACCATAGCTTTCTATTTCCAAATCCTATTTACCTTATATGATCTTGCTAAATCTTCACAATTTTTTTTTGGTAAAGATTTTTATTGGGGAATTGGGGGGATGGGAACAGGGCTGGGGAATTGGGGGAAAGGGAACAGACAAGTTGCTGTCATTTTGGTCTTCAGTCTAGTTGTGGAGGACGTTGCTTCACTGGCCCAAGTTGGCACCATCATTGCGCTCTTCCTGGGTGAGGCAGATCAGTCGCCGGCTTCTGGATGGCTGCTCACAGCAGTTGCTGGCCACTCACACTGGCCGCTGGCTACACACTGTAGCCCATGGCAACCCACTGCAGCAGGGGCTGCAGCCTACCCCGTCATCAGCGACTCACGGCAGCCCAGCTCCAGGTTGAGCTGTTGTTCAGCATTAGCTGTGGAGGGCAGTGTCACTGGCCCTCATATGTGGGATCCGAACTGGGGCCCTCTGGCATCCCAAGCCAGTTCTTAACCATCGCGCCACTCGCTCGGCCCTAAAACTTCACAATTTTAGTGAGTCCTTTCTTCCTTTCTTTCTGAAGTTGTCTCTCCCTCTTCTGTGACTGTGGCATGTCTCAGAGTAGATTGGGGACAGATGCTGTAAGGATGCAAAAATCTTGATAGGGGCGTCTGTGATTGTCAGAGTCCCAGTTTATTTCAGATAGAGAGTAGTGCTACATCAATATTTTCTCAAACCAAGTATCACACAGGTTCCTTTGAGAGAAATCGAAAATACTTCATAATTCAGCTGAACTTTAAGTGGACTTTTGAACATTTTATCAGTTTATTACTTGTACTCTAAAATGCTTATTATAAAATTGACATAAGGTACATTAACAAATTACATGAATAGCGTAAAATTCAGGTTTTTGGAAATGGTTATTAAACTCTTAGAAAAATTTAGAATATGGGCTGGCCGAGTGATGTGATGGTTAAGAACTGGCTTGGGATGCCAGAGAGCCCCGGTTCGGATCCCACATATGAGGGCCAGTGACACTGCCCTCCTTTAAAAAAAAAAATTAGAATACATAAAAAATTGGTCATTAAATACTAAGATATATTATTTCATCAAATGGTCTAAGTCATGAATAAAGTATACATATTTAAGATTCTTACTATTTGATGTATTATTTAAATAAACATGAATTTTCTGTTTTGTAATTAAGGAAATTAAAGATAAAAAAGGTGATCATAATTCTAACATGTGGCTTCAATAGAGAGTAAAATTTATCTCATCCCTTGATTTATTTAACAAATTAAAGTGCTTTGAATCATAATAATTTTTCAGTCATCACTGTCATTTGATTTAAACTAATGTAGCTTTTTCTATGTCTCTGAAATAAGATGTGGAACCATATCAGATGTAGAAAAAAAAATTAGTGCATCTTTTTAATAAAGAAAGTCTTGCTAATGCTGCATTCAAAACCTAAGCTGACAGACTGTAGACACTCTAAGACAGACCCAGTGTTCTATTCACCAAGTTTCATTGAATTCATATGTCTGGCTATGGGCTCTGTTATTACTTAGGAAGGAACCGTTGCTTAAAACATTTAAGTTCTGACCTCTGCTGAGTGCAATTTGGTGCTGATTTGTATTCCATAGCTGAATGTGGAGAGAGAGAGGGTTTGGGGGTTGGGGGGCACTATATCAAGAAAGAGAAAAATGATTCATATGATTATTGTTTTACTATAGGACAAGTAATTTTTGAGAATGACTTTAAATGGCTGAGGCTGATGCCATGCATTTACTTTATTCAAAATGCAAGGTGTCCAGACTTGCACAGGCAGAAGTAAATATACGAATCTTGTGTCATCGGAGCTGCGATGAAAGGCATTCATTTCCTGTGTTTGACTCTGTTCCCACCAGGCTCAGAAACTCTGCACCACCTGTGTACAGTCAGACACTGAGCCCCTGGTTATGAAAGGATGGCTCTGCTTTCAACCATAATGGTTAGGTGTCTTCTGGTTCGAATGATTTTTTGCTTTTTTTTAGTTCAAGCTGGGGTCTGACCACGCAATTCACATTTCACAGACTTGCACTAAAAGTAAGGTCAAAGGACCTGAAATTTGAGACAAGAAAACAAAGGAAACAATAATAACTTACCTCTACCCAGATATTGCAGCAGGCTCACAGGACGAAAGTGTTTCTGGGCTCGTAAAAATTTTAGATTTCTGTTCCTTTTGTGAGCGCACGCGCACACACACACACACACACACACACACACACACACACACACACACACAGATACATATGAACTCTATTTTATCATCCTGTAGAGTGCAGGAAATGGGAAATGTTATGAAATTAACACTGTTATATTTGTAAAAAATAGTTTATTTAACTATTTTCTTTGGAAAAATTCAAATCTTATATGATTAAAATTGGGAAGTTATACCTTAGAAAATGCTCATTTCTTTCATTTTACAACACAGTAAACGATCAACATGTGTTTATCTCATTGTAAAAATGTTATGTAAATAATTATTAAGCCATTTATATTGGAAATGATTAAATTTATCTCTACTTTAAATAAAATTATTATTTAACATTTTTCCTGTTTTTAAAAAAAAATTCATTAAACTTAATTTGAACGTTTTGATATGAAACCAGGATTCTCTCAGTGATCGCTTCCACATTTTCCCAAGAGAAACACAGTCTATGTCCTGCTCACTTTTGTTCAGCTCTGTCTATTTTTTCTCTTGGGTGTTTTTCCTTGTGCTTTCTCGCTTGTCCTTTTTTTTTCCTGATTAATCCAGAAAACACTTTTCCTAAATATCATGTGTCATGTTTTGTAAAACTCACTTGCATAATAATGTTACAGAGATATCTTCAGATACTTGAACTGATATTCTTATTTTGCATCTACTTGTATATTTCAAGCACTGAAGACATGACTGAGGCACATAGGACTTGATTTCACCATGTTACCACTCAACGGGCCAACACAGGTTAAAATAACTTCAGTATTATTTTAAAGTATAATTACAATATGACTATAAAAGCCAAACCATTATTCTTTTTGGAGTTTTTCTCTCAACTGTCTATTGTTTTGTTTTTTGTTTTTCTCCAAGGCAAAACATGTATGTATTTTATAAAACAAAAACGCTGAAGGATTTATGAAAATGAACAAGTATTTTTGTACTTGTTCTCACTTTGTCTTGCTCTAAGAGGCACTGCTTTTCATTCTGTTTTTTACACTTTTATCACATTTCTCGGTAAAAGTCTAAAGAGCTGCTTTCTCACTTTCTAGCCAAGAATGTATCTTGGAGCTCTTTTGTCTAACAAAACCAAGGTTCAGAAATAGCCTTTGCTACCTGACTATTAGAGTTGCATCTAGGTTTTTAATTAATTCATTGCTGTTATTATTATTTTTTTTATTTTGCTGAGGGCTTACAAAAATTATTCAATATTGCAGGAAACTAGGTATCTGATGGTATTAAATTTGATGGATGCTATCTTTTCAAAATAGAAATTTTCTCCTGAAAATGGTAAGAGAATAGAGTTGTCTTCAGATGTTTACTCACTTCTCATAATGATTTGGGATGTTGATGAAGGACCCTGCCTTCTCTCTGCTCACAGGATGTTTCCTGCCTGTCTGTTGCACTCAGTCTGGCCACTCTGTCCTCTCTTCTTTTATCTACTTACCCTCCTCCACCATCACACCATTAGTTTATTTTTTTTATCATCCTGTCAAGAAAGTTTTTCATAGTCTTAGGAATGGGGAACACAATTCACCCATTTCTTTATTTAAAGCTTGCATCCCAAACAGTCCCCACATATATATATATATATACATATATGTATGTATGTATATATATATATATATATATATATATATATATATATATATGACAAAAGGACCTGGGATATTTATGACTTTAGCACATACTCTGTTCCAGATTAAGAGATTAACATATGAGGTGTTTAACACACCTTTGATGGAATTTACTTCTGAGTCAGTGAACAAAGATGAAAAATAAAAGGCAACAGTTGATTTAAGTCTCATCAAATATGGTTCTGAAAACTTACAGTAATTTCCAAATGAAGATGGTTCTGTTAGTATTGGAAGTGTAGTAATAACCCCTATGATATATTCTGTCACAAAATTGTATATTTTCAAAACTAAAGCTGAAAGCAAACCCTTAAACTTCTATTTAGTTAAGGCAATGTATATGGGGCAAAAATGAGCAAAATTAGGCAGTTTTTGCTTTTTCAGCTTTGTCTAACATTAAAACTGAAAAAGAATAGACTTCAAGTGGGCAAAGGATCAGTTATACATTATGTATCTCCACTTGGATTTACATAAAATATGGAAGACGAATTTTTATGTTTGCACTATCAGGTAAGAATTTAAATGTTATCCATTTTTGTGGTTCAGAGAAAGCACTTCTATTCACAAAATGCAAATTAAAAGGATGGAAACTTTTAATTCTAGGGAACCTGAGATACCAAATCACAATTCTTGTTTTTTTTTTCCTTTTAGTTTGTTTTTTTTTTGGTTGATAAGTCCATCTTTTTCAAAAAGTTGCATCTCTGACATATTGTATTACTTAAACATATATAATAAAACAACAAAAAACGTAGGAAGTTTGCTTCATATGGGGTGAATGGTAGATTATATTTCCAGATATATAATCATAGAGCAAGATCCTTACTCTCAAGGTTCTTATTCAGCCCATCTGTGCCACATTTTAATTCTCCCGATAGGGTATTCATTTGAGGACAAAACCTTGTAAATTCAATTATCAGTATATTATCTGAATGAGATAACACAGTAACTAATATGATACTTAAAGTATTAGTACAAATAAGTACATAAAGCAACTGCAGTCATGTTCAAAGATTTCAGGGAACAGAACCTGGAGAGTACAGAGTCACTGAAGGGCCTAGACCAGCTGAGGCAGGTGTAGAGCACAGGTGTGAATGTGTGTGTGTGTGTGTGTGTGTGTGTGTGTGTGCGCATGTGTGTGTGTGTGTGTGTGTGTGTTCATGGAACAGTAATGGGGAGTCACTCTGGTGCTAACTTTTTGACATTTTCTTTTAGTAATAGCTGAGTTAATGAGGCAGTGTCAGAAGCACAGAATGAGGGATGGAAATAGCAATGAATCTCTGCTTTAAAAAAAATGAAAATTAAAAAACACAGTGACACACAGAAGAATAGGTGTGATATGAAATATGTGCATATGTGCTCTGGAGAAAGGCTGCCTGGGATTCAAAGTTAGTGAGTTTAGTCAAGTGTGCACATCTGCCTTACTTTTCTCATCATTAAAATGAGTATATTTATGTATCTTTATTATCAAGACATTCTCAGAAATAAATGAGCTAATATATGCCAAGTGCTTTAATCTGTGTTTTGTACAAGATAAATTGTAAATGTTTCTCATTATTAAAAGAGTAAAACGCTTTGTGGGACTTTATTACATTAAGTAACTTCACCTCAGCTTTCAGTATATTTTATTCTCTATTTCAAATACTTTTTAAAGATGATAGATATTTAAAGATCAAAAGAAACAAACTTTCTCTCACGCTCTTCTTTGATAGTCAAAGAATTCACCTTACATATATGCACTGAGAATTTCCTGTATTGTGGTTTCCAGAACATTTTAGAAGCTAGTGAATTTACTGCTTCTCGTTCATCTTATATACATCGTGTCTCACCAATGCATGATTGAAGAACATGACTAAAATATACAATTTTGTTTTGAATTTCTACATAAACAACGTTCATATTCCTAGCCTCTGGCTCAATTCCATGATCCAACAACGTGCTTCTTGAACAAGCACACATTGCGTCTTACCAGTATCGACACTGGAACAGCAGTTCTCATGGCAGGTATGTCAGCCCGAGTCATTAAATTAAGCATATTCATAAAAATTTTGGAGTTAGGTGGACTTCTGAATGGAATGTCTTCATTTTTCAATGTTGGATTGGCAGGATAATTGGGTTTTCAAAGCAAAGAACTTTTTAAATTCTCTCCTCCAGGTTTCTGCTTTTACACCTTCAGCTCTTGGGTTTGCTCTTTAAGGCATCACCCGACCTTTCTTTCTATACAGCTTTTCAGACCACTCCATGGAGGTTGATTTCTGGGATCTTAGCAGTAACGTGCCTTGTGTTGATGGCTACTTTGGGGATATTGTTGAAAAATTGTAAGTATAAGCAAGTCTATATCAAAATCAAAACTGTGATGAAAAGTTTAATAATAAATGTTTCAATTTACTGATGTGTAATGATTTGTTATCCCATAAACCTGTTTATAATTAAGTAATTTCTACTCATTTCCTGTAGCATTTCGTAAACAAAATATTCGGCCAACGTCATCAACAGAAGGAACCACAGAAATTCAGGAAGGTAAGGTCCATACTTTGGAACTTAATGTTTGTGCAGGATGAAATTAGACAGCCTGGTTTTTCCACACAGAAGCTTGATGAACCATTACACATAGGAATACAAGTTTAAGTACTAATTGTAGGATAGTCTCATTTTATTGTTTTGTAATGTAAGAATTAAACTACACTGATGTGCATCGTTTATTTATTTAATTAATAAGGGTAAGATAGCCTGAAATGAAATATTTTTTTCTATATGAGTACTTACGTTTAAGTAACAAATGAAAAATAAATTATAATAAATATTTCAGCTAATCATAATTACTCTCCCGGGATTGCTCATACTTATATATCTCTATAATTTTCCTTCTATTTATTCAATAATTCAGAATATAATGCAGAGATTTTTGCAATTAATTAATTAAGTTTATTTGGGTGACATTAGTTAATAAAATTATATAGGATTCAAGTGTGCAATTCTATAATACATCATCTAAATATTGCATTGTGTGTTCACCACCCAAAGTGAAATTTCCTTTCATCACTATAAGTTAAATCCCCTCTACCCTCTTCAACCTCATTCTCACCCCCTTACCCTTTGCTAACCACCAAACTGTTGTCTGTGTCTATGAGTTTTTGTTTCTTTGTCTTCTTCTTTTGTTGCTTTCAGCTTTATATGTCACATACAAATGAATTCATACGAATTTTGAATTTTTCTGTCTGCCTTATTTCACTTGGCATGATAATCTCAAGATCTATCCACTATTTCATCTTTTCTTATGACTAATATTTCACTGTGTATATGTACCACATCTTTTTTATCTAATTATCTATCAAAGGACACTGGTTATTTCCATGTCTTAGCCACGTGAATAAAGCTGCAATGAGCATAGAGGTACATATTTCTTTATGGGTAAGTGTTTGCAGTTATTTTGGAAAGATGGATACCCAGAAGCCAAGAAAAGGGATTAGTAGGTCATATGATAATTCTTTTCTAAATATTTGAGGAACCTCTATACTGTTTTCAATAGTGTCTGTATCAGTTTACATTTCTACCAGCAGCGTATGTGAGTTCCTTTATCTCCACAGCCTGTCCAACACTTGTAATTGTTGATAATAGCCATTCTAACAGGTGTGAGGTTGTTTTTCGTTGTTTTTGATTCACATTTCCTTAATAGCTAATGAGGTTGAGCATTTTTTCATATATATGTTGGCTGTATGTCATCTTCGGAGAAATGTCTATTCAGATCCTCTGCACATTTTTAAGAGATTTCCTGCAAGTCTGACCCTACTTATCCAGTGTAAGCCAGGTCAAAGTCCAGTTTTTTAAATGTGTTTTTTCAAATGTTCTGCAAGTTGTCTTACCATCTTTTGTGATCCTATAGCATTTACTTATATTTTTGGTTCTCTTTGTTTTTCCACCTTTATTGAGATATAATTGATGTGTAACATTGTGTAATTTAAAGTATACACTGTGTTCATTTGATATACTTATATATTACAACATACTTACCGTGGTAGCATGACCTAATACCTCCTTCATGTCAAATAATTAACATTTCTTTTGTTTTGTGAGAAGATTTAACATGTACTACATAGGAATTTAGAAGTACATAACACAGTATTGTTAACTCTATCCGCAATGCTATACAGCAGATCCTCAAAACTTTTTAATCTTCTAAGTGGAAATTTATGCCATTTGGTCAACATGTTTTCATTTCCCCCACCCTCTAGACACTGGTAACCACCATTCTCTCTACAACTTCAGAACCATTCATTTGCCAAACATGTGAGTAGCTAAATTGAGAATAGTACATGTTTAAGGCACTATCACTGGTAAACTGTATGACTGAACTTCAAACTAATTGTTTTATTTATGTTCATTTTGGAAATAAAATATTGAAAATATATATCAATTTTCTCCCAAGATACCATACTCTTTTCTGACTCAGGAAATATGCTAAAATGCTTACCTTCTTTAAATATCTCTTTCCTCTAATTTACTCAGTGTATACACCAGAGCTCAACTTTCGGTCACTTCCTCAAAAAAGATTATTCTAACCATTCCTCCCCCCTCCCCCCACCAATTTTACACACTTCTAAGGGATGTTTTAATATAATGAATGTCTTGTGGATAATTACCCTAATTAACATGATAATTAATAAATAATTGAATGTTATAACCTCCATGAGGAAAAAGGGCCATGTCTGACTCAATCACATAAATATCCTCTGAACTTTGGTGTATGTAGTAGATTCTCAAAGAATATTTGTGGAAACAAATAACAAATGATTTTAGGATGAGTAAATAATAGTTAAAACATTGAGCCTCGTAATGAAGGATCATGAGATTATCATGCCAATCAAAATAACTTAGAATGAAAAAGTCGAGAACCATATGATTCACTCATATGTGGGATATAAAACTTAAGGCAACAAACAAGACAAACAAGCAAAAACTCATAGACACAAACAATGGTTTAATGGTTACCAGAGGGTAAGGGGGGAGGGGAGTGGTAGAAGAGGGTAAAGGAGGTCAATAGATGGTGATGGAAGGAGAACTGACTCTGGGTGGTGAGCACACAATGCAATATATAGATGACGTATTATAGAATTGTACACTTGAAAGCTATATAATTTTACTAACCAATTAATTAAAAGAAAACCTCAAACTCCAATGTCATCAGTCATCCTTTATTTTTTCTTTTAGGCTCTCACTGCTGTTCTTGTCAAGAAAAGTGGATTAGGTACCGATGCAACTGTTACTTCATTTCTAATAAAATAAAAACTTGGAACGAAAGCAGGAATTTCTGTGCCTCTCAAAATTCTAGCCTGCTTCAGTTGCAAAACAAAGATGATTTGGTATGTATTTAATTGCAGTTTCTTACACTTTCTTTGACCTACGAAAAATATGTTATCGAAGTAAGAAGAATACTTTGCAATTTCCAGTCAGATCATAACTGGATGATTATATTAGAACTAATAATGATTTTCTAATAATAATAAAATACTCAGTATAAAACCTACATGAAATTTCTCAAGTATTTATATTAAGAAAAAAAACTCAAGATGGTTGCCAAATAAAGTTCAAGAGATGTTTTAGAGAAATCGAAAAAGAAACAATATGTCATTATTTCATTCAAATAACCAACCATACAACTTTTTAAATATTTAGACCTTTAATTGAAATTATAATTTCTTTGGTAATTATATAGCTTTCATTATCATTCTTGGATAAAATGTGCAATGCATATGAAGAACATGATCATAATAATTACCCAGTTCTTAAGAAAAAGTGAAAGATTTCTCCAGGTACATGAAGAGTGCATGTGTTGAATGTAGGTAGAGTAGGTCTATCCAAGAATTTTATCCAATAAGATATTGGTGATTTGGGATCAAATTTGATTGTTGGTATCTGTGAAGGAAGTATTCTGTGAAAATTTAACCCCTTTATAATATTTTTCATTCCTTCAAGAATGAGATTTTGTGATACTTTGTCTCCATAAATGAACAGGCCTTATAGTGAGAAAATATGGGACATGTGGCTATACCTCCTAAACTAGAAATAAGACAGGATTTTAGTTCAAGTGACTTGAAGTCTGGATCTGATGCTGAACACTGACTTTGTGGAAAGCACATTATTCCCAGAGTAGATTCAATTTAAGTTAATATGTTTGTGTCTGTTTCCCATCAGAGTTTTACGAACCAAACTATATTCCTTTTCTGGATTGGACTGTCTTACAATAAAGAACATGGTGCCTGGTTGTGGGAGGATGGCTCTGCTCTCTCCCCAGATCTGTAAGTTTCTCCCACTCAAGGCCTTTTTATGAGTTTATCCTTAGGCCTGACCAAAGAATGTAACATCTGGGGATTCTGTAGCTAAAATAACCTCCCTGGAGCCTAGGAATACAGAAAAGAGAATAGATACAAAATGGTAACAATTTTAGCCCCATCTAGAACATCCAAGTTTATGCCCAAGTGACATGAAGTTGGTGTACTTGTGACCATAAAAGAGCTTTTGACTTTCTCTTTCTTCCTTGGTACACACACTTGGATGTGCTGTGCATGTACCGATGCTCACACACAGAAGCTGTCCCGGGAAAACAGGATAGCCACCATTTTCTTTATTCTGGGGAAGCCCAATATTCTCTGCATCCTCATGTTTCAAATATGCTGGGCTTCTGCATATTTGTAATCTTAGAATCTTAAGTTCATTTATAAGCATGGTATTTGCAGCACTATACAATGACAAATTTTATGCTCTGATTTCTCTTCCTAGGCTACATTAGCCCATACTTCTTTAAACACAATAGAAGCAAAGTTTATTACATATCAAAACCATGAATAACAATGGCAAGTATAAAAAAACTTCCTGACCTCAATGCTGTTGATTATTGAAGCAAGAAATGCTTTTTGTAATATCGTGAAAACTGTGGCTATTGAATGAAAATCATGCAATGGTTCAATCAGTATGCTAATATCTCATTAAAATGCTTTAAAAAGTTCTCTCATTTAATAAAAGCACCATCCCTGAACATTCTCTTTTCCTTTTATCATATGGTACTATTTTATTTTTCATTACAGATTTTCATTCTCTCAAACCGTAAATACACGGAAATGCTTATTGTATGGCAGCACTGGTGTTCGTGGCGAAGCCTGTGAAAGAAAAAGCCATTATATCTGTAAGAAACAGCTTATAGCAGCTTATTTAGGTGTTTCTTAGGGCAGAACGGGTGCCCAACAAGGTCAAGTATTACCAAGAATGGTAAATTACCTCTTAATAAATTACTAATATCTATTTGTAAGATAGGTGAAATGTTTCAAATTGTTTTCTTTTATAATTGTTTATGTTTTAAACCTTGTGTTTTAAGATTGATGAAATTGTGTACCAACAGGTAAAATTATAAAGCATCAAGATAAATAATTTCATGAATATTTTAATTTAATTCATGTGTTCAATATTGCATGCAATACCTTTTCTCATACATATTGTTGTAAATTTCCTCTACAGAAATTTAAAAATTTACATTATAACATGCATATTGACGTTATTTTAGTCCTGTGTATATTATAAAAGACCATCTCTACCTCACTTCTCTGGATGATAGCTCTTTCTGGGTATTTATCCATTTACATGTTTTAAATTAGAGCTAAAAGTGCCATAGGACTGTTTCCTCATGTGTGTCTTTCAGCCTTAGAGGGGAGCACAGGTGTGTCTTCTCTTGATACCCCTGAGTTCTGCAGAACCATCATAAGTCTTTGGCCAAATATGTGGGTCCTGTGAGACTGCTCTGAGATTTGCAAAGGTAAAGGACACAAACCCTGACCACATAAATTTACAATAGCTATTTCTTTACTCCACAGATGTTTCTCCCTTTATGCTTATGCATCAGTAACAGAGTCACTTACATGCTTATTGATGATCTCAATCGTTAAATAATCCAAAAACTTTTTCCTAGGAGTTATGTGTAAAATATGAGCTACTTTCCCTTTTTTTGTGGAGGAGGGAGCAATCCATTTGACTGAGGGGTTTCTGAGTGTATCAAAGAAGGACTGGGACACAATGAGTTCTGATGCCTGTGGCCTGGATGCGACTTTTCTGACTCCACAGATATCAAAAGCCATTCCCTTTTTAACTGCCTTAAAAAATTTATATTGACATCTGTGTTTGCTTTCTAGTTTTATATTTCAATTAAATCATAATAATTAAGATTCCAAATTAATACTTAATATATAAATATCCAGAAGAACAGAAGACCTCTTGTTTTTTATTTCTCAAAATTTAAATGTAATAGGATGACAAGCTAAACTCTTCACATTCTGGTATGAAAATTGACTTAGGAAAATGCATTAAAGTTATATTTCGAAAAATAGTGGATGGGATATAACATCTTTTGAATTTTTTTTTTTTTTTTGGTGAAAAGAGAGGCAGGTTTATTCAGAATGCCAGCATTCTGGAAGGATGGTAGACTCATGTCCAAAGGCCATCACCCTGTTCCTAGAATGGATGGAAGGTTTTATAGATACATAAGAAATATAAAGGCAAGTGGGGCCGCTCAGGCAGGTCCGAAGGCTGACATCACTTCCTGGGGTCTGGTCTCTTTTAAGGTAATGGCATCTCCAGACTGTGGACCCTGACATGGCCACTGTAGCCTGAGGCTTTATGCGTTGCCAGTAAAAGCTGCAAGGGAAATGTAAATTGGATTCCGGTGCCCTTGTGCCTGATGATTAAGAAATTTCTCTTTTCAGGTTAGGGTTCTATTGATTCAATGGATTAACGAGGTAGGAAGGTTGGGCAATTAAATTCAGGAACTTTCCACCATGCACCTGTGTTCTGGGAGCCTGGGTTCTTCTTGAGGACGGGGTGAAGAATGAAAGCCCAGCAATCTGATGAGTACGCAAGCAGGGTTTATGAGTGTGACGTCCTCAGGGAAGAGCACGGGCCTAGTGATTTGGGGGAGGGGCATAGACCCTCGGTATTAGTGATATGTTCTTGGGGAAGGGAGACGGAGAGAGACAGAGAGAGAGAGAGAGCTAGAGGGAGAGAGGGAGGAGGAGGAAAGGAGGAGGAGGAGAGAGAGAGAGAGAGAGAGAGAGAAAATGAGTGGGAATGGGCCAGAGAGCTGCTGGGGGGGTGGGGCGAGAGACTTTTTACTTGGTCTAAGAGAAAATGCATTGTACTTAATGTATATTTCATATGTATTTTTATTGTCCACGTGATTTCACACCATATTTTTAATTACAAATCTAAATTAGTATAGATACGCTGATAATGGAAATAGTTTTCTGTCCCAACTATCCCATCTCCCTGATTTTCTCCCATGAAGCAACTTCATTTTTGTTTTTTGTTTGTTTGCTTTTTATCTGCTTAGAGCAATTTTCTTGTAATGAACCAAAGATGGTCCATTTACATAACATCATTCAGGATGAATTTCAACTCTTTTCATTTAGCCAAACACAAGCATAGGTTCAATATCACATTTCACATCATCACCCATGAAGTGTCCAGAGCCAAATTTATGTTTTTCCTGAGAAATCATAAACATTCATTACAGTTGCAAGAGCAATGAGTAAACAGAAGGTGAAAACATGGATGATATGTGATTTCAGAGAATAATCTAGGTCAAAATTGTCCCCATTGAGAGAAGAAAATTCCCGTTGCCTCCAAATTACAACTCAGAGGTTTTTTCAAGCTCCCACATCATTTCAGGGAATTATGCTGTAAAGCCCTGTGTTGAATGGAGAATGTGGTCACGCACGGCAGAGTGACTTTCTCACAGCATGGTCTGATCATGTTGGTCACACTCAGTGCGGGACCATCTGACCCATTCATTTTGCTGAGTCTTCTCCCCACTCTTCCCTGCATCCTGCTCTCCTTTACCCTGAAAATATAATAGTAGCCTTTGGGGTGGGAAAGACTTCTTTGATTTGAAGGTCTTTCTACCCACTTCCTCCCAAAAAAGATTTCCCTGCAAAATGAGATTTCTCATACATTCTCTTGGGAAAGACACATTAATTTTCTTCTTTTGCTCTTTGTTTTTTGCTGTGAAATCAGTTAATGCATATGGAAAGATCTACTTGAGCAACTATCTCAGTGTTCAATGTAAAGGGTAAGGTCTAGTCCAAGAAACACACAATATAGCAAAATAATAGTGTGTATAATGAGACCATGGAGGCACCAACCCTACTCCCCACTTGGTTTATCCATTTTTGAGTCACATCATAAGTTTTGTAGTTGTACTTAGAAATGTTACAGTACTAAAACAGTTATGTCTTACTTTATCAGTCTGTGCTCACTATAAAAGGTGAAAATCCATAAAGCAGGGGTTATAGTCAATCTGTAAGATGCCTCCCATGATCCCACTTTCTGGTGCACATGCCTTTGCATGATTTCTTTCCACACTGAATCAGGGTTGATCTGTGTGACTAGTGGAATACAGTGGAAATGATAGCATGCCGCTTCTGAGTCTAGTTTACAAAGGACAGTGTGGCTTCACCCTCTTTTCTCCCTTTGTATCACTTGATCTTGGGAAGCCAACTATGGAACCATGAGCAGCCCTGTTGAAAGGACCATGTGACAAGGAAATAAAGACTCTTATGAACAGCTATTAATAGCAATAAAATCAAGTATATTTCTAACACCTACGTAATGAGCCTTTCTTGCAAGATGAATTTCCTGCCCTAGTCAAGCCTTCAGATGACTACATTGCACCAGCCATTATTTTGACAGCAACCTCATGAGAGAAACAGAGTCACACCTTTCCTACTAAGTTGTTCAAAGATTCTTAATCCTCAGAGCTGTGTAATATAATACATATTTATTATTTTAAGTTGCTAATTTTTGGACCTAGTGGTAGACTCATTCACAAAGACCTGTCTTAAGAAAAAAATGAAATCAAAATATTATTGCAGTCAACAATTTACCAAAGTTCATCTGTCTATCAGTTGCATGCATAAAATTTTTCTTTAATAATCATTATGATCCTTTGTTGTCAGTAAAGTTGACCCCACTCTAGTATCTAAACTGGGCTCCACCTGATTTCAATCAATCTGTGTGTCTTATCCACCAGCCACAGTAATTTACATCTAGCCTAGTCATCGTCATTAAGATGGAGAGATGTCTTGGATGGCTATCACAAGAACTTGAGGAGAATGAGCTAGACACAAAAGAATTTGTGTTACATTGTTCTAGTTACATAAATTTGAAAAACAGGCAAAACTAACACATAGTACACATTAGATGTCAAGATAATGTTAGAGGTCTAAGTGGTGGCAATATATGTAAGGAGAAAGAGGATGCTAACTGGAAATTTAAATGAGGAAAGATCTTGGTGATCCCTGGAATCCTGTGTTTCTTGACAGGGTGGTAGTTGCATGGGTGTTGGATCTGATGCTTATCAAACTTTGTATTTTATTACTTTTTAATATTTAAGTTATATTTTATTCAAATGTGTGAGAGGAGAGAATATGTGTTGAGTTATTTCTGTCTTAGTAGGATTTGATATGAGGTAGGTCTGTTTTCCAATTGTAACTCTGTAGTAACCACAGGTTTCCATTTCCAAGTCCTATTTACTTTGCATGATCTTGTTAAAACTTCAGTTTTAATGTGAATTCTCTCTTCATTTCTTTGTGAGTTGTCTCTCCCTCTTCTGTGACTGTGGCATGTTTCAGAGTAGATTGGGGACAGATGCAAGTGTTACATAATCTGTAATGATGCAAAAATATTGATAGAGTGCTGGGGCTTCTGTAATAGTCAGGATCTCAGTGTATTTCAGTTAGAAAGTAGGGTACATCAATGTTTACTCAAACCAAGTATCACACAGGTCCTTTGGGAGAAATGGAAAATACTTCATAATTAAGCGGAACACTTTCAATTTCATTGTTAAACATTAAGTTAACTTTTGAACATATTATCTGATTATTACTTGTGCCATAAATACTTATTGTAAAACTGACATAAGGTGCCTTAACAAATTACATGAGTAGCATAAAATTCAGGTTTTAAGAAAGTTTTTAAACTCTTAGAAAAATTTACAATACATAAAAAATTGGTCATTATTAAACAGTGAGATATAGACAACTGTGTGTGAAAATCAAATGGTCTAAATCATGAATAAAGTATATGTATTTAATATTCTTGTTATTTGATGTATTATTTAAATAAACTTATGAATTATGTGTTTTGTAATTAAGGTAGGTAAAGATAAAATAGGTGATCGTAATTCTAACGTGGCTTCAATAGAGAATAAAATTTCTTCTTATCCATCGACTTATTCAACAACAAAAAGAGTATTTTGATACATAATAATTTCTCAGTCATCCCTGTCACGGTTTAAACTAATGTAGCCTTTTCCAGTTCTCCGAAATATCATGTGGAACCATATTAGAGATAGAAAATAAAAATTAGTCCATCCTTTTAAGAAAGAAAGTCTTGCTACTGCCACATTCAAAACAGAATCTGAGAGACTACACAAACTCTAGGACATACCCAGTGTTTTATTCACAAAGTTTCATTGAATTCAGATATCTTGGGATGGGCTAATTACTTAGGAAGGAACTGTTGCTTAAAACATTTAAGTTGTAACCTCTTATAAGATGAGTGCAATTTGGTGCTGATTTGTATTCCATAGCTGATTGTGGAGAGAGAGATAGAGATAGAGATAGAGATAGAGAAAGAGAGAGAGAGAGAGAGAGAGAGAGAGAGAGAGAGAGAGAGAGAGAAAGAGAGAGATCCCAAGAGAGATTCCAAGAGAGACCCCAAGAGAGAGAAATGCCATACAATTTTTCTTTTATTGTAAGAGAAAGTAATTTTTGAGCATAACTTATATGCCTGAGGTTGATGCCATACATTCATGTTATTGAAAATGCAAGGTGCCCAGAGTTGCACAGGCAGAAGTAAATATACCAATCTTGTGTCAACAGAGCTGTGACAAAAGGAATTCATTTTGTATGTATGTTTTCACCAGGGCTTAGGAACTCTGTACCACCTGTATATAGGGTCAGACACTCAGCCCTTGATTATGGAAGGATGGTTTTGCTTTCAACCATAATTTTTAAGTGTCTCCTAGTTCAGCTGTTCTTTTGCTTTTTTTGAGATCAAGTTAAGGTCTGACCAAGCAATTCATGTTTCATAGACTTGCACTAAAAGTAAGGTCAGAGGACCTGAAATTTGAGACAAGAAATCAATAATAATTTACCTCTACCCAGATATTGCAGAAGACTCACAGAATAAAAGTATTCCTGGGCTAATACAAATTTTAGACTTGTGTTCCTTTTGTGAGCACACACACACACACACACACACACACACACACACACCATCTCTATTTTATCACCCAGTAGAGTGCAGGGAATGGGAAATGTTATGCAATCAAAACCATTATATTTGTAGAAAACAGCTTCTTTCACTGTTTTCTTAGAAAAAATTCAAATCTTGTATTACTAAAAATAGAAAGTAATTACATTTATAAAATCATGCTCATTTCTTTACCTCTAGTACACAATGAAATGTATCAATCTGTTTTTTTCTTATTATAATAAATGTTATATACATTTATACCATTTATATTGGTGATGATTAAATTTTCTTGTCTGTACTTTAAATAAAAATATTATTTAAATATATTCTTGATTTTCTATTTCTTTCATTAAACTTACTTTGAGACTCTTGCTTCGAAATCAGGGTTCACACAGTGATTGCTTCCACATTTTCCCAAGAGAAATACAGTCTATGTCCAGCTCACTTTTGTTCAGCGCTGTCTACTTTTTCTCTTGGGTGTTTTTCCTTGTGCTTTCTCACTTGTTCTTTTTTTTTTTTTTCTGATTAATCCAGAAAACACTTTTCCTAAAGATCATGTGTCATGTTTTGTAAAACTCACTTGCATAATAATGTTACACAGACATCTTCAGAAACATGAACCGATATTCTTATTTTGCATCTACTTGTATATTTCAAGTACTGAAAACACAACTGCGGCACGTAGGACTAGATTTCACCATGTTACCACACAATGGGCCAACACAGAACAAAGAAACCCCTTCATTTATTTTTTAAAGTATAAAGACAATGTGACTTATAAAAGCCAAACCATATGCTTTTCGGAGTCTTTCTCTCAATTGTCTATTTTTTTTTGTCTTGACAAAGCATGTATATATTTTAAAAAACCAAAATACAGAAGGACTTATGAAAATGAACAATTTTTTTTCCTACTTGTTCTCACTTGGTCTTGCTCTAAAGTGTAACTCCTTTTCATTCTGGTTTTTTTTTTATACTTTTGTCAGGTTTTTCTGTAAAAGTATAAAGAGGTGTTTTATTAATTTCTGGCAAAGGATGAATCTTGGAGTCTTGGAGTTCATTTGTCTGACCAAACCAAGGTTCAGAAATCCTCTATCCTACCTATTAGAGTTGCATCATGGTGTTTAATTAATTTATTGTTGTTATTATTATGTTTTTATTTTGCTGAGGACTTACAAAGATTATTAGATGTGCAAGAAACTAGGTGTCTGATGGTATTAAATTTGATGGATGCTATCCCTTCAAAAGGAAACTATCTCCTGAAAATGGTAAGAGAATAGAGTTGTCTTCAGATGTTTACTCACTTCTCATAGTGATTTAAGATGTTGATGCTTCCTGCCTGTCTGTTGCACTCAGTCTGGCCACTGTGTCCTCTCTTCTTTTATCTACTTACCCTCCTCCACCATCACACCATTAGTTTATCCTCCTTATCATCATCAGGTCAAGGAAGTTCTTCATAGTCTTAAGAATGGGGAACACCATTTCACCCATGTCTTTTTTCAAAGCTTGCATCCCAAAGGGTCCCCACATATATAAGAGGTAAAAGGACCTGGGATATTTATGTCTTTAACACACATTCTGGTCCAGACTAACAGATTAACATATGAGGTGTTTAACTGACAGTTGTGATTACATAGGAGGTGCTTTGGTCATGACACATCTTCATTTTTATTGAGATTTTTATATAGTTTATGTGACATTTTCCAAGATGTCTATCTCCACAAATCCTTATATTCTAGTCCTATCTTTTATTTTGTTTTGACCATAAACAATGTTAGGCAATCTAATACATCCTGCCCAAAGCATTCCATAAGTAAGGATTTTGAGCAGCCAGACCTACTAGTGTTTCCAATAAGTCTGTCATTAGCATGTTTACAGGAGACTCTACCAAGTCAGAATTCCATTGTTTTCTTTGTCAGGAAACATTCCCTCTTCCTTCAAAGGAGAATAATTTGCAGCCTGATGGTAGCAATTTTCTTTCCACTCAAACAATGAGGCATTTTCCAAGCAGTGAAAGCAAAATAAATTTCTCATTTGGGACTTTGTATTGTATTGCCATGCATACTCTTATTATGTTATGCAACATTTTAGTTAGAAATTGCTAGGTAGAGAAAAGACCTCACTCTTCACATCTTAAGTGGACATTCGTTTCTTTTTTCTAGCTCTTTGTTCAGGGTTGGGTGGTCTTACAGTTATTGGAGCCATCGTTTGCTTTCTTTTTTTTTTTCTAATTGGGGAATTTGGAGAGGGGAACAGTGTTGAGGAATTGGGGAAGGGGACCAGCCAAGTTGTTGTTCTTCATTCTTAGTTGTAGAGGGCACCAGTCGCTATCTGGCTGCCCGTTGGCAGCTCGTCGCCTCTAAGCTAAAGGTGCTGTGTCCAAACTTAGCTGAGGGTGGGCATAGCCACCATCCCATGCGGGAGTCGAACCCAGAAGCCTTGTTGTTAAGAGAGCACGCTCTATCCATTGAGCTATCCGGGTAGCAGCTCAGCTCAAGGTGCCAAGTTCAGTCTTATTTGTGGGCGGGCATAGCCCACCATCGAACAGGCAATCTTGTTGTTAGGAGCACGTGCTCTCATGAGCTGAGCCATCCTGCCACCTTTTGGCAGCTCAGCAGCAGCTCAGCTCGGACGCAGCGTCACTGGCCCATGTGGGAATCAAACCGGTGGCCCTGTTGCTCAGAGCTCACACTCTTAAGCTAATTCAACTGACTGAGCTACTAGGGCCGGCCCCATCATTTGCTTTGAACAAGGGACAATCCTAAATTACAGGGGTGGAAAGGTGTGGTTGCTGCAGTGGCCGCTAGGGGAGAGGAGATCCTGCAAAGAGAGGTGTGTCTTCTGGAAGGACACCTAACTTTCAAAAACAAGCACAGAAGTCAATCTGAAGATTTCAGTGGAATACTGTTCTGGATTCTCTCTGCAGCAGTTTTTGTCTGAGGACAGTTTTGAGTGCAAAGTTTCTTTGGCTGTGCATGGAATAAAGGTTGGAAAGAGAGTATTCAGACAGGAAAGGGAAGGAAGAACACAATAAAGGTCGTCCTCAGGATGTAGCTTCCCACTGTTGTCTGATTCTGGGAAATGGGAGAAACCCCAGTGTTCAGACTTGCCTTGGGGTAGGGATGAGCTTGCTGGACTCTGCTGTATCCTGATACTTGTCTGTTGTGGTCCGTCCAGGTGAGAACTGCTCAGCACATCTGGACTGCCATGTGTGAGAGCAGCAAGGCTTTCAGGGGCTGTAGGAGAAAAGGTCTGCAAATACAAAGTTGCAGATGGTGATTGGGTAGACTTCACCCAATATCCTGAGGAATGGAAGGTGGGCAACGACAAGCATTTCTCCATGTAGATATAAATGACAGTCACACTGGCACAAAAACAATTCAACTGCCTATTCACAAGAAGGAATCAATCAACCACTGTTGGGAGTTCAGAAAGAATTTAAGGTAGGGGTTTTATATTCTTATGTGTGAGTGTGTACATTTGTGTGTTCATTTATCTTCTTTGTGCCTTGAGACTAGAGTTTTTGAATCAAACACATCTTTGGTGGAATTTACTTTTGAGTCAGTGAACAAAGACAAAAAATAAAAGGCATCAGTTGATTTAAGTCTCATCAAATGTGGTTCTGAAAACTTACAGTAACTTCCAAATGAAGGTGGTTCTGTTAATACTGGAAGTGTAGTAACAACTCCTATGATATATTCTGTCACAAAATTTTATCATTTTAAAACTAAAGCTGACAGCAAAACCTTAGACTTCTATTTAGTTAAGGCAATGTTACATGGGGCAAAAATGAGCAAAAGTAGGCAGCTTTTGCTTTTTCAGCTTTGTCCAACATTAAAACTATTAAAGAAGAGACTTCAAGTGGGCAAAGGATCAGTTATACATTATCTCTCTCAAGGTGGATTTTCATATAATATAGATGAAGAACTTTCATGTTTACATTATCAGGCAAGGATTTAAATGTTATCCATTTTGGTGGTTCAGAGAAAGCACCTCTATTCACACAATGCAAATTAGAAGGGTGGAAACTTTTAACTTTAGGAAAACTGAGATATCAAACCACAGTCCCTGTTTTTTCTTTTTCTTTTTGTTCTTTTTTTTGTTGAAAAGCCCATCTTTTACAAAAAGTTTCATCTATGATGATATTGTATTACTTAAACATATATATGTATATACTATAAACAATAAAAACTTAGGAAGTCTGCTTTGTGTGAGATGAATGGTAGATTGTATTTCCAGATACTTAATCATAGAGTAAGGCCCCTACTCTCAAGGTTCTCATTCTGCCCATCTGTCCCACATTTTAATTCCCCCTGGTAAGGATCTCATTTCAGGGCAAAACCTTGTAAATTCAACTATCAGTATATTATCTGAATGAGATAACACAGTATGTAATATAATACTTAAAATATTAGTACAAATAAGTACATAGAGCAACTGCAGTCATGTTCAAAGATTTCAGGGAACAACACCTGGAGAGTACAGAGTCACTGAAGGGCCTAGACCAGCTGAGGCAGGTGTAGAGCACAGGTGTGTGTGTGTGTGTGTGTGTGTGTGTGTGTGTGTGTGTTTCTGTGTGTTCATGGAACAGTAATGGGGAGTCACTCTGGTTCTACTTTTTTTACCTTTGCCTTTCATAGCTGATTAATGAGGCAGAATTATAGAATGAGAGATGGAAATACCAACTACTCTGCTGGAGAAAAGAAATGAAAATCAGAAAACACAGCAACACACGGAGGAGCAGGTATGATCTGCAATGCATGGTGTGTGTGCTCTGGAGAGAGACTGCCTGGGTTTCAAAGTTAGTGATTTTAGTCAAGTGTGCAGGTCTGCCTTAGTTTTCTCATCATTAAAATGAGTATATTTATGTATCTTTATTATCAAGCCATTCTCAGAAATAAATGAGCAAATATATGACAAGTGCTGTAATCTGTGTTTTGCACAAGAAAAAAATGTAATGTTTCTCATTATTAAAAGAGGAAAATTCTTTGTGGAACTTTATTATACTAAGTAAATTTACCTTAGATTTGCTTAGCTTTTATTTTATATTCCACATACTTTTAAAAGATGATAGATATTCAAACATTAAAATAAAAAAAAATTAAAAACTGCTCTCACCTTCTTCTCTGATTGTCAAAGAATTCACGTTACACATGTACACTGAGAATTTCCTGTGTTGTGGTTTCCAGAACATTTTAGAAGCCAGTGAATTTACTGCTTCTTGTTCATATTATACATCGTGTCTCACCAATGGGTGATTGAAGAACGCCACTTAAATACACAATTTTATTTTAAATTTCTACATACACAGCGTCCTGGCCTCCAGCTCTAGTCTGTGATCCAACGACGTGCTTCTTGAACAAGCTCACATCGTGTCTTACAGGTATCGACACTGGAACAACAGTTCTCATGGCAGGTATGTCGCCCAAGTCATAAAATTAAGTATATCTCATGATAATTTTGGTTTTCGGTGGAGTTCTGAATGGAATGTCTTAATTTTCCAAGCTTGCATAGAAAGATGATTCGGTTTTCAAACTAAAGAACTTTTTAAATTCTCTCCTCCAGGTGTCTGCTTTTACACTTTCAGCTCCTGGGTTTGCTCTTTAAGTCTTCAGCCGACCTCTCTTTCTCTACAGCTCTTCAGACCACTCCATGGAGATTGATTTCTGGGATCTTAGCAGTAACGTGCCTTGTGTTGATGGCTGTTTTGGGAATATTGTTGAAAAACTGTAAGTTTTTCTAGGCCAGTTTATATGAAAATCAAAGCTATAACAAAACCATTTCATAACAAATGTTTCATTTTATTAATGTGCAATAGTTTGTTATCCCATAAGCCTGTATATAATTAAGTAATTTCTAATCATTCCCTATAGCATTTCTTAAACAAAGTATTCGGCCAACATCATCACCAGGAGGAACCACAGAAGCCCAGGAAGGTAGGGTCCATATATTAGAAAACCATAATGTTCATCAAGGATGAAATAGACAGTTTTTTTGTTTTTCCACATGAAAGCCTGATGGACCATTACACATAGTAATACAAGTTTAACTACTAATTGTAGTATAGTCTCATTTTTTTGTTTTCTAATATAAGCATTAAACTACATTGATGTACATCATTTATTTATTTAATTAATAAGGGTAATATAGCCTGAAGTGACATATTTTTCCTATATAAGTAGTTATGTTTAAGTAAGAAATGAAAAATAAATTATCATAAATATTTTAGCTAATCCCAATTACCCTCCCATGATTGCTCATAACACATACTTTTATATGTCTATAATTTTCCTTGTATTTATTCCATAATTCACAATATAGTTCAGGAATTTCTGCAATTAATTAATTAAATTTTTATATAAATTTATTTGGGTCAATTTAGTTAATAAAATTATCTAGGTTTCAAGTGTACAATTCTATAACACATCATCTATATATTGCATTGTGTGTTCACCACCCAAAGTCAGATTTGCTATCATCACCATATATTTGACCCTCTTTACCCTCTTCAATCTTCCCCTCCTCCACGTTGCCCCGGCCCTTTATCCTTTGGTAATCACTAGACTGTTGTCTGTGTCTGTGAGTTTTTGTTTCTTTGTTTGTCTTGTTCCTTTGTTGTTGTTTTTATTATCATTATTAGTTTCAGGTGTACAAAACAATGCAATAGTTATGCTTTTCACCCCTCACAAAGTGACAATACCCCTCCCCCAATCCACCGCCCCCCCAGCCCAATAGCATACATATGTATTACAATTCCACTGATTCCACTCCCCACACTGCACTCCACATCCCGTGGCTATATGTGTGTGTGTGTGTGTGTGTGTGTGTGTGTGTGTATATATATATATATATATATATATATATAAAATTATAGTTGACATATAATATAATTCAATGGCAGCTTCAGATATACAGTGCAGTGGTCAGGCCTCTATACTGTCCATGAAGTGGTCCCCCTAACAAGACATGTGACTATTTGTCCCCCTAAAAAATATTTACAACATTATTGATTATATTCCCCAAACTGTCTTTTCTATCCCTATGGCAATATTGAAGTTACCAATTTATGTTATCCCTCCCCTTCCCCTCCTCCCTCATCCCCACCCCCTCCCATCTAGCAATCATCAGTTTTTCCTCAGTGTCTCTGAGACCACTTCTGTTTACTTTCCTCGTTCATTCAGTTTTTTAGATTCTACATATAAGTGAGATCATATTGTATTTGTCTTTCTCCGACTGACGTATTTCACTTAGCATAATGTTCTCTAGGTCCATCCATATCGTTGCAAATGGTACGATTTCATTCCAGAGGGTAAGAGTGCAGGGGATAGAAGGAAAGAATAAGGGGGACAAATACATGGTAATGGAAGGTGAACACACAATGCAATATATAGATGTTGTTTTATAGAATTGTATTCTTGAAAGCTACATAATTTTACTAGCCAATGTCATCTCTATACATTTAATTAAAAAAACATTGATCTCCAATGTCATCACTCATCTTTTATGTTTTCTCTTAGGCTTTGACTGCTGTTCTTGTCAAGAAAAGTGGATTGGGTACCGATGCAACTGTTACTTCATTTCTAATGAAAAAAAAACTTGGGCAGAAAGCAGAGATTTCTGTACCTCTCAGAATTCCAGTCTGCTTCACTTGCAAAACAAAGATGAATTGGTGTGTATTTAATTGTGGTTTCTTACACTTTCTTTGACCTAGGAAAAATATGCCGCCTAAGTAAGATGAATACTTTGAAATTTCTAATCAGATCATAATTGGATGGTAATATATGAACTAATAATAATTTTCTAATTTCTTATTCCTTAAAACACTCAGTATAAAACCTATATAAAATTTCTCAAATATTTATATTATGTATAAAAATCAAGATAGATGCCAGATAAGGTTCAAGACATATTTTAGAGAAATCAAGAAAGAAATAATAGGTCATCATTTTCATATAACCAACCAAACTTTTAAATATTAAGACCTTTAATTGAATTCATAATTTCATTGGTAATTATATATCTTTCATCATCATTCTTGCATGTAATGTGCAGTGAACATGAAGAGCATGATCACAATAATACCCAATACTTAAGAAAAAGTAAAAAACTCCCCAGCTGCATGTGGTACCTATGTTGACTATAGGTTGAGTAGGCCTATCAAGAATTTTATCTGACAAGATACCATTGATATGTGTTGAAATTAGATTGTCGATATCTGTGAAGAAAGTGTTCTAGGAAAATTTAACCCTTTATAATATTTTTCATTCCTTCAAGAATGAGATTTTGTGATATTTTATCTCCATAAATGAATGGGCCTTACAGTCAGTAAATATGAGACATGTGACTACACCTCCTAAACTAGACATAAGATAGGATTTCAGGTCAAGTGACTTGAAGTCTGGATCTGATGCTGGGCACTGACTTTCTGGAAAGTACATTATTCCCAGAGAAAAATCAAATTAAGTTAATATGTTTGTCTCTGTTTCCCATCAGAATTTCATGATCTCCTCTGCAGCTTTTTACTGGACTGGACTGTCTTACAGTGAAGAAAGTGGTGCCTGGTTGTGGGAGGATGGCTCTGCTCTCTCCCCAGATCTGTAAGTTTCTCCCACTCAAGGTCTTTTTATGAGTTTATCCTTAGGCCTGACCAAAGAATGTAACGTCCAGGGATTCTGTAGCTAAAATAACCTCCCTGGAGCCTAGGAATACAGAAAAGAGAATAGATACAAGATGGTAACAATTTTAGCCCCACCTAGAACATCGAAGTTTATGCTCAAGTGACATGAAGTTGGTGTACTTGTGAGCATAAAAGAGCTTTTGACTTTTTCTTTCTTCCTTGGTACACACACTTGGATGAGCTGTGCATGTACCGATGCTCACGCAGAGGAGCTGCCCGGGAAAACAGGATCGCCATTATTTTCTTTATTCTGGGGGATCCCAATATTCTCAGCACCCTTTATGTTTCAAATATGCTGGGCTTCTGTATATTTGTAATCTTAGAATCTCATGTTCAGTTATAAGCATGTTATTTATAGCATCATACAATGACATATTTTATGCTCTGATTTCTTTTCCTAGAATAAATTAGTCAATACATTTTTAACATAATACAGGCAAAGTTTATTATATATCAAAACCATTAATTACAATGGCAAGAACAAAAAAGTCTGTGACCTAAATTCTATTGATTATTGAGGAAATAAATCAATATTGTAATATTGCAATTTTGTGAAAACTGTGGTTATTGAATGAAAAAGATGCAATGGATGTTCATATCTCATTCAAATGCTTTAAAAAGTTCCATCATTTAATAAAAATACTATTCCTAAACATTCCCTTTTCCTTTTATCTTATGTTGATATTTTATTTTTTATTACAGATTTTTGTACCTTCCATTCACAAATACACGGAACTGCCTATTGTATAGCAGCCTCGGTGTTCTGCATGAAGCCTGTGAAAGAAAACATTGTTATATCTGTAAGAAGCAGCTTATTTAGATGTTTCTTAGGGCATTAGGGGTGGGCAACAAGGTCCAGCATTACTAAGAATGGTAAGTTTGCCTCTTATATTATCACTAATTATCTAGTTCTAGGATATGGAAAATGTTTCAAATTGTTGTTTATTGTACAATTGTTTCATACTCATATATTTGAAACCCTGTGTTTTAAGGTTGATGAAATTGTGCACCTACAGGTAGAATTATAAAGTATCAAGGTAAATAATTTCATGAATATTTTGATTTATGTGTTCAATAATGCATGCAATAAATATATTCTTCCATATACATTGTTGTAAATTTTCTCTGCAGAAATTAAAAAAATTACATAATAAAATATATATCAACATCATTTCAGTCCTGTGTATGTTATAAAGTACCATCTCTACCTTACTTTTCTGGAAGTTAGTTCTTTCTGGGTATTTATCCATCTACATGTTTTAATTTAAAGCTATCAGTGCCATAGGACAGTTTCCTCATGTGTGTCATTCAGCCTCAGAGGGGAGCACATGTGTGTATTCTCTTGATGCTCTTTAGTTCTGCAGAACAATCATAAGTCTGTGCCAAATATGTGGGTCCTCTGTGATTGCTTTGAGATTTGCAAAGGTAAAGGGACACAAGCCCTGATCATATAAATTTACAATAGCTATTTCTCTACTCCACAGATGTTTCTTGTCTTACACTTATCCATCAGTAAAAGTCACTTACATGTGCATTGATGATATTAATCATTAGTTAATCCCAAAAACTTTTTCCTAAAAGTTATGCGTAAAATATGAACAACTCCCCCCCTTTTTTTAGACAGAAAGGGAGCAATCCATTTTACTGAGGGGTTTCTGAGTGTATCGAAGAAGGACTGGGACACAATGAGTTCTGATGCTTGTGGCCTGGATGGGATTTTCCTGACCCCACAGATATCAAAAGCCTATTCTCTTTTTTTAGCTGTTGTTTAGACTTCTTAAAATTTATATTGATATCTGTGTTTGTTTTCTAGTTTTATATTTCAATTAAATTATAATAATTAAGAATCCAAATTAATATTTAATATATAAA
>NW_017732272.1:616713-626193 GCF_001890085.2 Hipposideros armiger
TGTAAAGCTTATACCTTTTTAATTTTATCTTCTTATTACCCTAATATATATAATACATGTGATATATTGGTACACAACAAATTAAGAGTACTTTAGAAACTTAAAACAACCCATGTTTATAATCTCATATTATCTATGGATAGGAAATGGCATGGTTAGTTGTTGCCTTTATTCGTGGCTCCACAAGGCTAGAAACTTTTAACTTTAGGAAAACAGATGTATCACAGTCCTTGTTTTTTCTTTTTCTTTTTATTCTTTGTTTTTGGTTAAACGATCAATATTTTAAAAAAGCTTCATCTATGATAATATTGTAAAACAAGCATAAATAATATAAACAATAAAAAATTTAGGAATCTGCTTTATATGCGGTGAATGGTAGATTGTATTTCCAAATACTTATTCATAGAGCAAGGTCCCTACTCTCAAGGTTCTTATCCTGCCCATCTGTCCCACGTTTAAATTCCCACTGGTAAGGTATTCTTCTGAGGGAGAACACCTTGTAAATTCAACTATCAGTATACTATCTGAATGATAAAACACAATAATTAATATAATACTTAAAATATATTCAAATAAGTATAATAGAGCAACTGCAGTGGTTTCAAAGATTTCAGGGAACAGAACCTGGAGAGTACAGAGGTGCTGAAGGGCCTAGACCAGCTGAGGCAGGTGTAGAGCACAGGTGTGTGTGTGTGTGTGTGTGTGTGTGTGTGTGTGTTCATGGAACAGTATTGGGGAGTCACTCTGGTTCTACTTTTTTGATCTTTGTCTTTCATAGCTAATGAGGCAGTCTCAGAATCATAGAATGAGAGATGGAAATACCAACTACTCTCTTGTGAAGAAAAAAAATGGAAATAAGAAAACACAGCAACACACAGAGGAATAGGTATGATTTGAAATGTACGGCATGTGTGCTCGGGAGAAAGACTGACTGGATTCAGAGTTAATGACTGTAGTGAAGCCTGTCATCCTACCTTACTTTTCTCATCATTAAAATGAGTATATTATATATCCTTACTATCAAGCTATTCTCAGAAATAAATGAGCTAACCTATGCCAAGGGCTTTAATCTGTGTTTTGTACAACATAAATTATAAATGTTTCTCATTATTAAAAGAGGAAAACGCTTTGTGGAGCTTCATCATACTAAGTTAATTTACCTTTGATTTACCTATCTTTTTTCCTATTTTCCAAATATTTTTAAAAGATGATGATATTTAAACATTAAAAACAAACAAAAACACTTTTATCTCACATTGCTGCCTGATAATCAAAGAATTCACATTACACATGTGCACTGAGAATTTCCTGTGTTGTGGTTTCCGGAACATTTTAAAAGTTAGTGATTTAACTGCTTGTTGTGCATACTGTATTGTACATCATGTCTCACCAATGGATGATGAAGAACAGCACTTAAATACACAATTTTTCTTTTTTCTTTTTTTAAAATTTCTGCTTACACAACGTACAGATTCCAATCCTCCAGCTCAATTCCGTGATCCAACAACGTGCTTCTTGAACAAGCTTACATCGTGTCTTACTGGTATCGACACTGGAACAACAGTTCTCATGGCAGGTAAGTCGGCCAGAGTCATAAAATTAAGTATATGTCATAAAAGTTTTGGTGTTGGGTGGAGTTCTGAATGGAATGTCTTCATTTTCCAGTGTTGCATTGGAAGATATTTGGGTTGTCAAACCAAAGAAATTTTTAAATTCTCTCCTCCAGGTTTCTGCTTTTACACCTTCAGCTCCTGGGTTTGCTCTTTAAGTCATCACCCGACCTCTCTTTCTCTACAGCTTTTCAGACCACTCCATGGAGGTTGATTTCTGGGATCTTAGCAGTAACGTGCCTTGTGTTGATGGCTAATTTGGGAATACAGCTGAAAAATTGTAAGTTTTTCTAGGCCAGTTTATATGAAGCTCAAAGCCATAACAAAACCATTTAATAATAAAGGATTCATTCTACTAATGTATAATAATTGGTTATTGCACAAGCCTGTTTATAATTAAGTAATTTCTATTCATTTCCTGTAGTATTTCGTGAACAAAGTATTCGGCCAACATCATCGCCAGGAACTGCAGAACCCCAGGAAGGTAGGTTCTATACTTTGGAAAACCTTAATTTTCATAGAGGATAAAAGACAGTTTCTTGTTTGATTCACACAGAAGCTTGACGAACGATTACACTAATTATACATACTAATGCAAGTTTAGCTGCTAATTGTAGGATAGTCTAATTTTATTGTTTTATAATGTAAGAGTTAAACTACATTGATGTGCATAATTTATTTCTTTAGTTAATAAGGGTAAGATAGCCTGAAATGACATGTTTTTCCTATACGAGTACTTATGTTTAAGTAACAAATGAAAACTGAATTATAATAAATATTTCAGCTAGTCCTAATTACCATCCTGTGATTGCTCATAGCTCATACTTTTATAGCTCTATAATTTTCCTCCTCTCTATTGCTTAATTCAAAATATAATGCTGCGAATTCTGTAATTTATTTATTTTTTAATTAATTTATTAGGGTGACATTAGTTAATAAAATTATAGATGTTTCAAGCGTGCAATTCTATAATACACACCTATATATTGCATTGTGTGTTCACCACCCAAAGTCAGATTTACTTCCATCACCATATATTTGACCTCCTTTGCCTTCTTCTAACCCCCCCCCCCCCGCTGGTAACCAATAAAACGTTCCCTGTGTCTGAGTTTATGTTTCTTTGTTTGTCTTGCTGTTTTGTTGCCTTCAGTTTTGTATTCCACATATCAGTGAAATCATATGGTTCTTGAATTACTCTGTCTGATTTATTTCACTTACCACGATAATGTTAAGAACCACCCATGTTGTTGCAAATGGCAGTATTTCACCTTTTTGTATGGCCCACTAATATTCTATTATATATGTACCATATCTGCTTTACCAATTATCTATTGAAGGACTTTGACTGTTTTCATGTCTTAACTACCAAGAATAATACTGCAATGAACATAGGGGTGCATGTATCTTTACAGATAAATGTTTTCAGATTTTTAGGGTGGATACCCAGAAGCCTAGAAGAGGGATTGCTGGGTCATATGGTAATTCTATTCTTAATTATTTGAGGAACCTCCATACTATTTTCAATAGCAGCTGTACCAGTTTACATTTGCATCAGCAGTGTATGAGGGTTCCTTTATCTCTACAACTCCTGTATAATAATTACTTCTCTTTTTGTTAATATCCATTCTAACAGGGGTGAGGTGGCTTCTTGTTGTGGTTTTGATTTGCATTTCCTTAATAGCTAGTGAGGTTTAGCATTTTCTCATACATATGTTGGCTGTATGTCATCTTGGGAGAAATGTCTATTCAGGTCTTCTGCCCATTTTTAAGAGATTCCTGCAATTCTGACCCTGCTTATCCAGTGTAAGCCAGGTCAAAGTCCAGTTTTTTAAGTGTATTTTTTCGAGCTGATCTGCAAGTTGTCTTATCATCTTCTGTGATCCTATAGAATTCACTTATATTTGTGGTTCTCTTAGTGTTTTTCCAGCTTCATTGAGATATAATTGATGTACAACATTGTGCAAGTTTAAGGTAAACACTGTGTTCATTTGACATGTTTATATTTGCAATATGATTACAATGGTAGCACTACCTAATAGCTCCATCATGTCAAATAATAATAATTTTTTTATGTTGTGAGAAGATTTAACATCTACTATTTAGCAACTTTGAAGTATATGAGATCAGACAATTAAGTTTGTGAACTTGTTGCAATGATGTTGCTAACCAATTTTTGATATCAGAGATATTATTCATTATGAATTTGTACCAACGGGACAAACAATTAACTAAGCTTACTATTTGGAAGTGCTGTGAAGGTTGCATGAAAGGATGACCTGAACTTTTCACCAACAATTCATGGCTCTTGCATCATGACAATGCACCAGCTCACACGGCACTGTCTGTGAGGGCGTTTTTAGCCAGTAAACAAATAACTGTACTGGAACACCCTCCCTACTCACCTGATCTGGCCCCCAATGACTTCTTTTTTCACCCCAAGATAAGGGAAATATTGAAAGGAACACATTTTGTTAACATTCAGGACATCAAGGGCAATAGGATGGCAGCTTTAATGGCCGTTCCACAAAAAGAGTTTCAAAATTTCTGCACTGGCGTTGGTGCATAGCTTCCCAAGGGGAATACTTCAAAGGTGAGTGTAGTGATATTCAGCAATGAGATATGCAGCACTTTTTCTAGGTTGAGCTCACAAACTTAACTGTCACACCTTGTATAATGTAGTATTGTAACTCTAACCACACTAATATACAGTAGATCCTCAGAACTTATTAATTTTCTAAGTGGCAGTTTGTACCCTTTGTCCAACATGTCTTCATTTTCCCCACCTCCCAACCACTGGTAACCACCATTCTCTCTCCAACTTCAACACCATTCATTTGGCATAGATTTGAGTAGCTGTCAGCGATAACATTATATGTTCAAGTCTCAATCACTGGTAAACTGTATGACTGAACTTCAAACTAATCGTTTTATTTATGTTCATTTTGAAAATAAAATATTCAAAATATATATCAAATTTCTCGCAAGGCACCATACTCTTATTCTGACTCAGGAATTATGCTAAAATATTTACCTTATTTAAATATTTCTGGGCTGGACAAGTGGCTTAGTTGGTTAAGAGTGCGATCTCTGAGCAACAGGGTCACCGGTTCTATTCCCACATGGGCCAGTGAGCTGTGCCCGAGCTGAACTGCCGTTGACCTACATAGGTGGCAGGATGGCTTAGCTGGTGAGAGCGTGCGCTCTTAGCAACAAGGTTTCTGGTTTGACTCCTGCATGGGATGGTGGGCTATGCCCACCTGCAACTAAGATTGAACATGGCACCTTGAGCTGAATGTCCGCGAGCTGCCGTCGGGTGGCTGGATGGTGACTGGACTTGGAGCTGAGCTAGCTGCGCCCTCCATAACTAAGGTTGAAGGACAACAACTTGGCTGTTCCCCTTCCCCAATTCCCCAACACTGTTCCCCTTCCCCAATTCCATAATAAAATCATTAAAAAAATAAAAATATTTCTTTCATCTAATTTACTCAGATTTTCACACCAGAGCTCAACTCTGGGTCACTTCCTCAAAAACAGATTATTCGAACCCCTCCCCACAATGTTACAATCTTCTAAGTGATGTTTTAATGAATTTCTTGTGTATAATTATCCTAATTAACATTAAATGTAAATAATAAATGATTGGACATTATAATGTCCATGGGAAAAAGGGTCTAGTCTGATTCGGTCACATAAATATTCTCTGAACTTTGGTGTATGTAGTAGATTCTCAAAGAATATTTGTAAAAAAAAAAGATTTTTTTAAAATATTTTATTGGTGAATTGGGGAGGGGGAACAAAGTTGGGGAATTGGGGAAGGGGAACAGTCAAGTTGTTGTCCTTCAATCCCAGTTGTGGAGAGCGCAGCTCAGCTCAGCTCCAAGTTCAGTCACCATCCGGCTGCCCATTGGTAGTTCGCAGCCACTGAGCTCAAGGTGTCTTGTTCAGTCTTAGTTGCAGGTGGGCTTAGCCCACCATCCCATGAGGGAGTCAAACCGGCAACCTTGTTGTCAGGAGCAGGTGCTCCCACCAGCTGAGCCATCCTGCCACCTGTTGGCAGCTTAGCAGCAGCTCAGCTCGGGTGCAGCTCACTGGCCCAGTGGGAATTGAACTGGCGACCCTGTTGCTCAGAGCTCACGCTCTTAACCAACTGAGCCACTGAGCCGGCCCTCACAAGTGATTTCTGAGTAAGTAAATAACATTTAAAAAATTGAGGCTTTTAATGGATGTGTCTTGAGATTATCATGCCAATCAAAATAAGTCAGACAGAAAAAGGGGAGAACCATATGATTGACTCATAAGTAGGATATAACACTTAAAGCAATAAACAAACAAGCAAAGATTCATAGACACACACAACGATTTAGTGTTTACCAGAAGGTAAGGTGGGAGGGGATAATAGAAGAAGGTAAAGGGGACAAATATATGGTGATGGAAGGAGAACTGACTCTGGGTGGTGAGCACACAATGCAATATATAGATGATGTATTATAGAATGGTACACTTGAAACCTATATAACTTTACTAACCAATGTCACCTCAATACATTTAATATGTAAAAAAAATTGAATCTCCAATGTCATCACTCATCTTTTGTTTTTTCTCTTAGGCTCTGACTGCTGTTCTTGTCAAGAAAAGTGGATTGGGTACCAATGCAACTGTTACTTCATTTCTAATGAAAAAAAAACTTGGGCAGAAAGCAGGAACTTCTGTGCCTCTCAAAATTCCAGTCTGCTTCAGTTGCAAAACAAAGATGAATTGGTACGTATTTAATTGTGGTTTCTTATACTTCCTTTGACCTAGGAAAAATATACTGCCTAAGTGAGATGAATACCTTGAAATCTCTAATCAGATCAATAACTGAGTGGTTATATTTGAACTAAAAGTGACTTACTAATTTCTTATCCCTTAAAATACTCATTATAAAACCTATATAAAATTTCTCAAATACTTATATTATAGGATAAAAAATCAAGATAAATGCCAGACAAAGTTGAGGAGACATTTTAGAAAAATCAAAGAAGAAATAATAGCTCATTGTTTTTATTCAAATAACCAACCGACAACTTTTAAATATTTAGACCTTTAATTGAATTTATAATTTATTTGGTAATTATATATCTTTCATTATCATTCTTGGATGTAATGTGCAATGGACATGAAGAGCATGATCATAATAATTACCCAATTCTGAAGAAAAAATGAAAAATTTCTCCATCTGCATGAGGAACCTGTGTTGAGTGTAGGTTGAGTAGGCCTATCAAAGAATTTTATCTGACAAGATACTGTTGATTTGGGTTGAAATTTGATAGTCAATATCTGTGAAAGAAGTGTTCTATGAAAATTTTACCCTTTATAATATTTTTCATTCCTTCAAGAATGAGATTTTGTGATATTTTGTCTCCATAAATGAATAGGCCTTATAGTGAGAAAATATGAGACATGTGACTATACCTCCTAAACTAGACATAAGGCAGGATTTTAGTTTAAATGATTTGAAGTCTGGATTTGATTCTGGACACTGACTTTCTGGAAAGTACATTATTCCCAGAGCAGATTCGAATTAAGTTAATATGCTTGTCTCTGTTTCCCATCAGAGTTTGATGATCTCCTCTACACATTTTTACTGGCTAGGACTGTCTTACAATAAAGAACATCGTGCCTGGTTTGGGGAGGATGGCTCTGCTCTCTCCCAAGATCTGTAAGTTTCTCCTACTTAAGGTCTTTTTATGAGTTTATCCTTAGGTATGATCAAAGAATATAACATCCGGGGATACTGTAGCTAAAACCACCTCTCTGGAGCCTGAGAATATAAACAAGAGAATAGATACAAGACAGTAACAATTTTAGCCCCATCTAGAACATCCAAGTTTATGCTCAAGTGATATGAAGTTAATGTACTTCTGACCATAAAAGAGCTTTTGACTTTCTCTTTCTTCCTTGGTACACACACTTGGATGTGCTGTGCATGTACCGATGCTCACGCAGAGGAGCTGCCCGGGAAAACAGGATCGCCATTATTTTCTTTATTCTGGGGGATCCCAATATTCTCAGCACCCTTTATGTTTCAAATATGCTGGGCTTCTGCATATTTGTAATCTTAGAATCTCATGTTCATTTATAAACATGTGATTTGCAGCATCATACAATGACAAATTTTTTGTGCTCTGATTTCTTTTCCTAGACTAAATTGGTCAGTATATTTTAAACAAAATAGAGGCAAAGTTAATTATATATCAAAATTATTAATAACAATGGCAGAAACAAAAAAGCTCTCTAACCTCAATGCTATTGATTATTGAGGAAATAAATTAATTTTGTAATATTATAATATTGTGAAAACTGTGGCTGTTGAATGAAAAAGATATAATGACTCAGTATTTTAAATCAATTCAAAAACTTTAAAAAGTTCTCTCGTTTAATAAAAACACCATCCCTGAACATTCTCTATTCCTTTTATCATATGCTAATATTTTATTTCTCCTTACAGGTTTTTACCCTCTCAAACCATAAATACACAGAACTGCATAATACACAGAAGAAGAAATGTTCTGGATGAACCTTGTGAAAATAAATTTCATTATATCTGTAAGAAAAAGTATATTTAGGTGTTTCTTAGGGCATAAGGGGTGTGCAACAAGGTTCAATAATACTAAGAATGGTAAGTTTACCTCTTATATTATTACTTATTATCTACTCCTAGGATGTGCAACATGTTTCAGATTGTTGCTTACTATACAATTGTTTCATATATGTGGAACCCTGTGTTTTAAGGTTGATGAAATTGTGTACCTAAAGGTAAAACTGTAAAGCATCAAGGTAAATAATTTCATGCATATTTTTATTTAATGCATGTGTTCAATACTGCATGCAATATATTCTTCCATATATGTTATTGTAAATTTTCTCTGCAGCAATTTAAAAGTTACATAAAAATACATGTTAACATCATTTCAGTCTTGTTATGTTATAAAGGCCCATGCATACCTCACTTTTCTGGAGGTTAGCTCTTTCTGGATATTTATTCATCGACATGTTTTAATTTAGAGCTAAAACGCCACAGGACAGTTTCCTCATGTGTGTCATTCAGCCTCAGAGGATAGCACATGTGTTTGTTCTCTTGATGCCCCTGAGTTCTGCAGAACCATCATAAGTCTTTGGCCAAATATGTGGGTCCTGTGTGACTGCTTTGAAATTTGCAAAGGTAAAGGGACACAAACCCTGATCACCTAAATTCACAATAGCTATTTCTTTACTCCACAGATGTTTCTTGCCTTATGCTTATCCATCAATATGAGTCACTTACATGTGCATTGAAGATCTTAATCACTAATTAATCTCAAAAACTTTTTCCTAAAAGTTATGTGTAAAATAAGAACAACTCTTTCTTTGTGTGTGGTAGAGGGAGCAATCCATTTGACTGAGGGGTCTGAGTGTATTGAAGAAGGACTGGGACACAATGAGTCCTGATGCCTGTGGCCTGGATGGGATTTTCCTGACCCTACAGATATCAAAAGCCTATTCTCTTTTTTGAACTGCTGTTTCGACATCTTAAAAATTTATATTGAAGAATGCGGTATATAGATGATGTAATACAGAATTGTACACTTGATACCTATGTATCTTTACCAACAATTGTCCCTCAATAAACTTTAATTTGCTTTCTAGTTTTATATTTCAATTAAATCATAATAATTAAGAATCCAAATTAATATTTAATATATAAAGATCGAGGAAGAAGGAAAGACCTCCTATTTTTTATTTTCTCAAAACGTAAATATAATAGGACTACAAGCTGAACTCTTCACATTCTTGTATATAGATTGATTTAAGAAAATGCGCTAGGGCCAGCCGAGTGGTGCGATGGTTAAGA
>NW_017732272.1:632323-635685 GCF_001890085.2 Hipposideros armiger
AAGGACACCTAACTTTCAAAAACAAGCACAGAAGTCAATCTGAAGATTTCAGTGGAATACTGTTCTGGGTTCTCTCTGCAGCAGTTTCGCCTGAGGACAGTTTTGAGTGCAAAGTTTCTTTGGCTGTGCATGGAATAAAGGTTGGAAAGAGAGTATTCAGACAGGAAAGGGAAGGAAGAACACAATAAAGGTCGTCCTCAGGATGTAGCTTCCCAATTTTGAGTGATTCTGGGAAATGAGAGAAACCCCAGTGTTCAGACTTGCCTTGGGGTAGGGATGAGCTTGCTGGACTCTGCTGTATCCTGATACTTGTTTATTGTGGGCCATCCAGGTGAGAACTGCTCAGCATGTCTGGTCTGCCATGTGTGATAGCAGCAAGGCTTTCAGCTGCTGTGGGAGAAAAAGTCTGTAAATACAAAGTTGCAGATGATGATTGGGTAGAGTTCACCCAATATCCTGAGGGATGGGAGGTGGGCAATGAAAACCATTGCTCCAAGTAGATATAAGTGACAGTCACACTGGGACAAAAACAATTCAACTGTCTGTTCACAAAAAGGAACCAAACAATCAACAACAGTAGGCAGTTCAGAAAGAATGAAAGGGAATATGGTCTTATGTGTGAGTATGTACATTTGTGTGTTCATATATCTTCTTTGTGCCTTGAGACTAGGTTTTGAATCGAACACATCTTTGATGGAATTTATTTCTGAGTCAGTGAACGAAGATGAAAACTAAAAGGCAACAGTTGACCTAAGTCTCATCAAATATGCTCCTGCAAACTTAGAGTAACTTCCAAATGAAGATGGTCCTATTAGTATTAGAAGTGTAGTAATAACCGCTACGATACACGAGGTCTGACAATTAAGTTCGAGAACTTTGTTGCAACAATGTTGTTAACATATTTTATATCAGAGAGATTATTCATTATGAATATGTACCAACTGGACCAACAGTTAACCAAGTTTACTATTTGGAAGTGCTGAAAAGGTTGCGTGAAAAAGTTAGACGACCTGAACTTTTCAACAATTCATGGCTCTTGCATCACGGCAATGCACCAGCTCACACGGCACTGTTTGTGAGGGAGTTTTTAGCCAGTAAACAAATAACTGTATTGGAACACCCTCCCTACTCACCTGATCTGGCCCCAAGTGACATATTTCTCTAACTGAAGATAAAGGAAATATTGAAAGGAACACAGTCTGATGACATTCAGGACATCAAGGGGAATATGACAGCTCTGATGGCCATTGCAGGAAGAGTTCCAAAATTGCTTTGAAGGGTGGGCTAGATGCTGGCGTTGTTGCATAGCTTACCAANAATGGCTTGTTTAACTATTTTCTTTGGAAAAATTCAAATCTCATATGATTAAAAATGGGAAGTTATTACCTTAAAAAAACATGCTTTTTTCTTTAACTCTAGAATGCAGCAATATGTATCAATATGTGTTTATCTCATTGTAATAAATGTTATATAAATAAATTTAAACCATTTATATTGGTGATGATCACATTTACTTGTCTATACTTTAAACAAAAACGTTATTTACATTTTTTTCTGATTTTCTTTTTCTTTCATTAAGCTTAATTTGAGACTCTTGCTTTGAAATCAGGGTTCACACAGTGATTGCTTTTACATTTTTCCAAGAGAAACATAATTTATGCCCCGGTCCCTTTTGTTCAGCGCTGTATACTTTTTCTCTTGGGTGTTTTTCCTTGTGCTTTTTCACTGTGCTTTTTTCCCCCTGATTAATACAGAAAACACTTTCCCTAAATACCACGTGTTGTGGTTTGTAAAACTCACCTTTAAGATAACATTACACAGATATCTTAAAAAACTTGAATTGATATTCTTATTTTTCATCTACTTGTATATTTCAGGCACTGAAAACACAACTATGGCACATAGGACTTGATTTAACCATGTTACCACTCAACGGGCCAATGCAGGACAAAGAAACCCCTTCATTTATTTTTTAAAGTATAAAGATAATGTGAATATAAAAGCCAAAACATATGCCTTTTAGAGTTTTTCTCTCAATTGTCTATTTTTTTTTGCCAAGACAAATCACACATATATATAATACATTTAAAAACCAGAATACAGAAAGACTTATGAAAACGAATAATTATTTTTCCTACTTGTTCTCACTTGGTTTTGCCCTAAAGTGTAACTCCTTTTCATTCTGTTTTTTATACTTTTATCAGGTTTTTCTGTAACACTATAAAGAGGTACTTAATTAATTTCTAGCCAAGGATGAACCTTGGAGTTCTTTTGTCTAACGAACCCAAGGTTCAGAAATAGTGTTTTCTATCTGACTATTAGAGTTGCATCATGGTTTTTAATTAATTTATTGTTGTTATTATGTTTTTATTTTGCTGAGGACTTACAAAGATTATTAGATATTGCAGGAAACTAGGTGTCTGATGGTATTAAATTTGATGGATGCTATCTTTACAAAATGGAAATTTTCTCCTGAAAATGGTAAGAGAATAGAGTTGTCTTCAGATGTTTACTCACTTCTCATAGTGATTTAAGATGTTGATGCTTCCTGCCTGTCTGTTGCACTCAGTCTGGCCACTGTGTCCTCTCTTCTTTTATCTACTTACCCTCCTCCACCATCACACCATTAGTTTGTCCTCCTTATCATCAGGTCAAGGAAATTCTTCATAGTCTTAGAATTGGGGAACACCATTTCACCCATGTCTTTTTTCAAAGCATGCATCCCCAAAGAGTCCTCGCATATTAAAAAGCCAAAAGTACCTGGGATGTTTATATCTTTAGCACACACTCTGGTCCAGACTAACATATTAACATATGAAGTATTCAACTGATGGCTATGATTACATAGGTTACAGAAAAGGAGGTGGTTAGGCCATGACACATCTTCATTTTATACTGAGGTTTTCATATAGTTTATGTGACATTTTCCAGAATGCCTGGCTCCACGTATGCTTATATTCTAGTCCTGTCTTTTGTTTTGTTTTGACCATAAACAATGTTAGGCAATCTAATACATCCTGTCCAAAGCATTCCATAAGTAAGATTTTGAGCAGCCAGACCTACTCGTGTTTCCCAGTAAGTCTGTCATTAGCATGTTTACAGGAGACTCTGCCAAGTCAGAATCCATTTCTTTTCTTTGTCAGGAAACATTCCCTCGTCCTTAAGAGAAGAATAATTTGCAGCCTGATGGTAGCAGTTTTCTTTCTACTTAGACAATAAGGCATTTTCAAAGCAGTGAGAGCAAAATAAATTTCTCATTTGGGCCTACTGCCATGTATACTGTTATTATGTTATGCAACATTTTAGTTAGAAATCGCTAGGTAGAGAAAAGACCTCACTCTTCACATCTTAAGTGGACATTC
>NW_017732273.1:0-1276 GCF_001890085.2 Hipposideros armiger
TGGTTCTGTAGCTTGAACAAAATCCTGGGGAAAACCTCTCTTGTCTTTGCCCTTTCCTGGGCTTTTAGTAGCAGGCAATGTTGCTCCTTTCAGATAATCACCAGGCTCTGGTTTAACCAGTAAAATTTCATGGCCAAAAGCCAAGTTTGTTCCAATGATGGAAGTTGAATTAAATTAGAAAGCTTTAAGTAAATTGGGTGTTGTGGTACCATATTCTGGGTTCTAATAAGAAGAGCCTGGATCCTTTTGCCCCAAAAAGAAGACCCTTTAGCTTTCTCCTCAGAGAGCCCATGTAAGTAAAATAGACAGGTGCATTGGCTTGGCTGCTATCAAACACCCACTGGGTCTGATGACTTAAGAGGCTAGATGGGGAATCAGATACCTAGGGACTCACTGACTGTCAAGGTTCACATCATATCTCTTCACAATTGGCTGAACCATCATATTATGCCTTTCTGATTGAAGCAATAAAGTAACTTTGAATATAGTATGTTTGTTCCTTGTCATTAGACAAAACGAAAAAGAAAAGAAACCTGTAAATGGTTCCTGCTTACAAATCCAATTTATGAAAGTGTCGATCTCTGATTTAGAATAGTGGTTTGAGTGCCTCTTCATGCAGACATTTGCAATTGGAGGAGACATGCACAGCATCAAATAATGGAACAATGTATTTTTATTGCACCCCATCATCAAGGGTGATGAACAGATTTGAAAAGTGGTAAGAGAGCAGAGCAATATCCTGTGCCAGCTGGAATGTTCAGGGAGAGAGAAAAGAGAATAAGCATTCTGGACAGGTCAGGTTGACGTAACGCAGGGTCCTGATGTAAGCATAAAGTATCCTCATATCCTTGACATTTGGACACATATTGTATTATCTGTATGCTCAGAACAAGTGAAAGTGGTTTCTGGGATACAGGAGGCTTTTCTAATCAGTAGGATTGAAAGATCAAAGGATGGCATGTGACCAGGTTGTCAGGGTGAGAGGTTACAGAGGACAGCTACATCATTTTGAATGGTTATGTTCTGATCAAAGCATACATTTGCCCAAATGAGGGACTCCACTTTACACTGTACAGCCAAATAATGGCAGAGCTGATATATAATTTTTTTTCAATAGGGACATATTATCTCTGAGACATAAATTTTTATTGAAAGAACCACTCTTTCTCTTGCTTTGAATCTACCAATCTTCATTAAAAATAAATATTCAATTCAAAGCAGATATGTTGGCATTATCCTCAATGATTGCCAAGGCTAATAGTAAAAAATATTCCAG
>NW_017732273.1:4066-5259 GCF_001890085.2 Hipposideros armiger
TGTGTGCAAAAGTTAGGCAGCAAGGAGGTTTTCTTTCAGTCACCCCCCCCCCCACCATGACGGCACTCAGATGTGGATGGGCTTCTTCATGTCAGCTGAGGCAGCATCATGGCTGCTGGCTGGAACCACATGATGTGAAAAGACCAAAGTTAGGAGCAGCTATGGTGGCAATAGTGAGAAAATTATAGTTCCCGGAATGAAGATCACCACAGGTTGAATGTGCAGTCTGTGTTCACTACAGAAGTCTCTCTTAGGCTTTTCCAGGCTATGTATTAGAATCACCCAGGGTGCTCTAAAATACAGTAATGCCCAGGCCAAAGAAATCAGAACAGAGTAATGCCCTAGAACAAAGAAATCAGAATCCCTCATGGCAGGATGTAGGCAGAAGTGGTTTTTAGGTCTGGTGCTTCCAGCATACAGACCAGTCTGGGAACCACTGATGTCAAGCATGACTGATAAATTCACTTTCATCTTAATTTCTTCCTCAATCCACTTGTGAGTGGGACAAGGTAATAGACGTAACTTTATTGAGAACGATTCTGAGATCACAAGTGTATTGAGCATGAAGAAGAGCAGTGGTATGTCAGTGGTGGGTATTACTGGCCCAGGAGAGCTGAGGAGGGCATGCTGTCTGTCATATATTTGTCATCCCTGCATTAAGGAGTTTTTGTTTTGGTTGTTCGATTCAGGTTTTTGTCCTGCATAAAATTCTTCAAGAGAACAAGCAGTGTCTTCTCACTGAGAGTTTTTTTGGAACATCCATTAGTTCTTCAGAACCTGTTTCTTTTATCCATTTTGAATGATTAGGCTTTACTTCTAAGTGGGTAAACACAGGTTGCACAGGTTTTGCCCCAGGAAATCTCCCAAGACCATCCAAATAGTTGAGAGTGCATGGAAAGAACACAAACTCATGGTAAACAATGAAAGAATTCTCAGTTTTATGGTAGCTTTGTAGACACTGGTGCATTGATCATGAAACACTTTAAAAATAAGAGGTGTGCTTACTATAAAAGGCTAAAAACCAATGCCCACAATATAAGTGACTTTTACAGTTATATAAAAAATTACCTTCCCTTTTGTCTTCTGTAGCATGCATATATTTTTCCAATGTTAAAATAAAGTGTTTCAACTTGCTGATTTTCTTGCTTCAATTTTTACTTATTCTTTATATTTTAAAAATCATTTTTTAGAAA
>NW_017732273.1:6872-7755 GCF_001890085.2 Hipposideros armiger
GCTTTTATTATTTGTTGATATTAATCTATGAATATAATTTAAACTAGATGATATGACTCTGTATGGTAGTAAGTTACGTTATAATGGAAGCGTTACTATAATAAAATTTTTCCAACAATAGTTTTTTTAAAAAGCAATTCATTATTTTATGGTAGTTATTGCAATGGTTTTTGGTTTTACATAAAAAGAGGTTTCTAATTTGAATACTACTAAAATACAAAGTTAAGTTGTTCCTATTAGTTCTCTAAGTTTTGGTTTATTCCAGTTTTATGTTTTCTTTCATTTTCAGATCTATCACATCTCTAGTCTTTGCTGAATTCATCTATCCAGTTATTAGCTAGAGTATCATTATTTTCCAGGGTAAATTATTTAGTAGTGTGAGACTTAATGTATTCTGGAAATGAGGACTGTGTCTCAGTAAGCTCAGAAGTTCAGAGTAATTTGTCAGAGTTCGAAAAAGAAATCTCAATGAGACACTGGAAATTAGCAAGGAGGGGTATGGTAAAACCTTGCTGGCCTCATTAGTACTGCAAGTCAGTAAGTATTGTGGGGGGAAGAAAATAAAACCTGCTGACTAGAGCATTTTTACTTAGGATCTTCCTGCTAAATTAGCTTTTTTTCTGAGGATCATATCAGACTGTAATAAAAGTGGCCTATGTTTATGTTTTTACCATTTGGAAGAAAACAATAAAAGCTAATGTTGTAAGAAATATTTAAACCAGAAAACCACCATCCTGGGAATTAGGAAAGGAGACCGAATTTTCAACTAAGCTTTACCACTACCAAGTTTGCTATTTTTTGCACATCATCTATTGGCTCTGATCTTCAATATATTTTTTCTATATAATGAATAGTCTAGGTGGTATCTCTAGGTGGTTAACTG
>NW_017732273.1:9395-27827 GCF_001890085.2 Hipposideros armiger
ACTTCAAGTACAATACATAATTGCCACTTACATCATCAAATTTGTAAATAATCAGGCTTAAGGATATTAATATTTTTATTTCTTGACTCAGGAATGAGGATTAGAAAAAGTGGAAGGGAACAAAATGGGGGAGTGAAAATAGAAATAGCTGCTGTAGAGAGCCTGGCTGCCTGGCTAAATAAATGGTAGAAATGAAAGACAATATCTGACTCTCCTTTACAGAAGCAGAAGATCTAGGGTCCTTTGATAAATTAGAAGAGCCATCAAACTTCATGTATCTCCTCATGATAACTGGCTGCATTCTTTACCAGGTCAAGTATAGCCTAGCATAGGACAGTTAAACTCAGACAAGGGTACAGAAGTATATGTAATTCCAGCTGAATTCTCCGTTTCTGAACAAAACTGCTTAAGTTCAAAATGAATAAGATACAAAGAAGAGGCATGGTGGCTAATGCAAAAGTCTACTACTTTAAGAAAAAAAAATTAAAGAACATAACTTGTAAATGAAAGATGAAGTACTGATCTAGGGGAAGAAACTCAAAAAAATAAAATTTCTCCTAGATATTTTATTTTTTTGAAAACTTAACAGAACAGATTCTTCCTAATTATTTTTCATGAATCAAGTACAACTAAACCTGGCAAATACAAGAACATATTTGCAAATATGAGTACTAAAATAGTAGTAAAAATATTAGAATTCTAAATACAACAGCACACTAAGAAAATAACATAACTGATCAGGTGGAATTTATTTGAGGGATAAAAATTTGATTGAATATTAGGAAATCATTTAATATCATAAATCATAATAATATATCAAAGAAAAAATAATATATTTCTATAGATGCTGGAAATGCTGACAAAATTCAATATCTCTTTTTGGTTTAAACAACAACAACAACAAAAACCCTCAAGAAAATAAGCACTGAGGGGCCGGCTGAGTGGCTCAGTTGGTTAAGAGCTCGCTCAAGAGTTTGAGCTCTGAGCAACAGTGGTTCGAGTCAGCCTGAGCTGAGTAGCCGCAAGCTGCCAACAGGTGGCGGGATGGCTTAGCTAAAAAAAAAAAAAAGAAAATAAGCACTGGCTTAGTTCTGAGGCCAGTATCTTCTACAATAAAATGAGAAAACACTAAGGGAATTTTACTAAGATGAGGAACAAGGCAAGAATGCCCACCATCTCCACTATTATTTAACATTCTATTATATACATATTTGCCAAAGAAATTAGATGAGGTAAATTAATTAGAGGCAAAATGTCTGGTAAACAAGGAGAGAATCTCTATTCATAGATGATATGATAGTGAGCTTTGGAAACCACAGAGAATTATTAAACACTAATGATACAACAATTAAACTACGATACAACAATAAAACATTAAAATAATTTAGTAAGGTAGCAGACTATAAAATTAACATACAGAAATCAATAGCTTTCATCGATATAGAAAGTAAGCAGTTATTGGACATAATATTAGAGAAAACCTATTTACAACAGCAACAAAGATTAAGTACTTTTTAAAAAACTAACAAGAATTATGTAAAACCTATATGAGAAAAACTTTAAAACACTCCTGAAAGCTACTAAAGTAGACTTTCAACAAATGAGATGTCATCTGTTTTTGTATAGGATGACTCAACATGATAATCATGTCAATTATCCCTAATGCAATTTACAGTCAAAGTAATCTCAATAAAAATACTAGCAAGTAATTGATCTCACCATGTGCTTTCTCATATGTTGCCTCTCTCTTCTCAGGACATCGTATTGCTTTTTAGTGTTCTTTCCAAGAACAAATAACTTGAATTTAATCATGAGGATACATCTAATAAGCCCAAATCAAGAGACTTCAATATAACACCAATATCCCTCAAAAGTATAAAAATGAAGAAAAAAAATATTTAAAGAAAAAAAAGGGTAATTTAAGCCTTTTAATGATTTCTTGTCACATTTGTAACTATCTCAAATACTTGTCCTCATTTATAGAGTTCTGTGTAATCTGGCCCCTGTCTCATGTCTGACCTCATCTCCTATCACTCTTCCTTCAGTGTACCCCAGCTACCTGGCTTTCTATTAGTTTATACACTCAATCTATCCAATCCGCCTCTATCCCTTTATCCTGCTGTTTTTACCTTTTATATACTCAATAACTCCACAATAAAATTTAATCTACCTCAAACAAGCTGTCGTTAAGAGCCTACTCCTCTAAAACGCAAACTCTGTGAAGGCTGGCCTTTGTCTCCCTTGAATCCCTGGCTAGGACACTGCTTAGCAAATTCTAAGCACTAAATAAATACTCTTTGACATTGATTGTTTGGCACTCATGACCTCAGCTGGTAAGATAAACTTCTTTACCTATTATACTGTGGCATTTGACTCTGGCTCACTTTTATCTTCTTCAGTTCTACCCTTCTTTGACTTTTGTGCCACCGTTCCCCCAATTTTCTTCTAACTTGTCATGTTCCTTTCTCTTCTTCATAGGTTTGACTTTCCCTGCTCTTTACTTAAATGTTTTCAGCAAAATCCTGTTGGGCTAGAATGGCAGATAATTATGGTAAATGCCTAAATTTTGGTATATAATAAATGCCTAAAAACTTACAACTCTTACAATGTGATATGTTCAACCTTAATAAAAAAAAATCCCATCTGTTTTCATGTTCTACTGTCAGAATCTTCATCATCTTTCTATTCATTACTTACAGTGACATTAGTTGAAAGAAATATCCCCCAACATTTCATTAACATAACTGAATAGGAGTGTATTTCTTCTTCACGGTTAAGTATATGGTAAGTCTTCACTTAACATTATTGATAGGTTCTTGTAAACTACAACTTCAAGTGAAAGGGCATATAACAAAACCAATTTTACCATAGGCCAATTGATATTTAAAAAAAAGCTAAGTTCCTATGGCATATTTCTGTCAAAAATATCACCAAACTTCTATATAAAAGCTCAAAACCCTTCTAATATTAAACATTGAAATAAATGTGAGCTATATATACATTTAAGAAAGATTAATAGAAACAAGTAATACAATGATTTTCCAATGTAGTTATTCCAGTTCAGGGTCATGGGTGGCCAGATCCTATCACAGTAGCTGAGAGCACCAGGTGGGACCCCACCTGGGACAGGATGCCCTTCCATCACAGGGCCACTCACACATACCCCAAACTCATCAGACTGGAGCAAGGTAAACATGCCAGTTCACCTCATGTGTACATCTTTGAGATGTGAGAGGAAACCGGAGTACCCACAGAAAACCCACAGAGATATGGGGAGAACATGAAAACTCCATACAGACTATGGTGCCAGTTGAACATAATATTTTTTTTTCTCATCAACATTATAACAAAAAGAATGGAACGGAATTACATTATTTGAGGAACTGCTATACCTATTTAAACAATAACTTAAACATTTATACTTATTTTCATGTCAGGGCTCTGACATCTTCTAGGATCTTCGAATCATTTATGTACAGTTAGTGGATGAAGAATGAGCATGAAGAGATATGAAGGATATCACATACAAGGGAGGTGTTTATGACCCAGGCCTGTAGGTGTTGTGCATCATATCTGCTCATATGGTATTGACCAATAGCACTCAGTCACATGGCCAAACTCAACTGCAAGGATTCAGAAATACAGCCTAGTTGTGAACTCAGGAAGGAGAAGACACAGGCTTTGGCAACAGACAGTAGTCTCTGTCATACCCTGGGTGGAAAGATGGTGGAAATTTACAATGCAAACCTGATACCATTTGGTTGTTAACCTGATATAAGAGGAAGCAATAAGACATAAATTCTATAAGCATTTCTTAGTGCTCAGGGAAAGCTCTTTGCTAGAACATGAATGATCTTCATGGAAACAGTTGGGTTATTTGTATTTAGTATTGCCCAGTTGGTCATTTACTTACACTCTGACCTGGGGATTTCAGAGCTATGTTTATGGAGACTGTTAGCCACCTGCTCACATAGCCCCCATGGTTTAGAAATTATAGTATTGAGTTTCCCAAATTTAGAGTGCTCCTGTGACTTTTTTCTCAGTTTTCAAAGGCGAGTGGTTCTTGTTAGCTTCTTCTTCATCCATGGAGCAATGGTCTAGGGTCCAAGATTAAGAGACTCCTCTTAGCAGATTTTCTATATTTATTTTATTTCTCTGTATGCTCTCCCTTGGCAAGCTCAGGAATAGGCCCAGTTTTAAATATTCTCTGTGCTCCTATGATAGGCAAATTGATGTTCTAAAATACTATTTATAGTTATTTTCTAAACATTCTAACTTAGAAGTTGTGTTTGTAGTTAAAGCTATAAACTCTGAAATTAAATAGATCTTGGACTCCTGACCTGTCCTTTAACAGCTGTATGACCTTAGAGAATTGACTTAACCCCTCAAAGATTTAGGTTTCTTATCTGGAAAAAAAAAATCGAGACGTGATGGAATCTGTTGTCGTTGTCAACATGATCCAATCATAACAAAAGCTGTAGATGATATTTTTCTGTTTCTCTTATTCTAATTAAAACACATGAGTATACATTAAACTGCCCAAGTGAGAAATATGATTGTCCTCCTGAACACATTTTTTGTTACATTTCTCCACATCTAATTAGCTGTCAAGGTCTATTAATTTTACTGTTGTGAAAAAGACTGTTGGCTGTTCAAGAAAACCAATTCTTCCTCTTTCTGAGCATCTGGCTAGACTACATTTCCCAGACCCTTTTAAGGTTAGGGGTGGTCCTAAAACTTTGCTATTATTTGACATGGTCATTTTTGTATTATGCAGCATGTGGTAAATTTTGGAAGATATTTCCTGAATGAATGGATATGTTTTTCCTCTATTGCTGGATAACAAACCATCCCAATGTTTAGGAGCTTAAAACAACCATTTTATTTTGTTTATAATTTCAGAGTTTGGAAGTTTTTTAAAGGATTGATTGCATAATTTATGTTTGATCCCGGTTGCAGCTGCTCAGGATCCTCTTACAAGGTGGCTACTTCATTCAAATTCTGGGCTTCAGAACTCTTCTTTCTTCTCTCTCTCTTGCTCTCTCTCTCTCTCTCTCACTCTCTCTCTCTTTTCCTCCCACCTCTACGTAGTATCTCATCCTTCAGAGAATCTCCTCATGGCTGGTGCTTCTCACATCATGGTAGGGTTGTTGCACTTATTCATGGCAGCTGTCTTCCAAGAGGATGGACACTAAAACAAGTGTTCCAAAAATTCTGGGTAGAATCTCCAAGACTGGTTATGATCTTGCCACAGATTCCCAGGATATTACTATGTCTGCATTCTTGTAGACAAGTAAGTTATAAGACAAGCTTTATTTCCAGGGAAAGGAATTAGAGTCCATTGTCAATGAGAGGAGTAGCATCTTTAACCTGCCAGGATAAATAAATGGATATACTAGGTGTACTCCGCTAAAGCATCAAGATCTGAATAGTGAATATATCAATAATTAAAAATAAAAATCTCAAAACAATTGCATTATGAAGTTAAAATATTAAACACTCAAATGTACCAAGTACCACATTAATTTAGGCAAACTGAATGGTCTATGGGTTTGGGGAGTGAAAGTCTGAAAGGGGATATGTGTATAAGTAAATCACAGTCTTGTTTAATGTGCAAAGAGAGTACATTATTTTATTTGAAATAAATTCAGTAAAAGACCAAAATGAAAATACTCACAGAAACAAAAAATTATTTTCACATTAGCTAATATTTTTAGGTCTTTAAGAAAATATGTTGTTTTTAAATCATGGAAAACACATAAGAATAAGTATGCATATAAGAAATGCTCACTTTTTTTATATTAGTAAGAACTATTTTTTCTGGTGTAGGATTATGCTAATAGGTATTGGGTTTTAATTGCAGCTTGTTCTGATATGGTAATTATGAGTATTATAAACAAACAGACAAAATATGATGGATACTTTTTATTAGGAACTGTGTACATGTCAGTTTCTATATGGTTATCTTGAGGACAAAAAACTGCTGAGCAGGGAGCTGGATTTCAACTGAAGGGAGTTGATGCTGCTACCGACAACTATCCAGGGGGAGGTCATTTCTAAGACAATCAATGAAGTAGGTTTTGGAACCTAATCTGGAGCTAACAGGTCTCTGATTATAAGACATTACATGTCCCAGAACTATTTTAGGAATGATATTCCACTGTTCCTCATCACATGAAAGCAGTTTGGACGTAAGATTACTAAAATGAATGCACCGTTCACCAATGATGGCAACAACTGCAAATGCAGTGAAATGAAGCAGGAAGAGTCTCTGAAACAGCCAAGTGTGGGCAGCCAGGAGTGAGAATCATAATGAATGTCTGTCATAGTTCAGTTGTAGAAAACAGCAAGTATTCTAGGTTTTTAAATTAAATTTATTGGGGTGACATTGATTAATACAATTACGTAAGCTTCAAGTGTACAATTCTATAAAACATCATCTGTATAATGCTTTGTGTGCTCCCCACCCAAACCATTCTAGTTATTTTAAGGAGAAAGGATTTTTAAAAAGGAAGTTGTCATAAGAACTATAAGCTGAATGTTCAGGAATGGGCCCCCAAAACACACTGCCCACCAATGGCATATGAGTAGGGCTGTCACAGTGAGGATGGAGAGGCATCTGGAAATGTCTCTTACACTGTCAAACTCAGATACTCACAGGTGTAGCAGTGATCCAGGGTACTTACATCTTAGCGACCTCAAAGCTAGCAAGGGAACACTGCTGTAGGAACACCCCAAATCTCCATAACCCTTTTGTCAGCAACAACAGCAGTTGCCTGCAGCCTCACTTCTCCCTGCCTAATCCCTTAGGAGTTTGTGTAATTGGCAAACACCAATTTGCATCCATAACTCTGGCTACAAGGGAGTCTGTGAAAAATCGTGTTTAGCTTTCCAGACTCTTACATTTAAGAAAGAGGTTAAATGGCTGATGGTTACCACTTAACTTCATCCACTACAGGGTCCTCCTGAGTTCCTGCCCCACTGAGCAATGGGGCAGCCGGAAATGACGCTTTGTATGGAAGAAGGGCACTGTCCTCCCCCCGAGGCTGTATTGGGGCTACCAGCATTCATCCCTCAAGAAGCCAGCTGTACTCATAGGGCCAGGCAGCCGTAGAAGCAGTAGCACAATGGCAAGACGTGAGAAAGTTAGTAAACAGAGACCTCATTTGAAATGAAGTAGGGAGGCCAGAGGGGGTGCTCTCACACCTAACATGATTCCAAGCACAAGAGCTCTGTTACAGCCCTCCCAACTTCCTCTTCCCAATTATAAAAGAATATCCTCTCCTTTGTTTTAGCAGACTTTCACTTGGCCTGTCATGGTTGCATGTTCTGCATTGCAATTCTTTGGTGTTCCTGAATAAATCCATTTTGCTGGATACATAGCTGGTTGGCTTTTTAAGGTCAACAATATAAATGCTGGTGAGTGGAAGACGGAGGAAATTGTCCTCAAATGTAGCTGGAGAACATATCTAGGATAATTTTCTTTGATTAATCTAGTGTAAGGCTCTTGCTCTAATAACTTATTTGTATGAAAGAAATAGAATTTGCTTTTTTTGTTATAGGTTGACAAGGCCAGAGATGTATGGGTTACAGTGTAGTTCCCATAGTTATAAAAAAAAAATCCAAAAAGCAAACTTTTAACCCAAATAAAACTGTAATGGAATCTATTCTAGAATTCTAAAGCTGTGACCAAAGCAGAGCTATAAAATGAAAGCTCGGAAGTATTTTATAACTCGTTTCCAAATATTAAGGAAATTATGTTTATTTATTTTAAGGATTATAAACTTTTTTGTGTTTTTATATAATGATATTTTTATGTCAAGCCACTATTGAAACTAAATGGCACGATTTTGCTAATTGATGGGAGCATACAACATGTAATTTTTAAATTAGACAACACTGGATTACCTTTTAAGTTTAGCACTTGGAGTAAATGAACATGGATGATAAAGCTGCACTGAGGTTGATCTCATTGGTATTGCTTGAATAAATCACATCTACAACTGGAAGTATGAGCCTATAGATTGTGCTGCTTTGTGGGTAGGATTAAAAACAAATTGATAAATAAATCTGCCCTTGAAATACAAATGTACTCCTATTGCAGCTATGTCATTAGTTTTTCTTTTCATGAGAAAACTAATACCTAAAAGCTCTCTAATTGTCCTCAACTGAGTTGTTGCATTTAGTATAGGTGTAGCTTTAACAATAAATAATTCTTTCACATTAGTAAAACAATGTGCTAAATGAAACTTAGTATCTATGAACTAGGGATCATTTTACACACATAAAGGGAATCATATAAAATGTCTATTTAAACAGAAGTTGAGACGCTAGCCCCATGCCCGTCATCAGCTCTTACTCTGCCCATCGTACAATCTTCCCCCTTTCTATTGCATCTTGTGTCTTGTGTTTTCCTCTGCCATAGAACTAATTGCCTTGACTTTAACTTTTGGCGGGGTTTCCTGTCTATGTCAATAGAGTATGAGCCATGAGGTTAATGTCTTTGTTTTTTTCTGCTTAGAATCTCCAACTTCAAAAGCATAGTGTCTCACATCAAGTAGTTGTTCAGTAAATATGGGTTGAATAAATATCTACAATTGCCTGTGCCTGTAGCTGACTTATTCAATCCATCCCCTTATGTTTCATTCAATAAGAAAATACATTTTAGGTGCTCTAAGATGTTATTGAAGAACATAGATAACATTCCTGCCTGTAATTGCATTGGCGAAAAAAGGCTAACCTACCAAAAAGAAATTTATATAAGATACTAACAATGGTGTAAAATCTAATCTGTGTAATAGATGCAGAGCTTTAGTATAACAACTAAGATAGTTTAAAGAAAGGAGAGATGGTAACAGATATGCGTGCAGATAAATGATAAAATTATTTCTGCATGGGGAGGTCAAACTGAGGTTATTGATTTCAGTGGAGATTTCTCAGATTTTTATATTGGTAAATACTTGTTGGGCACCCAGGGGGGAAGGTGTCATTTTAGATTCTATAACTAATGCAAAAACGTAGAAACAATGGTTCTCAATTTACAGGGGATTACCTTCTAGAATTCTCAGGCATAATGGTAGGAAATAAAATTGGAAATGTAGGGAGCCCTGAAATATTGTTGCAATGCTTGTTTTAGTAAAGCCCTGCCTCATGAATTATGTATTGTGCCTGAGTAATATCCAGAAGAATATTACCAACACAAACAGCTCCTATCCTGACACCTGAGAAAACATTAGCTGCTGGTTAAAAGCAGATACCTAAAAAGCTAATAATAACCTATAAAACATGAGGTAAGACCCAGTGCAGAAAAAGACTGAACATTAATAATGACAAAATTATCAACCTGCACTTTTAAGGAATTAATTTCATTATATAAATTAGACATTTTTCTTATTTCAATGTTAGATATTTGAATCAAATTAAACTTAATATAAATCTACATAAATTAAATTTTACTTTTATTATTCTTCACTTCACCTTACTTTCTGCCTCCTGAAATAACTTGAAAACAGTATAGAAGAAAAACAAATGCAATTAACTTATTCAAGATTGTTTATTAATTAAAACAAACAATGTGCAATCATTTTTTCTTTGGGTACTCACTTTCAGGTAGTTACTTTCCCCTGTTAATTTGGTAACAGAGTATTCTTAGGTAGCGTTAATGTTATAATCAATCAATTGAATTACATACAGTATTTTTGAGTTTAAATAAACGCAATCCCTATTTGATAATTAAAGGAGCATAGTTGAAGAAACAGCTCTAAAGTTATCCACACAACCTGAAAAAATATGAAAACATTGGCTAGAAAACTCCCCTGGCAAAATGTTTGATCTGCATTTTCAAAGAAAATTGAAACTATACCTCTCTATATATAAGCTATTAATCACTAAGATGTTATTATACACAAGAAAATGATTTTTTATTCTTCCCACAACATAGGCTCCATGTATTTGCTGGTTTGTAATGCAAAAGGTTTCCCAAATGAGCCAGTATGAAAATAAACTAAATAAAATACAATGGAATATTTTTGATACATTATAAACTAATTTGAGTGAAAAATTTGAGCTTAGTTTTATACTACCTAAGTGGTAAAATTCATAATGTTACAAAGATGATGTAGCATTCATGAATAACACCCTTTGTCCCCTAAACTTGCTCAAAACAAGTGACTACCTGCTCATTTTTAATAACATGACTTTAATATTATGTAGCCATTTTAATCTTAGAAATATTTTCTTGTTTTCATTTCCTAGAACTATAGAAAGTTTCCCTATTACCAGGTAGGCTGTCTTTTCTTTTCCTCTTAAGAGCATCTTAATTAGTCTTCTCCTGTTAGAAAAATAATAAATGATCATTGTAGAAACTGCATAGTGGGTAGATGGACTTCAGAGGGTCAGCAAACCTTCTGAAATAGGGTGAGAAATACTATATGTATCTGCTCATGAACATGTTTTTGTTTTGGTCCATATTCTTCAAGATTCTCAAACTGCTTTGTGGAGGGAAAAAAGTTTCACTGGTTCTCAAGCTACTGATTAGTAAATATATCTTAATGTTTAAGTACTTATGTTTTCTAGTCTTCATCTTTTATCCATCTCCTTTTCTCTCTGTGTCTCCTGCTATCTGAATTAATATCAAGAATGGCTAGGTAACCAGTTGTAGAAAACAGGATAGTAGCATCTGAACAGTTTCTTGCATGCATATTATTTATATATTTGTAATTTTAATGTGTACTATATATATGCATTCATGTATAGTCATTAACTGCTTTATTTCTCATTTTACTTTCTCTCTTTCATCTACTCCTCTACATAAGGAGTATTGGTAGTATTTGACAGTATAATTTAGTCTTTAGTTTGCTGAATACAGAGAATAGATAATGAATGAAATAGAAAGGAAATGAACAAAACAGATATAGAAACTTCTGGGTTCCTGTATTTCACTTTTTACTGAGAGCAACTTAATTTGTACAAAGAATACTTGCCTTCTATTTTTTTAGGTGAAAGCATGCAGTGGTTTTGTATAGTGTAAAAAGATTAATAGGGGTGCAATAATAAGAATAGATGCTCAAGAGCCATAGAGACAACCATCAGGTACTTATCTGTTGGTTGTCATATTCATTCCCATCATTCCATGCTTTATTCTGAAAAAACAGGGGTCTGGAAGCCAGCAAGCTACATATCCCAGATTCCTTTGGCAACTGACACCTAGCAATGTTCATCTGATGAGAAGTCCTGGTCTAGATATGAAAGGTAAAAGGAAAATGATTTTTGTTTTTCTGCCTCTGGGGTGCCTCCAGCAGCAGTGATAGACAAATCTGAATTTTTGGGTCACTCTCAATCACTAGAATCCTATTCACAGTTGTGGCAGGAGTACTAGTGCAACCTTGGCATATAGTGTTCATGGGCTCTGGCTGTGACCAAGAGAGTGCCAACTGTGGGCATTGTCAGAACTCCAAGCCTCTGCTGTAAGTGTGTGGGCATACTGATGGCTTTTATGTAGGCTGCAGGTGGGGACGATCCCCTCAGAGAACTGTGAAAATCAGAGGGTCAGAGGAGCACACCAAGAACAGCCAGCTTAAACTTGAATGTATAACCCTTGCAATCTTTGTAAAATCATTTTGCTAGGTTTTTGGGGGGTATGATTTAGACAAATAAAATGTAGCAAAACATTTTTAACAAACATTGAAGGGTTATAAATTTACAAAAAAAAAAAAAAAGAAGAAAAAGCTTTCATGAATGATACCATAATATAAAGTCAGATCAACGGGTTTTATAATTGTGAGAATCAGATTAAAAAAAGAAAAAGTACTATTGTGCCATGATTAAGTTGAGAATTTAATTCAAAAAATGTTTCAAGAGGCAGAAACAGGTTGTAATTTGCCAGTAAAGCCACTTATGAAAAACAGAATCATAAAATGAATAATTTTTTAGAATGAAAAGTACCTTAGGAATAATCTGGTTAAAACCCTTTCTTTCCAAGGGAATGGAAGGATAGTTCTGATAGTGATTCGTTAAAATTTACAAGACTAGTTGGTGACAAACATGGAATAATCACCCAGATTTTTTTTATTTTTCATGTAATTGGGCATGTTGCTGTAAGGAGAATGGTTAGAATGAAAGACTGAACATTACATAGGTTTGCTACACATCTTCTCCAGGCACATTGACTTGAAACCTTGCAAAATCACCAGGTCAGCAGAGACAAAAGGTTGATGCTTTGGGAAATCTGTTTTCAGCATTTTGCAGAGTTCAAGTGAATTCCCGCCAGTTAAAGACATTTGCTGATAGTTTTTATTTTATAAATGGCATTAAGCAATTTCACATGTGTCTAAAAAGGCTCTCATTCTCAACAGATATTCTTAGATGATCTTATTTCAGCTTTTAGGAACTATTTTGTTGAACTTTATGAAATGGTTATTTTTAGGCCAAAACTGGTCAACTATCAGCAATTTCATATGGTTCAACCTAATACAAAGGAGTTGGTATTCCCATTAGACTTTTGGATTTAAGAAAAATTTAAGAGGTTCCAAATGAATCGTATATCAGGAAGACTGCTAATATTACCTTAAAGGTAGAAATTTGTTGCGATCATCAAAGATCTTGATTTGTATGCTTATCTCATATTCCAACATCAGGTGATAGCCAATGAGTTCACTGAGTGTATAAAGCATTTTTGTATTGGGTCAACGATACTAGAAAATTTATTAAGGATATAAGTGGGAAAAATATCCCAATTAAATTGCCATTGGGACATATATATACTCTCTAAAATCCACTGGGGGGCTTAAATGTTTAGGTCTTGGTACAGACTCAGACATGGCCAAAAATGACCAGTGAATGTGTTCCTGAGAGGGATGCCAATGTCCAGGAGACAAGACCACAGAATTTGGGTAATTAGCGAAGTCAACAATTTATATAATTTTTTTAATGTGTCAGATAAGTAAGTTGATAAAAGTAAAACTGCAAAGAAAATCTCCATTTCCACTGATCTCTGCTTTCTTTTTTTCCCTCTCCCTCTCCTTTGTGTGCGTGTGTGTTGAAAGAAGAACTCTTCATCATAGATGATGTTAGACTGTGCAAGTCTTGCTAATACTGCTTGAAATGCAAACTGATCAGAAACACTGAGAAAGGTTACTTGTCTAGTCAAATGTATCAGTAGAGATCAAGATACAGATAAATGTGTTCATTACAGTTCAGTCTAAATGGTGAACATGAATCTCCCTGATAGATAAATCTGTATTTGGACAGTCCATTAAAAAAGGCATTAGCAATTTTAAATGCATCATTGAGCGTTTTATTACCCTTACCTAGTGGCATGAACACTCAATAATAGGAAAGAAAAATATCCAAATTAATATGTATTTCTGTTTTGCAATGTATATGTATTGATTTAGCTTTAATCTAATTAATATTTTGTTAAATGTCAAGATCAGCAGCATAGAATTAGAATTATATGTCTGTAAGTATACATACTGTATACCTTTGACAAGTAAACATGTTTTATGGAATGCACTTTCTTGTTTTCTTAACTCATTTTTGTGGTAATTTTAAGAACATGTTAATTAGGAATATAAGTTATAGAGAAAATAATATCTGTAAAATTAGCAATGTTTGATATGTTAATTTAAGTAGGCATTATTAGAAAATCATAGTATTTGTATTTTTCTGAAAGCTATGTGTAAATAAAAAGATATTATTTCATAAAAGTGATGTGGGTTTGTACTTTATTTACTCCAATGCTATCAGTTAGGGTCCAGGCAGGCAAATAAAAACTACTTTCCACTCTTCAAATCATAAGAAATTGAATAAAAGAAATTGATTATTCAAATGATGGAAAAACTGTGAAGCCAAAGAGAGAGCAGTGACTGAATCCAAAGATTCATCGGCAGGAAACTGCAACCACCCCTGGGGTTAAAAGTACAAGGAGGAAAGCCCATTGAGAGCTCAGAAGCCAGAGGCTCCTGTGCAGCCAGGAGCCATAGAAGAGGCTGCCCAGAAATTGCTGGGATCATAGACAGAAGGGCTGTCTCATGGGAGATGAAACCACAAAAGAACTGCAGTTGCTGTTGTCAGCCAAAGGAGAGGGAGTGTAAACCCCTGGCATCCCCATCTCCTACCAACATCCCACCAGTGTCTTTCATAGGCTGAACAGGTAGCCAGGTGAAAAGGGAGACTGGAAAATCTGTTAGTGATGGCCTTGTAAACGTGTACCTAGATCTGCTGATGGAGGGAGAGTAACACTGATGACCTCAGCTGCGTCCCTTCCAGACCTAGTCCCAGGTTCACATCACATTTCTGGAGGGATGCACCCAGCCAATTAACACAGCAGAGCTATCCATACAGGCTCATTCCTGTAAGGCGTAAGACTTTTTTAAAGCATGGCTGCAGCTTAAGAATTACCCCATCAGATAAGGCAAACTTTCCTAGTACTGCACTGTGATTTTACATTCATCTGCTTAAAAGGGGTCAGACATACATTAACATCTGAAGGTACTCCCCACCTGCCCTTGTTCCTCCCTTTTTTTCCTGCACAGGCTCTCACGCAATAAATCTCTTTCAGGTGTCTCTGGTAGCTTACAAAAAGGCCTGTACCTCTGCAATGGCATAGCTGATGCAAGGAAGCAGGACTGAGGTTCTGATAATTAGTCACAGAACTCCAGGGATACTTAAAAGCTGATCCAAGGCCAATGCTTTACGCTATGGTCAGGTCCTGGTTGAGAAAACCTGGAATTACAAAGCATAGGATGGAGACACAGACGGGAATGTCCCTGAGCATGTTGGTTCTGCAGCTCCCCTGGAGGTCCTGAGCTTGGCTCACCCTTCCCCACTATGTGCTATCACTTCCTGCATACAGTAAGAATGCAGAGGCCTCCTCCCTACAAGATAACCGGTACCTCCATTTAGGAGCGGCACTACCCCTTCTTGTTTACAGACCTGTAACAGCTGCAAATTCCCTACATAACCTTACCAAGGAGATGCTGTGCCCAGTAAGAAAGCAAAAAGAGTATGTACCAAAGGAACTATAAGAGCTACCCAGCATGTTGTTGCCAGGAACCGGAGGAGTACTAAGGATGCTTGATCAAGGGGGCTGAGTCATAAGACTGGATAAGTAAGAATTCATTAACCTGGGGGCACTTTTTCAGGATGTAGGACTTAATACACAAGAAAATAACCCAGGGGGTGAGGGCCTATTGGCTGATAGATGACTCTTAGAAGCCTGGAGAAATCAAGAATCAATGCTGCCATGGAAATGCCTGGGCTTCTCTGGTAGACAACAGAGGAAGGAATGAAGGGGCCGAGGGAAATGGGCCTGTTAGACTGAGAGTGTTATGTAAGGCCACAGGACTCAGGAGAGGATTAGGCTCCATTGCAGGACCCACAGGTCATCAGGAATGTACTAAAGAGAACAGCATGAGTATCACAATGTTAATTAAATGCCTACCTCCCAACCAATAAATTCTGTTTTCACTCATATTTCAAACTCTTTAATCAATAAAAAAATTCCCTAATTTTCTATTTTTCTTCAGTGTTCTTAGAATATTATGACTCTCTTAAATTATGTTGTTAATAATTCATTTTGTTTATGTATTATGGTTTAAATTGTACCAAATAAAAGTTTACAAATGAGCCAGCTACACTAAAAGAATGACCTGAGCCATTGTACTCTATGCTTAAAAGTAAGTGGATAGAAATGACACAAATCTTCATCAAGAGTAGAATTGATAAGTTGATAAATATTTACACAATGGAATAACAATGATGAAAAGGAACAAACTACTGTTATAAGCAACAGTATGCATGTATCACAAACATAATATTGAGTGGAAGAATACAGATACAAAAGAATACATGATAATCCCATTTATATAAATTAAGCAGTTCAGTAGGTGAGCTACATTTACCAAGAGAAAGAAGATATTTGAGAAGCCTCATTATATGAAAAAATAATCTTGGAAGGCTATTTAATTCTAAGTTTGAGAGACAGTAGTCATGGGCATCATTAGACATTGTTACAGCGATGTGGAGAAGACTCTTTCATCCCTTGCCTGTATCCCTTACTATTTTCTTCTCCACATTCCTATGACAATATCCAATGATGCACAGGCCTTCTCTGTTTCCAAATCAAACTCAGGATTTAACAACCCAGATTGAAGTGTTTGAGGTCTCGCTGTTTAGTCGTGACCACAGAGCTCTGGTGTTATGTCTTGTGGATTTTTACTGCCAAAAAGACCATGAACCCAACTGCTCAAGGAATACATCTTATGATTTTGTGTTATTTCATAGTCACATTTACCCCTCACCACAACCACCAACCCCTAAAGTTCCCTTCACCCAGCCCTACCTCCTAACTCATACCCTCTTATTGGCTTAGTCTAAAGAACCAAAAGACTACCAGTGAGTAGATACTTCCCTACTTCCTCTTCTATAGTCTCTCCTCACTTTTTACCTAGATATATCCAAATACCAACCTGTAGGTTGAGGATCTTTTTCCAATCCTTGATTTTATCATCTTTTAGGGAATGGAATCTATACCTGTGCTTAACCCAAGGCTGAAGACTAAGAGTAAGATCTAGTTCTACTTAATGAATTCCTCCTGTGTGTTAACTATTGTAGGAATTCCCTAGTACTATGCTCTGTTCATAATATTATATTTTCCTTACCTTGAACTATCCTCAAACTAAGACTGAGAGTGTCCAGTCTATGAAGCTGCCCTGAAGGCAGTCTTTGAAGTGAATCTCTCACCTGGACCTCATACTTCTGCACACGCCTGCTTAGTTCTCCATCACATTGTAGTAAATAATGAAAATAAAAACATGAATAAAATGTACTTTTCCTGAAATGAAAAAGATGTGATTATTATATTCCATTAAGAAAATAACAACTTCTCCCAAGTATTAAATTTAAATTGTGATTTCACTACATGGCAGAGAGAAAAATATATTCAATGCTAAATCCTATTTAATCACCTTTTTATATCTCACAGCATGAATATGTTCATCACTGACTCTTTAAAAATGACTGAGCTAATTATCAGGAAAAATTATTTCATTTTGATTACTAGAAAGACATCTTTTAAATTATTGAAATATTTAGACAAATGCAAAACCTATAATTATGCATTTAAAAACAAGGCAGCATTTCACAGCCATTAAAACACCCTTTCCCCAGAGAAAGTAAGTTGTGTTGCTGTTATTCAGGCTATAAAACACATTACAGAGATGAGACCTGAAGAGCTTTAAGAATTGAACACACACAAAGGGAGTTTAGCAAGTTCAATTGGAGTTTGGTCTAAATGGTTGAGCTAGGGTCCCACATGGCTAATTGAATGGACAGACACTCAATTATTAAAATAGTAAAACCTTCCAAATTATCCATGAAAAAGAGATATAGAGTCTGAATAATTCAAGCTAAATCAATTATTTCTGAAGTTAAGTGAAGAGACCAGAAGGCCTCCTACATGTGAAATATTTTAAGAATTACATATTATATTTACTTTCAACCATTTTTCATTATTTATATCATATGTAGAAAATTATTTTTAATGGGGGAAAATGATGTGGCATCCTGAGTATGCCATTTTTCAGAGGGGCATTTTAACAACATTTGAATAGAACACATGCTATAGAAAAGTATTGTGACTGCTTGACTATATATATTTATTAATTAGGAAGAAAGACATTAAAATATGTAATATCTAGACCGCCTTTCAAGAGCTAGTGGAATCTATGTAGAAATTTTACTTCTTTTAATCAGAGACTTTAAAATATAGTGGATGAAATGTCTTTTCAATAGTAGAATTAACAGACTAAGAGAAGTAAAAATAAAGTATAGGAATAGATAACCTAATTTTAGTGAGGAAATTGTGTATAGTTTTCTTAGTACTGGTCATTCTTACATTATTACATAAGTAGGAAACCACATAAAATATTTTTTCATGTCTTCATTTTGTGACCATAATCTCAATCCAACTATCGTATGAGTATAATTCTACTACATTTTACTATTTCTTGTGGAAATTTTAGTAGTCAAAAAAAGAAAAATAGGGACCGGCTGAGTGGCTCAGTTGGTTAAGAGCTCACTCAAGAGTTTGAGCTCTGAGCAGCAGGGTCTCTGGTTCAATTCCCAGCCCGAGCTGAGCTGTCGCTGAGCTGCCAACAGGTGGCAGGATGGCTCAGCTAAAAAAAAAAAAAAGAAAAAGAAAAAAAAAGAAAAATAGAAAATTATGTCCTCTTTTAGCCATTGTAACAAAACAAAGGTAGTAGAAACTTTATTGTAAAACAGGATAAACATTTTGACCACAAATTATTGTTTTCATCCTTTTATTATATATTCCTGGGTTCAGTTTGACTTTCCTGATTTATACTGATCTATTTACTTACATTGTCTATTCTTTTTTTTTTTTAAGATTTTTATTGGGGAATTGGGGGGATG
>NW_017732273.1:27917-47491 GCF_001890085.2 Hipposideros armiger
GGCGAGGCAGATCAGTCGCCGGCTTCTGGACGGCCGCTCACTGGGCTGCTGGCCGCTCACGCTGGCTGCTGGCAACCCACTGCCACAGGGGCTGCAGCCTACGCCGTCGCTGGCGACTCAGACAGCCCAGCTCCAGTGTCGAGCTGTTGTTCAGCATCTTAGCTGTGGAGGGCAGTGTCACTGGCCCTCATATGTGGGATCCGAACTGGGGCTCTCTGGTGTCCCAAGCCAGTTCTTAACCATCATGCCACTCGGCCGGCCCAATTGTCTATTCTTATTAAAAACCCTTTTGGAAGAATCAGATATAATATGGGAGTAAGACACTGAAATAATGGAATTGACAGCAGGTACTAGGTGATGGGTTTGAGGTGGGGGCCATTTGGCTGGTTCACAGCTATGCAAGGGGCTGCTATGTAATTAAAAGCCTTCAAGGATTGAGAGGAGAAGCTGAGGACAACTGGCAACCAAAAGTAGAGTCTACAAAGTGGATGGTAATAAACAATCCAATTCTACAAAGAAGACATAAATTGGTATCTGGAAACACCTAAACTATATAAATTGTGGGAAAGAAAAAATAAAACCCTCCTATTTTCAAAATCAAAAGTATTTAAATCTTGCTCATTGCAAATGGCACTATTATTGAGAGAGATAATGATAGCTTTTATCTTATAATAAGAATTGAGGTGTCTGTAATATTCAGACTGTGAGAGAGAAAGGTCTCCTTTTTATTAGAAAATCTTATTGAATAAGTTTCAACTGTGTGTAAGGAAAAATAAAATGTATTGTTCTCATTTTAACTCCACAGGATATTTTATTGAGTCATCATCTGGAAGAATAAGTTAATAGTAAGTTAATAACATTTTCAAATGAGGTAATATAGTATGGGTAAAAGTACAAATTGGTTGTGGAATCTAAGACAGAATAACAAAAAATAGTCAAACAGAAAGAAATTATGACATGTTAAACACCATGTGACTCTGCGGACACACTCATTATTGAGTTAAAAAGAGCCTCAGAGAGTTGCTACATCAGAATACAATATTTTTGCTAAAATAAATCTACATCTCAATGCTGTTTTATGTTACATAAGAAGATATATAAAGTTACACTTTCTAGGGATGTATAACGCAAACACTAGATTCAATTTTTCAAAAATTACTATTAGCAAAGTCATTCTTAAATGTATAAACCTTAAACCATAGGTTAGAAAAGGGAATGTCCATTCCTGGATTTATGAAGTTGAAAGCTAATGGACTTTTGAGTCAGATACATTTCTATTTAAATCTCCACTCTACTGTTATCTTGTAGAATCTTGGAGAAAATATTTACCACCCTATGCTTTGTCTACAAAATAGAGGTAATATTGCCTATTTCAGGAACTGTTATCATAGTTAAGCAAAACAATGTTTGAAAATTTTCATTATTCAGATCTCCTGTATTGTGTATAACTATATACAAAATTAAATTGTTTATGATTTAGAGAGCAAATTCAAAGACTCAAAATAAAAGCATTGCTGGTGAAACTGGTTTTTAAAGTGAAAGGATTAGTCTTGAAACTCAGATATGCTGAGGAAGGGGTGCTAAATATAGTTATTTCTACTCTCCTAACTAAATTTCATTCCTCAGCAGTTCTCTTCCATTGGCACATATGCACTCGCTTTGATTTCCAAAGGCTCCAGGACAGTGAAGGACCTGCAGCTCTGAGGCAGCCATTGGTTGAAAAGGTGAAGAGTTGGGTTTTGAGCGTGTTGAGTCTCAGGCAACTTGGAGATGTTATAGCCACGATGTCATATAGAGAGTTATGTATATGCATCCACATCTCAAAAAGGGGACTTGGGCTGATGAGCCAATTTGGGAATCATTAACCTATGGTTACAATGTTATCCACAATTATGGATAAGTTACCTAGGAGGAGAGTATAGGGTGAGAGGAGAAGAGGGCTTAAGATTCACTCTTGTCAAACCCACCATTTAAGCATAAATAGAGGTGAATGGACATGCAGTGGAAGCTGCACTGAGAAAGAGCAACCAGAAAAGTGGAGGTAAAATTAGGAGAACTCAACGTCAAAGTAGACCCCTTCTGCAGCAAAGACATCTGAAACTAAAGTTACTGTGGAGATGAGGCACCACCTTTTATAATTTGATATAAACATATCTCCCACAAAATCCTTGATTTCGTTCCCTGGTGCTTCAGTCCACAAGCCAAATTTCTTCCTAGGTTCTTCTCTCAAGAACTAGCAATTGAGGAGATAAAGCCCACCCAGATTATTAGGAGTAATCTCCTTTATTTAAAGTCAGCAGACTGTAGATGTTTATTATATTTACAAAATACCTTCACAGCAGCAAGTAGATTAGTGTTTATCTGGGTAGTGAATACCTGGATCCTGTAGCCTGGCCAAACTAATGCATAAAACTGACCATCATACCTGGCCTCTAGCCATCTCCCAAAGCAATAGATTGGCTTAGCGAAACCCATTTCTCCTTACTAAAGAAATGAGCTAGATTTCTTCTTGTTGTTATATAATAAGGGGCTAAAAATTTAGCATTTTATTAAGTGTATCCCCAGATATCACATATGTGTACACATGTAAAACTGCACTGAGTTGTACACTTAAGGTTTGTATACTTTTTGTATGCTAAATGTCAATAAACATTTTTTAAAATGTATCTATGAACTCTCTGAATGATTTTTATTTTAAAATTGTTTTCAGTATACATATATATGAGATTGAAAATTTTAACCAAAGTGTTCTTTTTCAGATATCCTGAAAAATACTTCCCATAGGTGGTGTTTTCCACCTATAGATTTGTAAAAATCCACATTAGTATTAGTTGCCAAACCAGAAATAAACCATTTCTGTCTACTCCAGACCCCTAAAATCTCAATACAAAAGTATACTTCGAACTAAAGGCTGTTTTGTGATTAACTCAGCATATAGTATGTTTAATAATATAGAATAACATATCATTTGTAGAATTTAAAATAAATTATTTTTATTATAAAAATTTATAAAAAGTTTTTTAGTGTCTATTTTCATCACAAATATTCAGAGGTAACATATACTAGTGGTGCAAAAGAGCAACATTGTGCATGATTCCTCTGGATAACATGGTATAGATAATAACTGGATGTTAAATTATTTAATGTTAATTTTTGCTATCAGACATTGTGAAAATGTAGTAAGAATCACAGATGAATCCAAGATATGTAATGACAATGCTGTAAACACACCAATGTCCTGTCATAACCTTAACTGTCAGGCCACTGGTAATGAAATTAATTTACTGTTTTCTTTCTCAGTGTTTATTTGTTTTTCAAAAATTCTGATCTTCAAAATCAGCAAAAATATTCACCTTGAGGATTTTCTATTATTCTACAAGTGTACATAAAGGATATTATATTCATTTGGCCTTTGGTTCCCAACCACAAAACACATCTTGCCTTTATAACTCCATGATAGGATTGTAAGTCCCGAGGAGTGCAATGGCACAGCAGGTGATGAAGTGGAAGGCATGCAATGTCTTTCCATATACTTTTTATAGGTCATTTGACAGAACAGGAAATATTTTATATAATGGGTAAAAATGCTACCTTTGGCACGAAATTTTCAGCATAATGCAATGTCAGGTGTATTTCTGCCTTCCAGAATCTCCTAGAAAGAACTTCAATAAAATTTCAAGGACTTTGAATGTAGAAATATATTATCAACACGATAGTTTGTAATGCCTTTGCTTTGTGGGAGGGGCTTGACACTTGTAAGAATCAATGACAATACAGCAAGATTCTGTGTTGCCTGCATCAGAGGCTTGAAAACTCAAAGCAATGAAACTGTTGTCAGTGTTTCAAAAAAAGCCAGATCCCAGTGCATAAGTTACATAAAAAAGATATGCCCCTGAACTTAGATGCTATGAGATATTCTGCCAAATTTCAAGACATGTCTTTGCACACTAATTATGAAAAATATATTTATGAAAGTATCTTCTCCAAGATTTATGGCACAGATAAATCAAGTAAATAGTTAATAGATTTTCAAACAAAAAAGCACTATAGTAAACAATTTTTTATTCATAGTCTAGGCTTTTGATAATCATTGTTATAATTTCTGGCATGCCCTGTATTTGTCATAATAATTGTACTTAAAAGAAAAGAATTCACAGAAATAAAGAATATACACTAATGCTTAATTTTAAAACATAGATATTTGAAAATTTCTTTTGTCCATAATTTATGTACCATTTATCATATGTAAAAAGATATAAATAGCAGTTAGAAAAGATGTGAATAACAATACATGCAGATCTGGTAATTTAAGAGTCTGAAATCTTCATAGGGTTGGTCAACATCTAATTTGTTCAGATTTTCTGGGCATTCACAAAGCTTGTAAAGACCTTTATCTTACAATATGTGCCTCATATCACAAGCTTCTCTGGTAGTTGCCACAATCTCCAAGGAGTGAGTTGTACTTTTTTTTTTTAGGGCCTATTACAATAAACTATACTGTATATAGGGAAACAAAACCTTGCTTATACATTAACTGAAATATTATAGCTTTTGAGAAGCCCAGAGCAATCCCTTGTTTCCCTTATGACACCTTAAATAAAACTTTGAGGTTATTCACTTGGCGGCAGGGAGGGGGAGAAATCCATCTTTGCAATTGTCTCCCAGGATGGAAAAGTTGTCATGAGCACCAAGTTAGGAAAACACAATAGTTATACCAGGGTGGCAAGCATACCTGAGGGTATGTTCTCATTTAGAGACTCTCTAATCTGCATGCCCTTACCTTTTTGACTCTCAAGAGCATGAGACTTGAACACAAATTACCTGTTAATCTATTAAGAGAAGTAGCCTAGTACAGTGTACAATGTTACACTTCCTCATTTGAACTCAGCCATTGTGTAATTTGAGCATGGCATTTGATAGGTACAACCTGAATAGTTTTCAGTATCTGTCAAGCAAAATGTTTGCTAAAATAATGTGCCTTTTATTTCAAATATTTTATGATTTAAGAATCTAATGTATATTTAGCCACAGATGATGTCTAGCATTGTTCTAGTTGTTGTGTGGAGGATAATATATGACACCACCAAAGAAATAATAATGTTAATGCCTTCAAGAAATTTATGTGAGCAAAGATGCATTTGGAACAACTATAGAATAATTTAAAAAAAAATTAGAAGTAGAATGAACAGAAATTAGTCACTAAGAGGATAGTTGCCAAAATTGACAAGGGAGAGAGGCAGAGAGAGAGAGAGATGCCCTCTAGAATGGGTCAAATAGAAACTACTGAGAGTATCAAATTCTGGCAAGCATGTGGAACCACTGGAATTTATACATCGCTGTGAGGAGAAGAATAGAGGTATTTTAGATAACACTTTGGCTTTGCTTTAAAGTTATGACACAGCAATTCTGCTTGTAGATATTTACTCAAAAAGAATGAAAATATATGTCCACAAAAAGACCTGTACAGAAATTATCATAGTTGCCTTATCCATAATTCCATACTGGAAACAAACCAAATCCATTAATGAGTCAGTAAATAAATTGTGATACCTGCATACAATTGAATACTACTCAGCAGTAAAATAGACCAATTATGAAAACATGAAGCAACATGATTAATCTCACAAGCATTTTGCTAATAAAAGTCAGATTCCTAAAAGTCCATATTGAATGACTATATTTAGATGATTTTCAAGAAGAGAACAAACTAGTCTCCCTTAATGTTATAAATATTATATATACCTCTCTATAAATACTTACAAATATTGTTGCTTATGTGATTGGTAAAGTTGCCTGGCAGGGGACATAAGGAGAATTTTATGAAGAGTGGAAATATTTTCTTTCTTGTTTATGGGTATTGGTTACCTGGGGGATACAATTGTCACAACTCTTTCAAACAGAACATGTGAAATCTAAGTATTCTATATGTGTAAATTACAGCTCAATGGAAAATTAAAAATATGACTGGATGGGCTAATACAGGAATTTAGAACAGATTTTTCACTTTAAAAGTATAAGGCAGCAAAAAGAGATTGATTAATAAACATGTTGAAGAAAAAAAATACACATTGACAGTCAAAAATGTGTTGAAGACTTCCAATTTCCAATCTAGTATGTAAAAAGCTGGAAGTTGCCATGCCATGCCAAGTAAAGAGATAGATGAACTGAACAAAATCAGCAAGTCTTATTAAATCCATCAGAGAGGTGGGGTTACAGGGCAAACCACTGCCCTCCAAATTAGAGAGCCAGATAGGTAAATGCACAGAATTGTGACTTACTGAAGCAGAAACAAATGAACACAAACCTCCAAAGAAACCAGTATCCAAATAGGGAAACCTGAACTATACCTGACAAATTGCTCGAAGTTCAAGAGATAAAAACTCCAGGGGAACCAGTCATTGAGGACTTCCATACTTTTATGCATTTTACCTCCATGAGCTTAACCAGGTTCTCACAGTGAATACTGGATAAAAATTCCTTTGTGCTTTTGGCAGGGGAGGGAAAAAGGAACCATTTTGAAATAAACCAGAGCACACTATTCTTCTTAACTAGGTCTACTCTCAGGAGAAACTAACCAGAGCCTAACTTTCTGGGGTTTCATCACAGTCTATCTGAACTAGGAGAAAAGAAATATCCAATTTCAGCCCACTTTAGCCATGCTGTCCCTCCAAAGGAGGGCAAAAACAAAAACCAAACCAACAAACAAACAAAAATGAGAAGCACGTATGAGGTTAACAGTCCACATATACCAGCTCACCAAAAGATTGAGACCTACTCACAGGACTGTAGAACACTTCCCCTACCCCCACACTTCACCACCACATTACTACAGGCCTGTTTAACACAAGTTCCTTTTACCCAGTACATCATATCTGATTATCAAAAAAAAAACCCAAAAAAGACAAGACATACTTAAAGACATAAAACACATTGGAAGAGACAGAACAAGCTTCAGATATGGCAGGGATGATAAAATTATAAAACTAGGAATTTAAAATGATTATGATTAAGATGCTAAGGGATATAATGGATAAAGTAAATAGCATGCAAAAATTAATGGGCAATGTAAGCACCGAGATGGAAATTCTAAGAAAAAAAAATGCTTGAGATCAAAAACACTGTAACAGAAATGAAAAATGTCTTTCATGGTTTTGTTGGTAGACTGAATATGGTTGAGGAGAGAATCTCTGTGCTTGAAGATATAGAGAAACCATCCAAACTGAAAAGCAAAAAGAATAAGGACTGGAAAACCAAACCAAAGCAAACAAAATATCCACTAACAGTTAGACAACCACAGAAAGCATAACATATGAGTAATGTAAATTCCAAAAGGAAAAGAAAAAAGAAACAGAAGAAATACTTGAAACAATGACTGAGAATTTCCTCAAATTAATGTGAGACAGTAAACCACAGATCCATGAATGTCAGAGAACACTGAGCAAGATAAACGCCAAAAAACTACATCTAGGCATATCATTTTCAAAATACAGAAAAAAATCAAAGATAAAGAAAAAAATTCTGAAAGAAGTCAGATTTTAAAAAAAGAAAAAGAACACCTTACCTATATAGAAAAGCAAAGATAAGAATTACACCTGACTTCTCAGAAACCATGCAAGCAAGAAGAGGCTGGAGTAAAATATTTAAACTGTTAAGAGAAAAACAAACAAAAACCATGAATCTAGAATTCTATATTTTATAAAATTAATCTTGAAAAAGTAAAAGAGAAATAAAGACTTTTTCAAATAAAAATTGAAGACTTTTTTTTCCCATGGAACTGACTTAGAAGATATGTTAAAATAAATTCTTTAGAGAGAAGGGGAATTATAAAGGTAAAAAATTTGGATCTACGTAAAGAAAGAAGAGCATCAGAGAAGGAATAAGTTCAAAGAAAATAAAAACTTTTTTCTTATTCTTAGTTGCTTTAACAGATCATTTGCTTTCAATCATGTATATATGTATACTTACATATGCTTATGTATAAGTGAAATGCATGAAAGCAGTGATACAAGAGAGAGGAGGGAGGAATTAAAATTGCTTTGTTGTTAGATTCTCACACTACCCATGAAGCAATATAGTATTACTTGAAAGTGGACTTGAAATAATTGCAACTGTAATTGCAAACTCTAGGGCAATCCCTAAAAAAAGTTTTTAAAAAAAGATTAATTGATATGCTGAGATAGAAAAGCAAATGGAACTATATGCAATGCTCAACTAAAACCACAAAGGGCAGAAAACTGTGGAATGCAAAAGAATAAAGAACAGGGGGACAATACAAAACAGTTAATACATATGGTAGATATTAATCCACCTATGACAATATGTACTTTGAACACCAGTGATCTGAATACGACAATTAAAAGACAGAGGTAGGGTCTGCCGAGTGGCGCGATGGTTAAGAACTGGCTTGGGATGCCAGAGGGCCCCGGTTCAGATCCCACATATGAGGGCCAGTGACACTGCCCTCTACAGCTAAGATGCTGAACAACAGCTCAACCTGGAGCTGGGCTGCCATGAGTTGCTGGCGACGGTGTAGGCTGCAGCCCCTGTGGCAGTGGGTTGCCATGGGCTACCATGTGTAGCCAGCAGCCAGTGTGAGTGGCCAGCAACCGCAGGGAGTGGCCATCCAGAAGCCGGCGACTGATCTGCCTCTCCCGGGAAGAGTGCAATGATGGTGCCAACTTGGACCAGTGAAGCAATGTCCTCCACAACTAGACTGAAGAACAAAATGACAGCAACTTGTCTATTCCCCTTCCCCCAATTCCCCAGCACTGTTCCCATCCCCCCAATTCCCCAATCCCCAATTCCCCAATAAAAATCTTAAAAAAAAAAAGACAGGTAGTCATAGTGGATCAAGAAGAACCAACTACTTGTTGTCTACAGAAAAAAAATCACTTTAAATATAACAACAGATGTGAATTAAAGTAAATGGATGAAGAAAAATATATCATACTAACACTAATTAAAAGAAAGCAAGAATAGCTACATTAATTTCAGACAATAAGACTTCAGGCCAAAGAAAATTATCATGAATAAAGACAAGCATTACATAATGATAATGGAGTCAATTCTCCAAAAAGACATAATAATCCCTACTGTGTATATGCCTAGGAACAGAGTCAAAATACATAGGCAAACTGATAGAACTGCAAAGAAAAATAGATGAATGCACTACGATAGCTGGAGAGACTTCAATATGTCTCTATCAGCAATGGATAGACACAGCAGGCAGGAAATAAGTAAGGACATAGTTGAATTCAACAACACCATCAATCAACTGCGTATAATAGATATCTACAGATAACTTCATCTAAGTGCAGAATACATATTTTTCTCAAGCTCACACGGAACATTTCACCAAGATATACCACATTCTGTACCATAAAATACACACCAACAAATTTAAAAAACAGAAATAATGCAATGTCTGCTTTCAGACCAAATAGAATTATACTAAAAATCAATAACAAAATCAGCTGGAAAATCCCAAAATATTTGGAGATTACATAACATTTCTAAATAACACATGGCTCAAAAACAAATATCAAGATAAATTTTAAAATACTTTGAACTGAATAAAAATGAAAACACAAGTCATCAAAATTTGTGGGATAAAGTGTAAGCAATGCTTAAAGTGAAATTAATGGTATGGGCTGCATATATTAGAAATGAAAAAAGATCTAGAAATCAGTTATCTAAGCTTCACCTTAGGAAACTAGAAAAAGAAGAGAAAATTAAACCCAAAGTGAACAGAAAAAAAAAATTAGAGCAGAAATCAATGAAGTGTAAAAAGGAAATGAAAAGAAAAGCATCAATGAAAACAATAGTTGGTTCTTTGAAAAGATCAGTAAAATCAGTAAGTCTCTAGCCAGGCTACCTAAGAAACAAAGAGAAAAAACACAAGTTATTCATATTAGAAATGAAAGAAGGAACATCATTACAGGCTCCATAGACATTAAAATAATAATAAAGGAATACTACGACCAACTATATGCCACAAATTGAAAATGTAGATGAAATAGACCAACTCCTTGAAAGATACTATGTGCCAAACTCACACAAGAAGAAATAGACAATCTGAATAGGCCTATATCTACTAAAGAAACTGAATCTTAATCAATAACTAAGTTTTCCAAAATAGAAAGCACTAGGGCCAGAGAATTCATTGCTGAATTTTGCCAAACGTTTAAAGGAGAAATTATATCAGTTCTCTATAATATCTTTCAAAATATAGAACCAGAGTGAAGAATTCCTAATTCATTCTATCAGGACAGCATTACTCTAACATAAAAACCAGACTAAGTTATTACAAGAAAAGAAAACTACAGATCAATATCTGTCATGAACATAGATGCAAAAATCTTCAGCAAAATATTAGTGCATCAAATCCAATAATGTATATAAAAAAATTACATACCAAGACTAAGTGGGATTTATCCCAGGTATGCAAGGCTGGTTCAACATTGGAAAATCAATTTACATAATAATATTTAACATCAATAGTCCAAAGAAGAAAAACCACATAACGATATCAATAGATGAAGAGAAAGCATTTGACAACATCCAACACCAATTCATGATAAAAACTCACAGTAAACTAAGAATAGAGGGGGACTTCCTCAACTTGATAAAGAATATATAAGAAAACCTACACCTGACATTATATTTAATGTTGAAAAACTTGAAGCTTTCCCACTAACATCAAGAAAAAAAACATGAATTTTCCTCTCGGTACTGTTTTTCAACATGATACTGTAAGCCCTAATACAATAAGAAATGAAAAGGAAATGAAAGAGTGAGAAGGAAAAATGAAATTGTCTTTGTTTACAGAGGACATGATTGTTTATGTAGAAAACGAAAAATCACCGGCAAAATACTCCTGAAACTAATAAGCTATTTCAGCTGGGTTGCAGGATACAAGGTTAACACAAAAAGTCAATTGCTTACCTATATACCATCAATGAAAAAGTGAAATTTGAAACTAAAAACACAATGCCATTTATATTAGCACCCCAAAATTGAAATAAATAGGTGTAAATCTAAAAAATATGCACAAGATTTATATGAGGAAAACTATAAAATGCTGATGAAAAAAATCAAAGCACTTGGTAAATGCAGATGTTCCATGTTCATGAATAGGAAGACTCAATATTTTCAAGATGACAGTTCTTCCCAACAAGGTCTATAGATTCATTGTTAATCAAAATCCCAGAAAGTTATTTTGTGGAGATTGACAAACTGAATCTAAAGTTTATATGGAGATGCAAAAGACCCAGAATAGCCAAAATAACTTTGAAGAACACAGCTGGAGGGCTGATGCTACCCAATTTCAAATCTTACCTTAATATTACAGCAATCAAAATAGTGTGTGGTACTTGTGAAAGAATATACAAATATAGATCAATGGAACCTAATAGAGAGCACAGAAATTGATTGCCATAAATATAGTCAATTGGTCTTTGACAAAGGAGCTAAGGGAATGCAATGGAGAAAAGATAGTTTTTTCAACAAATGGCACTGGAAAACAGGACATTCACATTAAAAAAAAAAGATCTAGACACAAACTTTACACCCTTCATAAAAATTGACTCAAAATGGTTCATAGGCCTAAATGTAAAATGCAAAACTATAAAACTCTTAAAAGATAATATAGGAAAAAAACCTAGATGACCTTGGGTATTATGATGACTTTTAAATACAATGCCAAGGGCATGGTCCATGAAAGAAATTATTGATAAACTGAAATTCATTAAAATAAAAAAAACTTTAGCTCTGCAAAAAACAATCATAAAAGAATGAGAAGACAAGCCACAGATTGGGAAAGAGTACTTACAAAAAGGCACCTCTGATGAAAGACTGTTATCCAAAATATATAAAGAACTTCTATAATAAAACTCAACAGTAAGAATACAAATAATCCAACTGAAAAATAGGGCAAAGGCCTTTATAGACAACTCCCTAAAGAAGATATACAGGTGACAAATGGACATATGAACAGATGCTCCACATTATATGTCATCAGGGAAATGTTAATTAAAACAACAATGAGATAGCAATACACAGATATTAGAATGGCCAAAATCCAAAATACTGACAACACTAAATGCTGGCTAAGACTTGGAGCTAAGATTTGGAGCAATAGGAACTCTCATTTGTTGCTGGTAGGAATTCAAAATGGTACAGCCACTTTGGAAGACAATTTGACAGTTTCTTAGGAAACTAAATAGACACGTGCCATAAAATCCAACAATCACACTTCTTGGTATTTACACAAAGGAGGTGAAAACTTACATCCATAAAAACCTGCACATGGATGTTTATAGCAGCTTTATTCATAATTGCCAAAACTTGGAAGGAACCCAGATGTCCATCAGTAGGTTAATGAATAAATACACTGTGGTACATTCAGACAATTGCATATTATTCATCACTGAAAAGAAATGAGCTATCACGTCATGAAAAGACATGGAGGAAACTTAAATACCAAGTGAAAGAGCCAATCTGAGAAAGCTACATACTACATTCCAAATGCAAGATATGCTGGAGAAGGCAAACATGTGGAGACAGTAAGAGGATCAGTTGTTGTCAGCCAGGAACGAAGTAAGGAGAAGGATGAATAGGATTTTGAGGGCAGTTAAAATACTCTGTATGCTATCTAAACAATAGTTACATGTCATTATACATTTGTCCAAACCTGTAGAACGTACAACACAAAGAGTGAACCCTAATGTAAACTATTGACTTCGGGTGATAATGACATGGCAGTGTAGGTGCATCAGTTGTATCAAAGCACCACCTAGTGGGGGATGGTGATAGTGGGGGAGTCTGTGCATATGTGAGGGCAGGAGGTGTATGGGAAATCTTTACATCCTTTCCTCAATTTTGCAGTGAATTTAAAACTGCTCTAAAAAATAAAGCCAATTAAAAGTAGTCTTTAAAAAGTGTCCAAATTACATTTGTGAGCGAACTGGGCAGCAATGTGATCAAAAGACAAAGAAAGAGTAGTTTATCGGTCAGGTTAAAAAAGGAATGTATTAGAATTTAGAAGGAAAGAAGAGAGGATAAGTTGATGGCTGGGAATGAGTGCAGAGTTGACAATCACAGAAAGAGAGAGCGTGAGAAAGGGAGCACGAAGGAAATATACGAAGCTATTGTAAAAGCCTCCTGTTGTCTGTTATAGGGCTGAAGAAACAGGAGAGAGATCGTGGCATATTCATATATATTCTAATATGCAGCAACACTGATCAGGGCCGGAAGGCACTTGGATAATATAAATTTAGTAGCAGAATAAAGCTAAGTCGGCCAATAATGATCAGTGTTATCTCAAGAACACAAGATTCTTCACATATCTAGAACTATACTAGGAGAAATTTGAGATTTCTTATGTGGGTTTCTCTGCTATTCATTGAACTTTTGATTTCTGCTAACATCACCAAATGTTTCCAAACAAGTCAGGTTAAAAATAATTTCCCCTTACTACTTAAATATGAGGCAAATATAAACATTCAACTTCATCTGCATAGTAATCAATCACCAGTATAAGCATTTGTGCTTTTCAGGCTGAATAGAATGCATTCTCAAATCTAGTTCATTCAACCATAATAACTGACACCAATTATAGCTGAAGAAAAATGTAGACCTTGTTTGATTTAAACACAGAACCACTGATAAACCCCATGAAAACGGCGCAATTGAGTCAGTCCTCTGTAGAAGCATTGCATCTGTGAGACGCTTATTGTTCAGTTTGCTCAAGCATTAATTATGGCTTTCCTATTTAATATCCCTTGAAATCATTTGCAAAAGCCTTAGTTAAAAAATGGCAAGATACATTAACTGTTCAAAAATATTATATATAAATAAGATATATGAGAGCAGCTCTCAGTATTCGTTAGACCAATAGTTTTATATGCCATAGTCAGTGATACATATCTAATGATAACATTAGAGAACCATATCTAATGGTTAGATAATGATGACTACCTAATCCTCTGCCAGCTTCCTCGCTTCTCTCCTTTTTCCTTTCCTTCCATTTCCATTTCCAGTGGCCTAATTCAGTCAGGCCTCCCTATGCTAACATGCTAGAAGAACACTTTGTCTTTCTGTAGCCAAGCAACTAAAAATTATACATAAACCCAGACATAGCAGCATGTGATTTTTTGTGTTAATAATATGTGTCCATTAATGCAAAAACTTACCACATTATAAATTGTTGGATCTCTAAAACTTTATCTCCTTTTCTTTTGTATATTGTGGGGCAGAGACCCCAGGACCTTAGCTATAGGTAATGATATTTTATTACTGTGGTATATCCTTTTGTTTTCTTATCTCCTGAACATAGAAAACTGTCATTTTTATAAATCTAATTTACTGTAAACCAAACATCACTTGCTCTTACCAACTTCTTTTTACTACTAATAAACGCTTACATAAGCCCTCTTGACACACTTTGGCACATTCTGCTTATTATAGCAAGTCCAGCTCATCTCCTCCCAGAGTGCTTTTGCCCTTTATCCCATGAATCTGATAAGCAGTTTTATTTGTATCCTTATCTTTCAGTGAAGCTTTCTGAGTCATCTCAATCTGATCTTTTCCAGATGTGCGAGTGTGACCTAAATGTCAAGGATAATTTCAATGTCCTCAATCTGGGATTCTTTCTTTTTGAATGCTGGGTTCAGCCCAGTCATTATTCATCCTTTTTCTCTAACCAGAAACAAAAACAAGTGTCAGCACTCGATGGCCCAATATAAATTTAGAAATCATTTTTTTGAAATGGCCTACAGCCAATGATAATAGTTAAAACCACTGAATAAAAAGAGATAATCCTAATTCCCACTGAGACTCTCTGGGACACTCATGGTGCCAGTTATTGAATATTTTGTATTGTCAGGTATCACCCTTATTACCTAGGAAGGAATTAATCTATAAAAAGTTACCCATCCGTCTGGTCCAATATTGGGATAGAGGAGTCTCCTGAACTCACCTCCCATGGACACAATGAATCTACATCATACTCCAAGCAATTCCCTCTGAAAGAAACCCAGACACTAGCTAAGCAACTCCTACACACCAGAGAATGAATGCGAAAATACCCACATCGGCCACATCAAAATGGCTATGAGAGGCTGAGACACACCATAAACCTCACCACCAGCATACAATCAAGAGGGAACTCCCAACGCTCAGCTTCTGCCTGAGGAGTGAAAGGTTGGGATTCCACATCTAACACCCCAACTTTTAAGACTCACACCTGGGGAGGGTCCCACAAACACCTAGCGCTGATAGCCAATGGGGCTTGCATCATGAGACCAAGAAAACATAGCAAACAATTACTTAATGGGTTCACAAGGACTCACCATGGCTGTTCCTCAGGGCTCTGCTCAGAGGGAGCAGATGAAAACACCCATCTCCGGCTCTTTGCCTGAGGCCAATTTGCATAGTTTAAAAGCTGCTTCCTGGGGATCAGGTTCTAATTTAGCACACATGTAGGGGCTGACTGCAATCCTCCCAGAGACCCGGGAGACCAAAGAACCCACCTGGGCCTCCCAAACAAACCTGTTCCAAATTGCCAATATCTCCCTGGAAGGAGCTTATATAAAACTCATACAACTCAACGACAACAACAACAAAAATTTTTAAGTGAGCAAAGGACCTGAATAGACATTTTCCCAAGGAAGACATATGAATGCCCAACAGGTATATAAAAAGATGCTCAACATCACTAATCATCAGGGAAATACAAATCAAAACCACAATGAGGTGCCACCACACACCTGTTAGGATGTCTATTATCAAAGAATATGAAGAAAAGGGAATGTATGTACACGGTTGGCTCGAATGTAAACTGGTATAGCCACTATGAAAAACACTGCATTGTATAGTTGAAATTTGCTGAGTGGAACTTAATTGTTCTCACCTAAAAAAGTAAATAAATATGTGAAATGACATAGGTGTTAACTCGATGGTGTGAATCTTTTCACAATGCATATGTATATCAAAACGTCACTTTGACACTTTATTTGCAATTTTATTTGTGAATTATAGGTCAATAAAGCTGAAAAAAAACCCCTGCATATAAATTATAAATTCAAGCCAAAGACAGATTTTTTTACTAGGTTTCTTTTTTCTCTATTATAAAGGACAAAGTGGCACTTTGCAATAGAGTTACTCATGTTACTTAGGTTTGCTCCAACATTTTTTTAATTAAAGTTTATTGGGGTGACAATAGTTAGTAAAGTCACATAGGTTTCAAGTGTACAATTCTGTAAATACATCATCTATATATCACATCATGTGTTCACCACCCAGAGTCAGTTCTCCTTCCATCACCATATATTTGACCCTGTTTACCCTCATTTTTAAATTAAATATTTATGTATAGCTCCATGGCAAATTCACTGTGAGATTTACTTATCTCATTATTGACAATATAATTTAAAACTGCTATGTAATGCACTTTGTGCTAAGTATCCTTAGATCAACCCATTTTACAGGTAAGACATCAAGCTCAAAGCAGTTAAGTAAACTAGTGGGCAGTATATCAGAAAAGTAGTGGGTACTAGTCTCCATTTGATCCCAAGTTTGTTTGAGTCTTGAAGTTAGTTCCTTTAACAACTATAATATGTTAGTAATAGAATGGATGGTAACAGCAGTTAAAAATGTGTAGGAAAAAACTCCAGAAACAATGTTTTTGCATTGCAATCCTGGGAGCCATAAAGAGTGAAAAATATACCATGTGAGAGAGACGCCTAAAGCATCATCACAGTAGGCTTTACCTTATTGTAGCATGCAGGTATCTTGGGTAGAGGAGGAGCTCCTTAGAAACCCCACGTATCAGATAGGAAGCTAAAGAATGCCTCTAGTCTGGCTCAGCTGGAGTTGGCTTATTAAATTATGCCAAGCTCTGAATGAATTATTAAAAGGATATTACTTAATGCTTTAACTTTAAGGAAAACCTTTATATCCATCTAATAATTTCAGGGATGCTGTAAATGCATTGAATGGGGTTTGGAATACTAATATTCTCCTAATGTCAATCACGGATTTGGAAAAATTAAAGGTTATGCAGAAGGCATACTAGATTTAGATAATGACACTAAAGAGAGAATACATTTAAAATGTGAACACAATATTTTGAAAGACTGGGCATATTTTTCCAAGAGATTCTCTCAATTCATTGAATACTTGATTCAATTCAATTAACAATTTGGAAGGCAGAAAGGGCTCTGACACCCACCTTCTAATGAACACACTAATCCTATGATTATCCTCATTGTTTTGGTGGGATAGTGGTAGGAAATTTTAAATATATTAAAGATAAAAATCTTTTTTTTTATTTCCTTAAGAGCATGATTTATTCCAATCAAGCCAATAATAACAGAGTATCAGCTATCTACAAATCATTTTGTGGGCAATGCGGGAGCTACAAAGGTGAGTACAAAGTCCCTGCCTTCAAAGGGTTTATACTTTCGTAGGAGGTATTTGAAAGGCATCTAGATAACTAAAACAGAGGCTGCACTGCCATAAAAGAGGTAGAACTAGAATGCAGGAAGAAAGAGAACATGTCTAGTTTTACAGAGGTAAGAAGACAGGATTTCAAAAAGTGCAATGACATTTGATGTATGCATGGTGTATTTAGTAATATTTCAGCAGAGTAACAGTGTTAGAAGAGGAATGGCATTCAAGGTGGATATGTAAGTGTAAGCCAAAAGAAGGTGGAGACTTGGGGATGTTTGAATTCTCAAGCTCAGATTAATTAGAGAAGGCTTTATGATTGTGTTTCTTTATAGCCTTCTGGGCACTTTTTAATGAGTTACATAAATATCTTTATGCAAATAAATAATCGCTCCCACCCTGAAAAGAGTGAAGTCACATGTCCACTATGAGTTGAACAAGAGGAAGAATGTGGTATTAATCAGTTATCATTTGGTAGTTTAAAGTAAAAGTTAAACAGACTTAAAGAAAAAAAACATTGATTGACTCAGATTACTGAAGCACCCAAGAGTAGAGCTGGATTCAGGGGCTCAGGTGATACCTTAGGATGCTGTCCCTCTCTATTCCTCAAACAGTCTTTCTTTGTATGATGGGCTTAATTAGACTATATTCTCCAGCTCATCAATCACAAAAAAAGAGAATGTCTTCCTTAACAACTCAGAAAAAAAAAAAAAAACCTCCCACGCATGTCTCTGATTTGCCAATTTGCAACATAGGCACACTTTTGCCAATATGGTCTAATAGGTTAATCATAGATCACCATATTTTTATAAATGATTAAAATGTATTATTGAATTTTACACATATTATCCTACTTGATTCCAACAATTCTGTGACTAAAGCCAGGTGTTATTATTATTATACTTATTTCACTATGTAAAAAGCTGAGGCTCAAAAACATGGTGGATATCATGGATGATGAAATTTATCTGAGATTTTAAAATTCCAACAGTAAGCAGAACGAATTATTTTGGAGTACCTGTACATGAGGTCTAAAATATGCAGAGGAACTAGTGAAATAGACCACTGAGATAAAAAAAAGAACACTCTAGAGCCACAGAAGAAAAGGCACAAGGGTACACACTTTCAAGAAAGAGAAAGCAGTAAAATGCTGCATAACAGTTGAAGAATAAAACTACAAAGGCCATTCATATTTTAAATACTTACTTGAGAAAGGGAAGTTACACTGAAATGAAGGCATGTTGAGGAAGCCTCGGCATCTTGGAAATGGACTTTTATGTAGCTTAGCAATGGCATTAAGAAAAACAAAAGAAATATAGCTAAAAAAAGCAGCAGGAATGAAGAATAAAGGTAATTTTGTTTTGCTTTTAAGATGGCAGAGATCAACTTTTATGATTTATAAGCAATGAGAATAAACATGAAATATATTGAAATTATTTTTAGAAGGAGAAGCATCATTAGAAAAAACTATGTATTAACTCAAGCTGGCTTGAATACTGTGTTTTAATTCAATGTAAACATTCTGATAAACTTGTTAAAATTTCATCTCATCACTTGATATTTGAGTTTCCCCATCTGGTGACAAACCACTGACCAAAAACAGATTCAAAGTCTCCTATGCTGTGAGATCTTAAATAGCAGTGACCATGTCTCCATCTATTATTAATTCCTGATTATATCTGAACAAATAGTTGCTAAAGGTTATCAAAGGTAAATTTGTCACCTTTACAAAACTGTAACAGGTTTGGCAATGTTAGCAACTTTGGTCAATAGGCCGTCTTCTCCCGAATTGCCCAGTGGTATTTCTGGTGTCAACCTGAGAGATTCATTGATGATTTCTAGGCTCCAAAATTCTAACTAGAAATTTCACTCTTCTTTTTAATCTCTGACAGTTGCTGAGTACTCGTAATTAGTTTGAGTCTTTGAAAAAAATAAAAGCACAGTAAAATAAGTTCATGGCCGCCTTTAGCTGTCTTTTTTTTGCTGTACTTAGTTCTCCCTTTAGGCTGGTAATATTTGACTTCATGGTACTTTTTTTTTTGTCTGTTTTGTTCTCTTAAATTAAGCCCTTTTATTTATTTATTTTTTAATTTATTTTTTGTATTGTTAGTTTCAGGTGTACAGAA
>NW_017732273.1:48079-155151 GCF_001890085.2 Hipposideros armiger
CATCCATATTGTTGCAAAGGGTACTATTTCCTTCTTCTTTATAGCTGAATAATACTCCATTGTGTAAATGTACCAAAGTTTCTTAATCCAGTCATCTACTGATGGGCATTTTGATTTTTAATAAATATATCTGTCTTGTATATCCAATGAGACTGTGCCTTATTGGAAGCATTCTATTTTGGGATAATTATGAAAGGCAACATAAGGTTAACCTCCAAGGAAAGAGGAACCAATTTTGAACACAGCTTTTCTATTTCCTGCTCATATCATTTTTGTATTTGTCCCTTTTTGAATTCACTGACCACATGATACAACTTAGGTTCACCTAGAAAAATATTAATGGGTCAAAGGAAAGAGCAACCACTGATTCTGTAGGTCAGAGCCTTTGTTTCATCATCTTAATTTGTTTAAACAAACAGTGATATGTGAAATGATTTAAGGATTTCATACTTTTATAGAGCATAGAACTTTTTTCCAACAAAATCTTGTACACATCGTCAGCCAGATACTAATCAGATATGAAGTCCTTTTTGAAAGAGACAGAAGGAGCTCACAGTCCTGCCTGACTATCCTTCATAGTTTGAAAAACACCGACCTGGCCAGATGATATCTAGGATAAGTCCCATCTCTGAAATCTTATGGGCAATATGCTAACAATGTTGATCTTGGATTTTAGACAGATGTTGAGGATGGATGGGAGAAATATATGGTTTCAGCATGTATGATACAGTCCATGCTTTATTCTGCTAAGCAGAGCAGCAATTAACATATCATCAGTAATCCTAAAGGTTTAGAGAATGTTTGTTTAGAGATATATTCTCACTGCCATTTTAGAAGTGTAAGATGAACATCTTGACTGGGTTGAGGCAAAGGTTACTCTGTGAGTGCAGAGACAATGACACTATAATCCTATAGATGGGAAAAGACTCCTCTGGATGAGATGAAAATTTCAGTCTGATGACAGCCTGAAAATGTTTTTCCTGGAAGGATTCTCTTTGGCCCTGGTGTGGCCTAAGAGATAAAAAAAAAGGGCATGACAACTAGAGTGGCGAGTTGGGCAGTCTGAAAATGAAATGTCCTGACTTTGCATTTAGAGAAAACATGTTTGTATGCTGATGAAAATAGCTACTTCTAAGCTATTAACAGGAACATTTTTAGACTTATGTCGGATAGAAGTTTTTCCAAACCACCCAATCTAAATATTGCCCCTTTTATCATTCTTTCTCCTATTACCCTGGGTTTTCATTCAAAGAACATATAACAATTTTCGGTATGTATTTTTTTTGGACGTAAGATTTAATGTCTCTTTCCCACTCTTTGGCTTCCAGTACAGAACATTTAGACATGCTCTATAATTTTTTTGAATGAATAAATAATAATGAGCTCCTATTAAGAGCTACAGAACTATTGAAACTGTGAAGGAGACTGAAGGAGGCATGGATAGGTTTACAAATGGACCTAGCAGTAAAGATCAAAGGTTAATATATTCACCTACTTTCCTACTTTCAAATTGATGACCTCATTTAATTCAAGCTTTCCCCTGGAGCAGGAAGTTTTCATGTCAACTTATTATAATAGACTTGAAGGTCCATGGCATGTAGTTAACTTTCACATCTGCTGAGTGACAATGTGCTTGAGACACACATGGAGGGACTGGAGAGAAGGAAAAGATTTTCTTTCAGCTTCCGCTAATAGACTAGGCAACTCTTTCTGTCTACACTACAGTGAAGGTTTGTTTTTCTCTATTCATTGGTACAAACTCTTTAACTTTCATACTATTTTTGTCCATTTTATAAAGATTAGCACAAGGAAAATAGAACTCTCTAGAGATATGACTTAAGTGAAATACATTTAAAACATTCATAAGTGACTTTCTTTTTGTATAGAATTATTAAATATTTAATGGCAATCCACAAATACTTTTTAATGATACTTTGGGAGAAAAAGTACTTACTGTAGTGGTATTAAGGAATTTGAAAATTCTCAATTAATACATATCCTTCAAAAATGCCAATGATCTACTGAAGGATTCCAAAATTCACATTTATCACGATATGCTGAAATAACATGCAAGTAATTGTCATTACAGGGCCACATATATGTATAGGAGAGAAGGTTAGTTCTTCACAACTGAATCCCAAATTAAGCCACTATTTCTTGCTTTGTTTCAAAACCTGGACTTCTAGTTGCTTTTACAACTTCTGTGAATCCTACTTAGTTTCCATAGCAATTTAGAAACTGTTCATGTTGGGAAAATATTCAATAGGAAAGAAAAGTTTCGAGGACACAAAAATGCATCTCACAATGTGCCCTGCAGCCTTCAGTATAATTGCTTTAAAAACCAGGAAATGGAAAGCAGTTAAAGAGTTATAGCACCATACATTTTACAAGGATTAAAAGTTATCATTTTCAGACTTGCGCAGGGCAGTTTGTTTCAGCATGGCACCCCACCTCATGGTGATATATTTGCCTGCAGAGATCTCGCTGAGGTAGTATAACACCCAGTCCTGCTTTGGATTTTCCCTAAAGGCAGACACAATTACTACAACAATTGTGATTAATTGTGTGGCACTCGGTTCAATATAAGAGATTCCCCCCAGTTTTGCAACAGTTTGAAGCAGGTTGTCCATGCTGGGTTTTTGTTTGTTTGTTTGCTTTTCATTTTAGATTTTCAATTATGTTATCCAGAGAAAATACTCATCCTGGGCTTTAACTATGTAAACACTGATAGCAAACATTTTGTTCAATGGCCTTTAAAAATGTTTGCCAAAACATTTTGAGTTTTAAATCATGAATCAGTTAAGGCAATGGATGACTGTTTTCCTATGATAGTAGAAATTTAACTTTGAATTATGTCTACTTCATAGGGAGATATGCTTAATATCTCAGTTCATTTCAGACACCAAAATGTCAAGTGCTTTCTATGTGCCAGATAATGGTCTAATTGTGGAAGAAACAAAAATGAGTAGGACACACGTTCCTAGTGATTAAGTAATTTCAAGTCTAGAGTTTTCCTATGAATTTAACATGATCACGTGATCTTCTTAGACTTTTGAAGGCAATGCTCATGAATAAATCCAGACTTCACTGATTTTTTTTCTACCCTATGTTCAAACAGACTCTGTTATTTTCCTGCAGCAGAGGGACTATGAAAAATCTCATCACACCCAAGGACAATTTCTGCATCTGAATATGTATCAAAGTGGGAAAAAGTGCAAGAATGACCAATGTATACATTCAGTTTTGATACCATGCACTTCAATAACCCAGCTTTATTAGAATGAATATTTATTTCAAAAACACAGAAGAATTATATAAAGTGAATATATCTATATATAACAATCATAGCTAAACATAGAAGGAAAGAATACTTTGATACCACAGAGAAGGAATTCTTTTCCCACAGAGACAATGATGGGAACAAGTAACTAACATCCTGAAAACCACACTCAGACTAGATTTGTGAGGATACTGAGGTCAGAAGTGATAAAAGGAGTTTTCCAGGGAGAACCAGACTTTGTGACAAACTTGGTAGTATGACTATTAGCCAGCATATCCAAAGAAGCCAAAATCATCACAAAGAAAAATTCTCGGAAAGGCAATTTTTTTTTCTTGTAATACTCCCTTTGTTGTCATTTTTACTCTGTATTGAAGTTCCAATTCTTGCTTTTAGCATTTACATCTAGTATCAGTCTTTTAAATAGCCTTTGGAAATCTCACATTGATTTTCAGTAGTTTAACTTCATTTTTGCCAAAAACTCAATTCATTATCTCCCTTTTCTTTTCAGAGCACCAATCTTTTTCCAATGACTCAAATTCAAAATTCCACATTTTCTCCTTTTTTCCCCTACATATAATACATTGAAAAATTAATGTTCACACTCTTCTTTTTCCCTCTATTCCTCTGGCCTCTGTCTCCTTTCAGATTCTGTCTAGAATGGAAAACATAATATGTGGAAAGACTATAGGTTGACAAACAGATAAACTCTGCTTTGAATCTACATTATTCTTTCTGTTACATGATTTGGTCAAATAATTTTATCTCTCCAGGCCCCAATTTATTATCTTTAATAAGCACAAAGTTCAGCCCAGTATTAAAGAAAGGATTCTCCTGGATAGATGTGTCATCATCTCATTGGTCAATGGATTAATTTATTTACTCTTTCAAAAATATGGGTCAAGTGCCCAATGTAAAGTAGAAATTATGTTAGGCACCTGAATCATTCCACCTGGAAGGATATTGATGCCATTAACTGGGATGGGAAACATTGAAAAATGCTTAGATTGGTGACCTATATCAGGGGAGCAAAGAAGAGAAATATACTTGTATAAGACCTTAGCCTACAGGAGATAGAATACAGTGAAGAAAGAAAAAGAGAATGTTGTAGTGTTATTCATAATGAACCCCAGCATTTTATATTTAGAAAAAAGTTAATCTGCAAACTGGATGAAAGAGGACTCAGAGGAAACAAGTATTATGGAAGTCAAGCTAAGAGAGCAGTTCAAGAAGGGAATAAGTGAACTGTTAATTGTTGCTCAGAGGTGCCATAACAGGAATATGGAAATAGATTCATGGACATGATCATTGATCTTAGTTAAAGTTATTTTGGAAGAGAAAATATAAAATTGGAGTATTTAGCAGATTCTGCTATATGTTCCTCAATATTCATCCTTCTCTCCTCCTACAGAGTAATAGAACCTCCGATTATTAGCTGTGCACATGACCTTCAAAACTAAGCCGACATATCTCAACTACCATTGCAGATAATTGTGACCATGCTGTAAATTTATAGATAATGTAACACAACTTCCTGGCAATAATCTTCCTTTTTTGTTGTCCTTTGCCCAGTGATCTTTGACCATGCAGATAAAGACAACACTTTGTAGCTATCAGAACAATAAGACAGAAGGAATGTGGATTTTGAAAACTATCAGAAAGTCCCTATAACAGCTCCAACTTGTATTAGAGAAAGGTAATTCTGTTTTGTTTAGTCTTCTGTTGATTTTGGATCTCTGCTGTAGCAGATAGACTCATGTCCATATTAGGATACAGCAAATGAAGTGAGAGCAAGTTGCAAAGATGGAGACAGCATGTATAGAAAAATTGTTTTCCTGCAACATTGGCTAAGAAGGGAAAGAGAAAGCTACCAAAGCAGCTGAGAAATAATGAGAAAAACTGTGACCATGGTGAGGTGTGCTTTTTTCCAATGGTAAAGATTTGAATATGACTAAAATCCAACAGGAAGAGTCCAGGTGACAGAGTTGTATATTAAAATGCAAAGGGATTGGTAAAGGAATATTCAATAATGTTAGATTATTGACTAAGAAGCAGTACATTTGATTTGCAGTATATTCAATAGAAAGGGTTTTTTCCCTCTCTTGTAACAGGGAGGAAGGAGGACAGGGTGTTTACAGATATAGATAATTTGTATGATTGCACTGGAAAGTTCCTGGGCTATTTATTGAATGTCTTTTATAAATCAAGGCTTGAGGATTTGATGGAAGGAAGCACGGCTTCCTGAGCTCTAAGAAAACTGTATAATTCTTGAGTGTGTGTGTGTGTGTGTGTGTGTGTGTGTGTGTGTGTGTGTGTGCGCGCGCACGCACGTGTCAATTATAAGGATGAGCTAAAGGATACAATAGAATTACCAATATGATTCCATTTGAGATTGATCTTGAGTTTATAACTGAACTTACTTTATTTGACTTTCTCCAACAGTGCTCGACTGCTGGTTGCAGGCACAGGGACATTAGATAGTTGGGTTAGCCTGCAAAGGATGTTTGCTATATTTAGTGTGATGAAAATACAGCACAGAAAAGGGATTTATGATATCAGGAAAGTGCTATTCAGATGGTAAATTGTACTTAGGCACAGACGTGATGACTCTCTCCTACTAGGTGGAGATACTGCAAAGCCTTCTTGAGCCTGGTATGGTTAAAATGCAGATACATAAGAGGTCAACCAAGAGTCTGATTCTTCCTCTGTTCTTTTCACATCTCCATTTCCTCCGCATAGGATACATGATATCATTGTTTTGTTTTGCTTTGCTTTGCTTTTACTATTACAATGAATTCAAGAAAATCAGATAAAACATAGTAAGAGTTTAATGTCTGTTTTATGAATGAATGAATGAATGAATGAATGAAAACCCATTCTCCCTAATCTCCACTGTTTTTAGCTTTCTCTACCTATATTTGAGTGCTAAGCACCACAAAACATAACTGTAATGAAAATAGCAAGATTTAAACAGGCAACAAAAGATTTCTGCATTTTGATATCTCTACGAGTAATGCATATGTATACTCATATATGTCTCATCTATTTCATTGTACTGTATTTAGAATCGTCACTGAGGCTTTTTACCTGTCTATATCTATTATAACCCGATGAAATTGTATTTGGCGATTGTACATTCTGTGCTTCATTCAACATAATTATTTTCAGGTAGTTTAAATCCTTCATTGTTTTTTCCTACCTCATAATTAAAGTCAAGATTCCACTTGATCATGAGTAGATGTTTAGCCTACAGATCTTTGTCAACTTGCATTTAAGTACCAGTTCCGTTCTTTCTTTCCAGAGTCACCTATTCCCTGGCATTTCCATCAGCTGTCACATTTCCTTTGCAATGGTTCTCGGGTGTAACTTGGCCACATATGTTTATTTTGTCCCAGTAACTGACATAAAAGAAAAACATCCTGAATGCAGCCTCTAATTGCCATTCAATCTATTTTTTTATATATTCTTAGATGTTTTCATCCAAAGGCAATGAATTTTCTCTGAGCTACCTGAATTTTGTGACTCATTGTCACAAATTCCCAAGGATTAGAACATTTGTACAAAACTGAAACTAAAACACAGAAGTATATCAACCAAAACTTCATATTTCAAAAATATCTACACAGGTCTTCACAAACATCCATGTGTATAAGCACTTGACAGAATAATAAAATTAATTAACAGTCCACTGTGAGCAGTAGGAGCCCTGTCATCCTTTCAAACCCAGCCTTTAGGACTCCCAACTTGTAAGTGCGAAAGCCACTGCAGAATTTAACGTCTGTGCCCAGAGATTCTAGCTCATGTAAACAGTTTTGAGAACCAACAATCAGAAAACAATGCTTACAATGTGTTATGTTAGTTCATAAGAAGAGGGAGACCAACGAAACCAGAGGTGCAGAATGAGGGCTTGGAAGACATAAGGTAGTTATAGTTTGTAAAGTAAGCTTTCTTTTAAGATGCTGCCTTCTGGTCACTTTGGATTTTAGGTTACTTCCATTGCCTCTCAAGAAGATGTCATCTACATTAACACTCTATATTAGGTGGTGATTTTCACACAAGAAGTTGCAAAGTATTAGAAAATTACTGTCTCTTTTATGTTCTGTATTACTTTCCAGAGGTAGTGCTATTTTCATCAACACAATCCAAATTCTGACATTGGAGGCACCTAAAGTTACTCTTACTTTAATGATGTACTCACAAGAGAGACCAAAGACTAAGTCAGGAAAATTGCAGGGATGCAAGACAATAAAGAGGAAGGAAAAAAGTCAGAGAAAGGTAGAAACAATGGAATGCAGAAAAATCACAGGGGATAAATGAAAAGACCACGTGCAGAAAAATGTGGGAATAATAATCACTGACATCTAATGCAGTGAGTAGATGAATGAAAACATTCCCGCATGCCCAATAGTCTTTAGTTATGATGAACATTTAACTGAAATTAGTTCTCTTTACTCAAGACAATTCTTGCCTTAACTGATAGCTATGTAATGGACTAAGAAATAGGTAAATGTGCCTAGGTCATCAGCTACCCCTAAATATTTATGTGGGTTCTGTAATTGCAGGAATTGGCAACACAGCTCCATGCTTTATGCTTTGTGTCTGAATAACAGACGTGCAGTGATCTTTCACCAACAGCTTTTGACAGGGTAGGGGAGGAAAAACTTTCCTTTTCCCCTTCTAGGTTCTTCGGCTGTTCTAGTAAATTAACATGAGATAGACTAACAGGAGAAAAACAAATTTAACTTTGTGTGTGTGGAAACCCCAAAGATATGAGGCTCCCAGGCAGTCAGGCAATCGAGGCCCACATGTTCTCTTGAGTTAAGGAGGAAGGGACGTGAGTCTTGGACTTGAACAGGAAGGAAGACAATTCACAGGGAAATAATAAGAGCCAATGTTTGGGAAACCAATGTTTGCCATACCATGCCAAGAAGTCTTTCTGATGTGAAAAAAAGTTATGTTTCGTAATAGCTCTATTTCTGGTATAGGTTCCCCATTTAAATGCATTTAGGCAGTTAAGGGGGAAGTAAAAAGACAAACATTCAGAGTCTTTGATTTCTTAAAACTAATCAGCCTAAATCAATACTTAAGCCAAAGAGACACATTTTGGGGTGTCACATTTACTCCCCGACAAAATAAATCACGTGATCGGTCACTGATCATAATGAACGTTTGTTATCTATGTAGTGATCTGTAGACTGAAGAGCTGGAAGCAAAGTTTATACTTTACATAATTATAGTAAAGTGCTGTGGTAACTGAAATTTGAATTGCATTGTTGGAAGACTGGGTGTGATTGAACTAAATTGTGTTAACCGAAACATGCATATTTTACCATGCAAAGTAAGTACCGTTGTATTTTAAATGTTACCTACTCTTTCTAAAATTAAGTAACTTCACTAAGTGTTGAAGCTTATTTCCCCAATAATATCTTTGGAGCAAGTACAGTTTGACTTTTTTTTCAAGCTGAAGGACCTGGAATGACAAAAATTTCCTAAGCCATGAACAATGAGTTTCTGAAGAACAGTAACCATAAGTCACTCAGCAAACCTCACCAGAACCTAGTTGTACATGTGTGAGGTACAAGTAGTGTGAATGCATGAATGAGAGGGGAAACAAAATACTTCCTTCCAATATGTATAATGTATCCAATAAAAATGTTTCATTTACTAAAAATGAGGAAAATAAGCTTTCAGTTTTATGTTAAAATACAGACATAAAATTTATAATCACATTCATGTTATGAAGCTTACAAGATTTGATAGAATCACAGTAGGGTGAAACTAATATTTCCTTCCTTTGAATGTTCCCAAGAAAAAAACAGAAGACATGTACATATGTGTCTTCTTTATTCCTTGGAATGTTAACAAAACAACTTATTCTTCCCACATTGCTTCCTTCTGAGGAGTTTTCTAGGAAGTAAATGCACAGCTAGGCCTGAGAAAAGCCACTTCTATGACCCTATTTGCACTTCCTGCAAACTCAGTAAAGCTTTTATGATTCTCCTCTCTAATCAACTGTATAAGTCAATAGCGACCTGGATGTGTTTATTCTAAAACTACAACATTTTTGGTTTAGTGATTAATATGCATTTCTTGCTTCTTTAAAAATAAGAAACCATTATTGTGATTTTATTGTCATTATGCATTCAACTTTGAAAATTATAGGTGACAATATTTAACCAATAAAATCAGACAAATGAAAAGCAATGAAACATAAATCCAGAAAACTACAACACTCTGGAAGATGGAATCTTTCTTCTAAGAAGGATATGAATTACACTTAAAATTTTTGTACATTAGACAGGTGTGTGGAGATTGCATTCCATGTTAAAGAGAAACAGCCTGATTAATTCTGCACCAGCGAGGTAAACTCCGTCTTCACTGTTTATGGATAATTAGCAAGCTGACACACTTTTGAAAGTCAGTGTTGCTCCCTTGCTACTACCTAATGTCAGTTGATATCTTATTTATTGTAAGTTGTTTGAAGTGTATATTTTTTGAAGGAAATGTCTAAATAACTAATCAGAAATGTGTCAAAATATTTTTTTCAAATTAGATGTCTAATATTCCTCAAATAAAAGGAAGTAATCTCTGTTTAGACTAGAAGACAGAAACTTCTTTAAAAACCCTATATTTACCTCTCTTCACTTTTTAAATTTATCAATCTGGACTGTTACATAAAAATACTAGTGAAAAATATGTTCAGTGGCCCCTTCTGTTTTTTTGTTATCTGATTTTTTTTAAATTGGGAAAATAAATCAAAACAAAACAAAATCAACAAAAATTGTATGCTTCTATGTTTAAGGGAATTAGAAAACAACTAAATCTGTAATAATGAAATAAATGTTTTTAATTGCATTATTTATTAATTTTTTTCCTGAATTAAACCTGATTAAATCTCAACATTCCAAATAGGGAAAATTTTTATATTCAGGGACTGCTTTAAAGACGACTTCTTAATTCCTATTGCGTGGGAATTTCCCATTATTGCTGAAATTTTAGTATTTCTGAATTCTCTTCTTTGAACTAAATTGTGCATAAACCTCCTGAGGTTGAAGTATTGGAGAGAATAGAACTAAAAACACTGGTTGAAATTATATCAGCCAAAGCAAGTTTCTGACCACCATGTTTCTAACATCTAGTATGAACATATACTTTATCTTTCCCATTGGGAAAATTTTGAAAGTCAAGAGAAGTGTTATTATAATTACATTCAGAAAACAAGAAAAAAACTAGTACTTTCCTGGCAAACCTGAATGCAAGGTCCCTCCTTTAGACTGTGAGCTCTCATGGGCTATGGTCAGTTGTGCATTCATTCTTTGATTCACACATCTTTGAATTCTTGACTCCTAACATCTTTCAAGTATTCAGTGCATTTTAAAACAAGTGAAATAGAAAGAAAATAGGAATAAGATTGACAGCTAGTCCTCCCTCAAAGAATAATTAATTGGTTAACTCACCTGTTCCACTGAGCAGTCCATGGTAACTGGATCTAGGTCAAGTCGCCCCTGGTGCTGCAGAGCACGGCCTCGGATGTTCTACTTGGCTTCGACCTGACTGGCTCCATTTTGCCGAGGAGGAAATTGAGGACACAGTCAGGAAACAATCTGAATCTACAGAAGAACAATACAGGATGCTCTGAATTCAAGAATTCAAACCCTCATCAATGACCAGTGTGCAAAATTCTTTTAAAATATTTCATGAGAATTCTCTCTGGAGGGTGAAAGGGGAGAAAGATATCCATTGTATGGCAATAGATGCTAACAAGACTTACTGCCTAGTGTTTACAAATTTGGGATCCTAATGGTGTCCATTTGAAATCCATGTAATCTCATATACCCATGTTCCCACAATCACAATCAAATCTTAATACATTATATATAAAAAAATATAGGAGTAAAGTGGAGCAGAGCAAAGAGAAAGAAAGGAAAAGAGAAGAAAGGAGAAAAAAGAGGGAAAGAGAAAGTTTAATAGAAGAATTCATGTACCACTGACTCAAAAGATGAGATCTAGGATATTTGTATTTGAAGAAGAAGGAAAGGAAATTTTTATTCCTAAACAACCTTGTTTTTCATTAAGATACAGATTGATATATTATAAATATGTGTGTAATGAGAGACGGAAACGATGAAAACTAATCTCCAGATGTGTGATTTAATGATACACTGTACTATTAGTTAACTTGTTTATTGTTCACCACCATCCTAATTCTGTCCTCATCAAACATTTTTTTATGGTCAAACTATGGTTTTGCAAAATCACATGCATAATCATGAGGTAATGTTTACCCTGGAGTACCTTATAAACTGCTTTCCCTAAGAGTCAAATATTAAAATTAAAGTTGTTTAATTATTTTCTTATATAATGTATCAAAACTTATGCAAGTGCTCTTATATCACATAGAGAGAATAAAGAGACAGGGTTCATTTCAAGAAAAACTAAAAATAGATGTTGGATATAAAGTCTTGTGAGATAGCCCTTGTCCACACAGATACTTTCTCTATCGAGTTACTTTTTCTCTGCAGTCATAGTTATATTTAGTTATTGCAGCTAAGTGTGTTTCATTCATTAATATTTCATTTTAAGTTACAATGACACTCAAGCTTCACCACAGGCTTTTAAAATTATTGACAGTCATGAAATTGCATCTTGCTCCAAAATGATAAAATAGTTCCCCCATTAAGTGAAACTTGTTAAGTGTCATTTCCATAGCTGGCAAACTCCATAATTCTCATTGCATATCCAGCAGCCTTCCTCCATTTCTCAGCAGCAAATCATTAGCAGAGAACTGGAGTGAGACCTCATTATCACTCACATTAAACTATTTTCACAAAATGTGTTAGAAGAAATTTGCTAGTCTACCCTGAAGCATTATCAAAGAATTGGTACTGAACTATATATGTTAAGATAAATGAACAAAGTACATTTTGTGATATGGCCTTCTTTATTATTAATCATGTTTGCTGGCATGTTCACTAATTCATAAAACTCAGTAATTGGTAATAGGTTTCTCTTATTTATGCAAATTTAGCCTGACCTTCTGTAACTGTAATATACCAACAAGCCTAGAGTTTTGTGGTTATTTTCAATATTTAAAATGTAAATGTAAATAATTATTAGCTTATTGAATAGTCTTTTGTTATCTTTGACATGACATAATGCATTAGGAGAGGAAATGTTTACAGTACAGCTTAAAGCTATAGTATAGCTTGCAAGAAAAAAACAAATTATTTCTAAAATAAATGACTATTTTCCAAATTAGATTATATAAAATTAGAATTTTCTAAATAAAATAATTAACAAAAAAAGACAAACAGGAAAATGAGAAAAACACGAATGCTAAGTGGATAAATTTCTTAACATGAAAAGAATTGTTATAGATCAATAAGATAAGGACTGAAAGCTCAATATATAAACAGACAAAGAAAAAGCAAAATACAAATGAACAAAGAACTTGAAAAGATGCTGAATCTCATGATAATTAAATAACGCCAAGTAAAATAATGAGGTACTATTATTCACCTAAGCAAAATCTTAAAATATACTCATATTTGGTGAAAAAGAAAAAACAGGCCACCTAACATTATTAATAGAAGTATGAAATCATACACTTTTTTTTGAGAAATGTTTGAAAAAATACAAATGAAACAATACTTAAATTTGCCTTCTCATTAACCAAGTAAGTTTACTTCAAGTAAATGCACGGTGGAAAGTTCCTGAACTTAATTGTCCGACTGTGCGTGCATGTGTGTGCGTGTGTGTGTGTGTGTGTGTGTGTATTCTGTGAATAAATATGCCTAAACAAATGTGCGAGGCTGTACAACTAACTCTATGCTATTACTGAAAAGACCTAGAATAATTCATCAGTAGCAAATTTGTTCAATAAATTATGGTAGTTTCATTAAATAAAACAGGGTGGAGCTTTTAAAATGAGATCATTTTGTGTATATCCCTTATATGCAATTTTTAAAGTTGCAAATATGCATCTGTATTATATTTAATATGAAAGTGCATTTAGAATTTGTGCATGTATTCATGTATGAAATATCACTACATGTAAATAGGGGCACACTATTGGAGAATTGTATTCACATGAAATTCTACTTTTTGAAGAAGAAGGCAAGAGTAGGAAATTTTGGTTTTACTTTACTTATTACAATATAAATATATTACTTATTTGATGAAAATATAAAGGCAATAAAGTAATGAGATTTTTTTTTTTTTAGCTGGGCCATCCTGCCACCTGTTGGTAGCTCAGCAGCTGCTCAGCTTGAGCTGGGACTCTAACTGTTGTTGCTCAGAGCTCACAGCAAGCTCTTAACCAACTGAGCCACTCAGCCAGCCCTTAAAGTAATGAGATTTTTAAACATTGCTATCTTCCTATCCCATGATCAGTTCTTGGTTTTCTAATATTATTTGTGCTTAATGAGGAAAAATACATTTTAATCTGCATTTTTGTAGTATGAAGGTAAAATGCAAAGATAAAAACAGGCTAGCTTTTTCATCTATAACGACCAAAATAACCGCATGTTGAGATGGTCTCTATTTTGACATTTAAAAAAAATGATAACATGGACATACAAAACCATTTACTCAAAACTCAAATTGTATTAATTATTAGCTACAGGGAGAGAAATAATGCTAAGAACACGCTCTAGTCAAATAAGGTAATCCTTTGCAGTGATATCCTTAATGCATGGAATGAATAATGGGTAAACCATATCCTCATGACCTCAAACAATAACTGTAAAATCACCACCGGATAATCAAGCTTATTATCAGGTAATGTAATTAGACCTAATTACATCCCAATATTATTTTCCCTAATTTTTCATTCTCCTGGTACTCATGCATATTGATTATAACACATAATCATGGGCTTACAGAATTGTTGCCTTTTAATTGGTCTCTAGTGTTCCGCTGATGTATATTTCTCTTCCCAGTATCTCTGTTTTTTTTTTTTTTACACCTCCTTAAGGCATAATGCATATACACAGTCCTTAATGCAATTGACAAACAGGAAGTGTTTCTGTAATGAAAACATGGTGAAGAAGAAACTTTTTAGTGTGGGCTATTAAATCAATTAAATAGGAGAAACCCAAAAGAGAAGGTGAGATCCTCCTTGTCAATTGGATAATAATAAAAGAAAATTAAGTGGCAGCTGTATAGGTAAGGGTGAACCAAGGAATTCAGCTCCATAAGCTAAACTGGGAAGTGAGGAATGGTCACAGAAAAATAATTTTGAATAAACTTCATAGGTTTTGTTATGAGAAGGGGCAAAATAATGCTGAGTGTTCACATGCTCTATTTTAAACACTAAATACAGATTTTTTTCATGATCATGATTATTATAACAAATATAATAATAATGAAAAAGCTTAAAATATTGCAAGAATTACCAAAATGTGACACAGAGACATGAAGTGAGCAAATGCGGTTGGAAAAAATGTCATGTATAGACTTGTCCAATGCAGGGTTGCCACAACATTTAATTTGTAAAAACTTATTATCTGAGAAGTGCAATAAAGCAAAGCACAATAAAACATTATGCCTGTATTTTATTTATCAGATTTATAAGATTTAAATGATATATTTTTTTCTCCCACCTATTACCTAGGAGGCAATAGCTTGAAATAGTCTGTTTTCTATCATTTTTCTCTATTGTCTCCTTACTAAAAAAAAATTGTCATATTCTTTGTCAAAGTACATGCTGCATGCATAGCAGCATTTCATTTTTATTCCTCCTTTTGTTTCACTTTATTTCCAAATATAATTAATATTTTCAATGTTGAACACAAAATTCTACTTTTAAACATATTCAAGGTTCACCAGCATTGCTGAGGTTTCTTAATCATCTTTGATCGAGGAAGCCCATTCATCCATTAGTACAGTGCTATTCAATAGAACTTTCTGTGATTATGAAATATTCTATGCATGCTGTTCAATATGGTAGGCACTAGTGAATGTATATTGAAATCTGGCTACTGTGACTGACACCCTGAATTTTTAATTTTATTCAATTTTAATTAATTTAAATTTAAATAAATTTTTTACAGCTACATGTAGCTGGTGGCTACTGTACCGCACAGCACAGCTCTAATATATTCTACAGGAAGAGCTCGTATAAATAGTACTTCTTGTTTTCTTATATGTTCAATATTGCTTGCCTATAATTTTTACTTGATGGATTACTTGACTGACTACAAACTCCTGGGGTTACACTTGCTTTTACTAAAAGTATTGCCAAACCAACAACAAAAAGGAAAGGATTCAGGGTTGGTGGTCTTCGTACTATCTCCAGCCAATTTATCTGTTTTGTCTCTGCAAAATAAGAACGTGTCATAATAGATGAGAGTGCACTCCCATGAATTTAATTAAGTGGCAGTTTGATACCTGCAGCTGCAGAGCCGTATGGGATATCTTTACTTGAGCAGATCAGTACAACCTGTCACTTGATGGGTGGCTGTGGAGTAAGCAAATGTGATCTGTAAGAAGAGTCAACTGCAGTTCTGAATTACATGGAGAGGACAGTGGTATGTGTTCACTGCAATGCTCCAGAGCTATAGTACTTTCAGATTTTTCTTATAGTTCAGAAGGACCTTCCTCACCTTAACATTCCTTACAACATCAGTGGAAGGAGAGATGGAATTTTGAGGAGAGACAAGGAAATGTGGAATCTAGAAGAGAGAAAATAAACTGACTGTGGGAATAAGAAAGGGTTGCTGAGCAGTGCTCAACTTGAAGGCTTTTGATTATGATTTAACACACGTCTTTGGAATCAACTTGGGTTGGTTTTTCCAGGCATAGTTATCTGCATGAGTATAGGCAAAAAGGTAGGGTTGGGTTACGCAAATATAATGGAGAATTAGCTCAATATGTGCTTTTGTATTTAATTACAGAGTTCAGCAGCCATATTTTTATTGTCTTGGTATTGCTAGCATGCCCTACTTTCCACAATAATGTAGACATAGCAGAAATAATGAGAGGTGCCATTTCCTAGTGTCTGTTAGTTCCCTTTGCCCAGGAATGCCTTCTGTGATTCTAGGAAATGTCTCATTGTCTTTTGTAGATTTAGGCTAAAGATAAATGATTTTGAGGCTAAGTGCTGCCTGGAAAACAACTTTATAATGTAAGAACCCCACCGTGGCTTTTCATCTCTCATCATGTGCTTCCCCATTGTTAAGGTACCTTTTGTCTTTAAGCTTTTGCAGCTAAGTGAAATAGAAGAAACAGTTTATTTCATCCTCACTACATGTGGTTTACATTAATTAATAAAACATTTAATTAAAGCAATGCTTTGGGAATTCACCATGGCATTAGTAGAAATGTTTATTGATATAAAATTGCATCCTGTACAATGTGAAGTCTTAAGTTCTTATAAATTGCTTGACTCAAGAGAAAAATCACTTTCTTAATACTCAGCTGGGATAAGGCACTAGCATAATTGTTAGAATTTTGCTTCTATCTTAAATTAAGTTCTGACAATTAAGTTCCCAAACTAGTTGCAAAGATGTTGCTAACCTTTTTTGATATCAGAGGGACTATTCATTATGAATTTGTACCAACTGGACAAACAGTTCACCAAGTCTACTATTTGGAAGTGCTGAAAAGGCTGCATGAAAAAGTTAGATGACCTGAACTTTTGGCCAATGATTCACAGCTCTTGCATCATGACAATGCACCAGCTCACACGGCACTGTCTGTGAGAGAGTTTTTAGCCAATAAACAAATAACTGTATTGGAACACCCTTCCTACTCACCTGATCTGGCCCCCAATGACTTCTTTCTTTACCTGAAGATAAAGGAAATATTGAAAGAAAGATATTTTGATGACATTCAGAACATCGAATGTAATATGGTGACTGCTCTGATGGTCATTCCAGAAAAAGTTCTAAAATTGCTTTGAAGGGTGGACTAGGCACTGGTGTCAGCGCATAGCTTCCCAAGGGGAATACTTGGAAGGTGACTGTCATGATATTCACCAATGAGGTATGTAGCACTTTTTCTAGGATGAGTTCATGAACGTAATTGCCAGATCTCATATGATGAAATAAGTTACACGTTACAACCAAAAATTCAATTTATTTAAAGTACATGTTCAGGTAGCTTATCTTTTTGTTTTGTTTTTTATATAACATGGTATATTGTACATAGTAAATAAGTTTTAACCAGCAAATAACACTTAAACCAAACATTTATTTGAGTTCACACATTACATCATGCTACTTATAATTATTTACAATAAAGGAAATTTGAGATAAAATTTATATGTAGACCTTTTTTTACCATTAGGCTTCAAGAATTAAGGATTTTCATTTTAGTAAGGTACATTCTGGATATTTTGAAATATTTAACATGACCAAAGCAACAAAAAGTACATTTTAAATTTCTTTGAGAATTCCATATTAAGCAAGGAGTCTCTTTCAATCACACAGGGAAAACACATCACAACATTTAATAATACCATATTTCTTTCTTCCTCTTTTTTAAAATTGTGGTAACAATACATATAATCAAATTAACTATTTTAACCATTTTTAAGTGTACAGTTCAATGGCATTAAATACATCCACATTGTTATGCAATCATCACTACCATCCATCTCCAGAACTTCTTTCACCTTCCAAAACTGAAACTTTGTACCACTCAAACAATAACTTCATTCTCCCCCCAACACTTGGTAATCAGCATTGTTTCTCTCTATGAATTTGAATACTCTAGGTACCTCATGTAAGTTGAGTATTACAGTATTTATCATTTTGTGACTAGCTTATTTCACTTCAAGTGATGTCTTCAAGTTTCATCCATGTTGTAACATGTGTCAGAATTACTTACCTTTTTAAAGTTGAATCATATTACCCTGTATGGATATATCACATTTTGTTTGTCCATTCATCTGCTGACGGACACTTGGATTGCTTCCACCTTTTGGCTATCGTGAATACTGCCGCTGTGAACATGAGTGTGCAAATACCTGTTCGAGTCCTGCTTTCAATTCTTTTGGCTATATACCCAGAAGTGGAATTGTTGGAACATATGGTAACTCTACATTTAATTTTTTGAGGAACTGCCATATTAGCTACACTAGTTTACAGTCTCACTAGCAATGCATATGATTCCCATTTCTCCACATTCTCAGCAACATTTGATATTTTTCCTCTCTCTTTCTCTCTCTCTCCTCTCTCTCTCTCTCTCTCTCTCTCTCGTGTGTGTGTGTGTGTGTGTGTGTGTGTGTGTTTATCAATAGCCACCCCAGTGGGTATAAAATTATATATCATTGTGGTTTTCATTTTGTTTTCCCTAATGATTAGTGATGTTGAGCATCTTCTCATGTGCTTATTAGTGATGTGTGTGTGTGTCTGACAAACGTCTGTCTAGTCAAGTCTTTTGCCCATTTTTAAATCAGATTTTTTTTGAGATTTTTATATATCTTAGATATTAACTCATTGTTAGGTATATAATTTGTAAATATTTTCTCACATTCTGAGGGTTGCCTTTTCACTCTGCTGACAGTATTCTTTAATGCACAAAAGTTTCCTTTTAAAAAACATGTTTATGAAAAATTTTTAATGTGGAAAAAATAACTTAAAAGTTTAAAGCTAGTTATAACTCTAGTATTTCTCTGCACTATTGGAGTTAGAAAGTTATGCTATATTAGGTGAGTTTAAGCAAAAATGATAGAAGTCTGTGTTTTATCACTAATGGTCTTGTGAAGACAATAGCATCATTTAATTTTGTCACTGAAATAAAAATATTTACAAATTAAATATGTTTGGATCATATTATGTATTGTTTCTTTAAGTGGCTTTGCACTGAACTGAGAACAGAGAAACAAATCACATAAGAGTACAGTAGATAAAGAATTTGTGACTTTTCTTACATGCAATGTTAATTTTGTACCTTTTCTTCAGTGTGAGCACCAATGACAGTTTGCAACCAAAATGTCAAATAACGTTTATTGACCCTTAACCGTTTTCTACTCTAGGACCATCATACTTGATCTTCAGCCAGGAACACTGTCCTTCCACAGCTATGCTCTTTGATTCTGACTCAGCATTACGAACTCAGCTCCAACATTGTCTTTCAGAGAGGTTTTCATTGATCTACCTGAATAAAAAATGCCCACTCCACTTTCTATTGCTCTTTATCGCAATCAAATCCCAGAGGACTTTAGTTTATAGCACTGTACTTAAAAATTGCCTGAAATTGCCTATGTATGTGTTTACTTGGATATCTTCTCCTCTCCACACTCCATGAAGCACCTTGTATTGAAGGTCTGTACTCATTATCTGGATCCCCAGTACCTAGAATAGTGTAGGCAATGAATAAAATATTTACAGCAGAAATTAAATGAAATGTTTATGCTAATATTTTTAATAAAATCATATCTTTCCTCAAATCATTGAAGTTGTATGCATTTATCGTTAATTACACAATCAAATCTAAAACTTGATTATACATGGACTGCTTTAGTTATTTTATGAGAACCATTTATAGGCCGCTCATTGGTCATTATGGAAAGTACATCATCTACATCCGATCTTTCATGGTGAATGGATATCTTGCAATTAGTTGTATCACACAGTCCAGGCAAGATATTTATTTTCTTTTAGATTTCTTGTTCATAGAAAATATATCTTTTTCTCTGATATTGTGAAAAAAATATTTTTTAATTTTCTAAGCTTTTGAGAGTCCTTTATTTTCTCCACCCTTAGTTCCTTAACTTAGAAACACTCAGTAGTAAATCAGTCTCCATTTCTACGAACTGTGTATGAAACATAAATGAGACATTTAATAGCATGGTAGAATTTTACAAATGTCTATGCAACGCTATTTTAACATTACTAGGAACCCTTATGATTTAAGGAAATTAGGTAATAATTTGAATTCTATTTTTCCAAGTCTCTTAAAAGAGCTACACATATATTAATAATTAGCCTTTTTGAATACCATAATTATAGAAAGCACCTGCTTTTAATATATTTCACAGAATATCAGTTTAAGGAGAAATTCTAGCTGCTGTTGCTTCATCTGCTTATACATTACTAAGATCTTTTTTTCAATTTCTTGTTAAGAAACACCTCAGGTTCTTCTTTTTAAGAAAAATAAAAGCATTGTTTCATTTTTAACAGAATGATACGTTGGAAACAATTTTACCCATCTTGAAATACTAAATACCAGAGTGATTATTGAATGATGGAGTGTTTCCCATTACTTTTTGTCTTGCAGACGGTTTTTTTGTATCATTAATTTTTTAGTACCGACGGAGTATTGCAATGTTCTAAAGTGCAACCCCTTGCCCAATGAATCTCATAAATCGCATGCCCACTGTTGTTGGGAAGCAAGGGGTTTGATAATTGCAGATATTTCTGGCCCAAAGACAAATATCTTTCAAGGATTTATTGTTGCGATTATATAAAGGAGACACTTAGGGAACAGTTGTAATAGTATAGTATGATGGGTAAGCGATCTGCCAACCTTGGCTCTGACTGAAACTGGGTCACTAGATTGCCATAAGAACTTGCACACATCAATTTCTTCCAGTAGAGGTTCACATTTAAAAGTAGAAATTCTCCTTATAATGTATGATGAAATTAAATACATTCATAGACTATGTTGTTTTTCCAAAAAGTATGAACAAAAGTTTTCTATAAAAGAAAACCATGACTTTCTAGAAAGACTTATCCTGATATTAATACTTCCGCCTGAAGTTAGGACAATCCTATCTAGTTTCCCAGGAAATCTTTTTTCAAGAAGATAGAGCAATTATGAAGGTGGCATTCTAATTTGGGGGACTCAAAATTGGGTGTCCTGAGTTAATAATACTTTGGACATTCAACATGGGAAACAGTAGTTTGATGCTCCCCAAATATAGATGCCTAAAGTTTGAAAAATCATTTTCTACTCCAAATAAAAGCTTCTAAAAATAAAAATTGGTGTCCTTGAAAGTATCCTTGAAAAATAGCCTCACGTAGATCTGCTAAAAAGTGGTAATTAATGTCTAATAATATAATTCACTTACTATATGCTAATTTCCAAGAGTAAGAGATAAGAGCTACTGACCATGCCATTTTCAGCACAATTATGTACCCACCACCATTTTGGTAGAGCCTGAAAATATTCAGGTAGGTAGTATGTAAGCAGATTATATTCAGTAAGGTCTTGAAACAATTTATGAAAGCAGATAAGAAGCAAAGAATTTACTAGGCAATTTTTTCTGGATTATTTTAAAATATTACATAATTTAACAAATCAAACTTAGTTCTTCATCCTTTAATTCAGAATGAAGGAGTCATATTTAGTAAATGTATTTAATTGAAAAAAGCATCTGATACCCGCTTTGATAAAAATGGACTAAAATCTTTTGGATAACATGTACTTTTTTTTTCTTTGTCATTTTTTATTTGAAAATAAAGGAAACCGCTTCTCTATGCTTCAGAGATCAATGCTTGCATTTGGATGTCATCTGTCAGTCATCTCAGATATAAAAGGAGATCACCTGGAAGAGGAAAACCTGGGTCCAAGTTATAACTTTGATGCTTGACCATGGAAGCAGTGATTTTCAGATGTATCTGCCCTCCTCAGTCACAGTAGCATCTTCAGCATAGCCACAACACTTAGTACAATTTAAGGGACGAATGCTCGCCTGAAGAAAGCTGGCAAGCAAAAAGCAGATGATACTCGATTATTACTGGTCCTGTCTTGAATTCTTTCTTTTTTCTTTTTTTTTGGATAACATGTATTTTTAAAAGCTCATAAGTTTGCCTGAAAAGTTACCATGCTAGCAATTATTTGAGACTTATTTAAAAAATATATTTATGGATGGATATGTTAAAGTAGACACATGGTTTTTAAATTCTATACATTAATCCTCGATGGTATAATTATTTTATTTCTGATTTATTTTCATCATTAATTTTATTTATTATTTGGATTATATTTATAATATAAGCAGTGATATTTAAATACATAGCTTTTTTATTCCTTTTGGGCAGCCATAGCATAATAACCATTAGTAGTGAAAAAGGATAAAATATTTTAAGGACTTTAAAATATAAAAGCATTAAATATTTTTCACAATGATTTAAATTTTTGCTGTTAAAAGACAGGTTCTTGAATGTCACTGGTACTTCTTCAACAATTGCCTTTCCTGAATCCTTCTGTTATGACTGGTCTTTAAAAGTTAAGTTAAGCCAGTTTGGTTTTTAACTTTTTCTTTTTTTTCCTATTTCCATGTGATCATGGCTTTAAATATTATCTATATTTAGCTGACTCGTGATTATCTACATCCATTTCTCCATCTCTATGCCTCTCTTGACGTTCAGACTCAAATACCCAGCTGCCTTCTACACATCTCATTTGAATAATAGTTACCTCAGATTTAATATACGGGACAGAGGATACATGACTTATCTCTTTCCATATCCCAAATGTGTAAATATGTCCTGTTTCTGGTCTTCCCTTTCATGGTCAATCAAACTACCTAAAAGAGTAGGTAAAAACCTGAAGTGTGGTCCTTTTATTAAACTCCCTCTTTCCCCGAATTCAATTAATGAGTGAATCCTGTTGACGTGACTTCCAGAATATATCTTAAATATATGTTTTTCTTTATCGCCACTGTCAACCTCCTGTTCCATCATAAATAAATAAATACACAGTAGATAAATAAATAAATTGATCTGAAATGTCCACCATACACTTAACACATCTCTATACTTGCCCCCTAAATACAATCCATTTTCAAAGAACAGACAGAAGAATCTTAAAAAAAAAAAAAAAGTTCAATCAAGTCACTCTGTTGTTTCAAAGCATCCTCTTACATTTAGAATAAAATTCAGACTCTTTATCATGGCTCACAATATCCTACATACCTAGTTTTTGCATTTCTATTTAATATTATCTTCTAAACCTCTCCTATATCTTTCAGCCACACTGGTTTTCTTTCTGTTCTTGAATGTGGTAAGCTTGTTTCTCTCACAGTGTATTTTCACTTTTTATTCCTTCCACCTGGAATTCTCTTATTCAGACTCTCAGATTTCAATTTTCAGTCCAATTTCACCGACTCAGAGAGGTTCTGCCTGATCTACCTCTGTAAGCCATAGCCTCACTCCGTATCCTCCATGAGTGAAGGGAGCTTCTCTGTGTAGCTTATTTTGCTTAGGATAGTGTCTGGCATCTATGTGGTTAATGGTTTCCATAAAGATTTGTTTAGGAAAGCTCTCAGAAAGTATTAGGAATGTAATCACACTGAAGTATTAAACAACAAATTAAGAAAACATTTCTAATCTATTGTTAAATTCTAAACTTAAAAAAAATCTTATTAAAAATAGTTACTATTAAGAGGAATTTGAGGCACTGCCTCATCAGATGGTGGCCAAATTTGAGGGGAATGATCACAGGTCTTGCTACTACCTCAAGTAATACCCACAAGTCATCCCTTCTAAGCTTCCCTACGAAAGTGTCCAAGGCAATTGCTCTTGCATTTTTCATCATTTTCATTTTCCAATTTGCTTCACTTTAAATCATTAAATTGGAGTAAAAATTATCACATCAAAGAAAACAGCCTCTAACACCAATACAAAAATTAATTTAGAAAAGTTTGCATCCCCATTCTTTATAAACATATTTAAGTACACACTACAGAAGCATGGATGTTGCAAACAGTTAACCATGAATTGTAGAGTTATAATTCTGCTGATGAAATCTCGAGGCTAATAACTATGAATCGTATCCTACTATAGATTTTAATATGAAACTCTTTTCACAGTTAGAGGAGTTACACTTGAAAACTGAGAAGACAGGTTGTGAATTAACAGTCATAAAATGCATTGTTCTATGAACCCCATATTGAATTAATAAAGGCAATATGAGTCAGGCTAGTGAGAGAGGAAGGTATAGTTTCTGGTTTAGTGAAAGAGTATACCAGGGTCATTTTTTAGAGTTAGAAATGAATGCTATAATTTTCTTCAAACTATAAAAACTGTTTTCAAATTTTTTTGTACTCAAACGAGTAATACCTGTTCCCTGTGCAAATAAAATGTTTTGATGTTGGAGATTCTAGGGAGGATGCTGCCCCAGAGACAGATGGACAATCTGTTTTACTATTTCTTCATTATGCTAATGTCACACACACATACTTTTGAACTCGGCCTTTAATTTTCCCTTTGTAGAGTTTGCAAAGTGACATTGGTTAAAGGATGATCTGATCCAGTCTTCTTAGTTTACGTATGAATGTATTGAGTCTGAAATACATTAAATGACAAATGGAGAGAACTTGGACTTGGAATATGACTACATAGCTCTTATGCTAGCCATCACATTTACTAGCTATGTGTTATTTCCCAAATTACTTAACCTCCCTAATCTTTTTCTCCTCATCTATAAAGGGGAGAATAATATTTACCTTGCAGATAATCTTGTAAAAAAAATGTACAGAAAAACATATGTAAAAAGAGTAGCACATGAGCTCAATATCTACTTACTGAATGGTGTCTATTTGGGGAGGTAGAGCCCAGAATATAATCAAGGTCACTTAATTCCTTGCCCAGGTTCTTAATTATTAAATCTTCATTTGTTACTTTTTTGGCAGGTTTAGTTTTCTCCTGCACCCTTTGCTTTGAATTCCCTATCTTTAGAAAGTACAATTAAACTAAATTTTATCTAAAAAATATGTTAACATCAAATAATAAAATCAGCACCAAAACAGCTATAAACCTATTGAAAGAATTAGCTAAATATGCATATTTTCAATTTTATTTTGCTTTCATTTAATTATTTTATAATGTATTATCACAAAAGAAATTTAAGCAAGAAAAACAACTTGAATATTGTTTTTAAACAATAAAATGCGATGTTTGTTACTATCTTTCTAACTCTACCCTTAATAAGCTGCATGAGCTACAGAGTGTGAAGTAAATTGTCTGAGACTCAGGTTAATAAATTAATTGACATATTAATTGACCTATTGGCATACTACTATGTAAATGCTCACTTTTATGATATTAAACCTTGAGATAGTCACTAGTTTTTTGCTCAATGACAGTATGACATGTTTAAGATTTAGGTTTACAACCTAATGGATGTTAAAAATTGAAACATTTTTTTTAAAGTAAAGAACCCTAACCAATAATACAGTTGTCATAGCTAATAGACACAGTAGAATAGGAAGTAAAGCTAACTTCCTGGATAAGCCAGGAAAGAAAGTAGTCAAAACATTATCATTTACTTTGAAGCCAGGCTACTGCTAATTTTCAATTGTTATCAGAATAAGATCAAAACCATTTGATTTCTCTTATTTTTCTATCACTTTACATACACAATGAACTGAGCCAGCCCTATAATTTCACACTCAACTGCACTATTTACTCAATTCATGTGATTGTATCACAAAATACAACATTAACAATAAACAAATACAGACTCAGCAACTCCCAAGAACAGAGCTTGTGTTAGGTGGGAGCAGAATCCAACCACATGTAAGACATGGTCTCTGGTCTCAAGTACCTTCTGATTAGTGCTAGAGAATGGCACTGCTGTGGTTATTTAAAAGAGAAAAAAAATTATATGATTATGTTGTGCTTCTTAAGGAGAATGAATTTGAGTTGTGGCTTGGATTTCTGTATCTACAGCATATATAAATAAAATACATTTCCTTCTCAGGAATAGAAGGTGAATGAGATTTTCTATGGATTATGTAAGTAAATGTGAGAGGTAAATCTTTGAACTGGCAAACTAATATGTATGTGAGTTAATGCCTGCTCCATTTCTAAATTATTTATCAATTAATACACTGATGCTCCCAATACATCAATAGGGGAAATTTAAGGGGGAGAATGAAAGACTAAGAGGTGATTTTATCAATAAATAAAAATAAATGGTCAAGAGTTTTAACGGCAAAAGAGTTAACAGAGTTTCATAAAGATACAAAAAAATGGAAAAAGGTAGGAATACATTAAATATGGAAGCAATATTACTTAACCTTATTAGAAAATAATTATTTGGGCTACATGGTTCAGAAAGAGTTAGAATAACAAAATTCATCTGCTTTTGTTCATTTTCTGAAACCATCTTATTTGTTTATTCAAAAGGGCTTTTTTTAAATCAGGTCAGAGAATTTATAGACACAGAATGGATCATAATTTGCTTGTAGAATAATATCTTTGCTATGTATTTGTATATTCTATCTTACTGAGAAAATTTAATATAATAGTTTTACGCTAACACTTTTCTTATTGGAAATGGCTTCTCGTTTTCTCAATACATTTCATGTAAAGTTTAGAATTGGAAGTTTCCACATTCAATGGAAAAGAAGATTGTATCTGCAGTAGAGCATCAAATGTAAAACATTTACATCCTCATTTTAACGGTGGTTTCACAGGTACATACATATGTCAAAACATCAAATTATATACTTTATAGGCAATTTATTGTATATTAACTACATCTCAATAAAGCTGAAATTGAAAAATCAGATATTAAGATGGCATGAAGTAAAATTGCAGAAGGCAAGCAAAATTTAGAATGCAATTGATACATGTATTTAAGTATTGCCTGAGGTGTTTTAGCAAGGACCAATGCCTAGAACTTTGTACTCTTATTCATGTCCCTATAATTGTTTTCCTCTCTCACCCCATCAGGCTAATTTATATCTTAACACCTCCAATGAAAGACACACACTAGTTGGAGGTGGAGTCATTTCACGAATAGAGATGCCTTCCTTCTGGTGAGCCACATTTTTTACTTCTATTAGTGTAGTTGTGTCCTTTTAGACCCCAGAATTAGTTATCTTCTTTTTTCATAGATACACCTGAAAACAGCTGAAGAAGGCTATTGTAGACCTCTGAAGCCATCCCGTCCATGATAAAAATATACCCAGTTTGTTCTGTCATTTTTGAGATGATATTATTCTACCCCATTCTCCTCACTCAGGATTCCCTTGATTTTGTTAGTGTCACTCTCAAAGTATGAAATCCAAAACTGGAAGCAGTAATCTGGATTTAATGTGATCACCACAGAGCACTAGGAGACTATAATCTCCTTTGTTCTGAGCCACATAACAGCCTAAAATTGGATCACCTTTTTTAGCAACAGTGTCATGTGTCAGTTCCTATTGAGCTTGAAGCTAAATCAAACTTCACATTTTCATGTTTCAGTGGAATGGCTATAAATCCTGTTTTTCTCCTTTTTATTTATATAAAACCAAGTGTTGGAACCTAAATGTAGAAATTTATATTTGCTCCTGCGAAATTACATCTTGTCTTATGCTTCTCATTTCTGCCTACTGAGATCACTTTGAATCCAATTTTCCCATCTACTATATTTATAGTTCCTCTTAGCTTTAGGTAATTCACAAATCTCATACATAACACTTTATTTCACATGATCTCCGTCAGCCTTATATTTCCCCCCAGCTACCAGTTTACCTTTCACCTCTACTTCACAATTACAGTAGACATAATTGTATTTACCACCCAACATACCTTTCTTTAAGAAATTTCTTCTTTTCTATAGAACTGGGAATTCTAGCAACCACTCTTCCTCCATTAGGTAACGTATAATCTATACTGGTCAATTTGAATACCTTATTCCCAAGGCTACAGTGATTGATTCATGAATGGACACACTGCCCACAGTGGGCCAATCAGAATCTTCTGCAAACGCTTTACACAAGACAAATGTAAAATACCCTTCCTTGCCATTGAGGTCACATCACAATAACTGGGAGAATGTGATCATCTCATTTAGCATAAAGAGGGAAATATGTTGGGATTAGGGGAGCTTAAAACTAATTTGTAGTCCTAGATGGTTGGACAGAGAGAAAGAGAGCTGTGACAACTTGTGTTCACCTTTGGATTCAACTATAACTAAGTCACAGTCATGCTTTAACATCCTTGTAATATTAGCTAATTAATTCTGTTTCTATATAAACTATTTTGAGTTGGATGCTATATAGATTTACTTTCCCCTGTTTAATAATAAGAGTAATATATTTTTATTATAGAAAAATTACAAAGTATGGAAAAGCAAAATTTATATACACAGATATATAATACTACATTATAGAGATAACTACTAGAAATAAGATATTATTTCTAATCCCAACTTGTACTACATGTACAAGTACTTTTTATTCATCACCTCTACTCTATGGAGAGTCCAAGGATATCAGATGGAGCAAACCCTGTCAATAGTGTAGTTCTACTCTCCTAGAACTTAAAAGTCTAGGTAAGCTTTGCACATAGCACACATTGAATATATATTTTTGTAATCCATTACTCAGATTATTCCTTCCTTCCTTCCTTCCTTCCTTCCTTCCTTCCTTCCTTCCTTTTTTCTAAAAACAAAATAACAAATACTCAAAACCCTAAGTTCTTACTTATTTTACTAAATTTACTATCATTTATGCCCTCAAAGTTATCAGTATCTGTGTGGTGGAAATACTATTTAGTGATATGCTATTGTGCATCTCTTCCCAGCTCTCATTCAGTGACTTCACTATAGATGGGCTCAGCCATCATAGGAATATTTACACCATAGACATTGGCAAACACTGCAAACCAAGCCTCCTTCCCATCCACCTGATTATGAATAATTTATCGGCACACCAAGCAGTGGAGTAATAGAAATAGAAAGTACTCAATAGTACTATATACAGTTTGGTTCTCATGCTTTAAATATGTTAACCCATCTAAATCTCACAATAACACCATGAGCTAGGAACTATTTTTATTCTCATTATAAAAGTGAGAAAATTAAGGTACAATAAAGTTAAATAACTCCTCTGAGGTAACACAATTAGTAAGTTGCAAACTGACAGTATAGAAAAGTTTCATCTTTATCATCTTTTATCATTACACAAGAACATTTACAACTCATGAGCTAAGAACAGTATCTTATATTTTTAAAGGGTTGCACAAAGATTTTTCCAGTTTGGATATTAAAAAGGATTCACCAGACTCCACAGAGCATACTTACAAAAAGATTTAATTTCTCTCGTTTTCTAGCTTGAATACTCTTAAAGGAAAAAACAAACAAAAGCTCTTCAGTAATTATCATTAGCATATATATATATATATATATATATATATATATATATCTCCCTATAACAATTTATATCACTGAAATTTTCACTATATTGTCATAACAATTGTTTGTTAGCATTGTCTTTGTTATTTGATGCTCATTTCAAATTTACATTTTGCTACCTTTTTTCAATCTGAGATCTTCATGGAGCCAATTTTTCAAATGTGCCATTTCTTTGGATATTTCCCATTTTTATTTCTCACTGAGGTTATTCAGAATTTTGTAGTTGGATTGGGGGTGTATTTTCATAAAATTTATATGACACAGGTCATAGTCTTTCTCACATTTGCCATTAGGTCATGGCTTTCTTCTCTTGACATATTCAAACACTTTTTTGTAAATTATTTGGCCCTCATGGGACCAACAGCACAATATTCCTTTCCTTTGATTTTACAAATATTAAGATAACATTCTTCTTTTTTCTGTGGGTAACAATTATTTCTATAAATTCATATTTTCATTTTTAGTTTAAATAAATTTCAAAATAATGCTTTTCATTATTGTTTATTATGTGCTCTAAAATTATCAACAAATTAATTCAAATTATTTTAAGCCTTTATTACATATTTCACTTTTGCCTGTGTTTTTATTTCATATAGATTTCACCTCATAGATGCTTAAGTATAAAATATGGTCAGAAATGAGGAAAGTCAATTTATCTTCAATCTAAGTACTGGAGCTGTCTTTTACTAAGTTTAAAATCATCAACAAATTATCCTGAGTTTTATATATTAAAAAAAGATTGCATTAGTTATTATATAACTTAGCAACATTGCTTCTAACTGGCATAGTAAGTGTGGGGCTCTTGACATAATGCCTGACATGGTAAGTATTCAAAAGTATTGGTTTATATACTTTGTCATAAGAAAATATTTCTTATGCCTAAACTTGAAATAGTCTTTGCATTCAATAAAGAAGAAAATTGAATCTCAATGAAAATGCAGCTCAATTTTTCCTTCCATGACAATGGAAGGAAGAGATCATGATTGTGATGATCAATCATGATGACAACATGCATAAAGTGCCTAAATTATATAACTGATTCTATGCCTACACCCCTGCTGTACATATCTGCAAATGTGCAATGTGTGAAGAATTCTCATTGTAGCCATGGGCAAAATGAGGCTCAGAAAAGTTAAGTGACTTGCCCAGGATCATTCTGTTGGTTGAAGATCTAGGGTTCACATTTAATTTTTTCTAATGCTCAAGTGTTTTTCCACTATATTGTGTTAGCTATTCCTGTCTATAGGTGGGAGCCCAACATCAGTATTTTAAACTTAAGACTTAACTTCTAAGTAGGCAAATCCATAATATTCTCTAGATACAAGTTTGTGCCATGTTCATACAATGGCCTATTGGAAATTTCATATTATATCACATACTAGATGGGTGAATAGATGGATGGATGGATGGATGGATTGAAGGATGCATAGACAGACACTTCCAACCCTTAGTACTTACTCAAATTAAGAAAGTATGCCTTACCATCTTGACTATACTATATGTGACTATATATCATATTTTTATGTAAATCATTTTTAACTAACTTTCTAAGAAAATAGGAAAGAAAAAGTAGTCAGCAAAAAAAAGTGTCATCTCTTTCATGCATAAATACGATTTAAATTGATGTGATACTAGTCAAAGCTTATTCATTAATGAATAGCATACTGCACAAGATTTAAGTTGGATTAATTAGTTCATTCTATTTAATACAAGTATCATTTCTCATTTTACTTTTAATGACATTTAAAGGTTTTATTAATTGCCAGTGAGTGCAGAACTTGAAATATCAACTTTCTTTCAAAATGCTAATTTTGCTGATTATGAGGAGAAACATTATAGTGTTTAAGAACATGGGACCTAGGGTCTAAAGACCATGTATCAAATTCTGAATCTGACATTTACTCAATGTATTAGGCAAACTATGTCATTTCTATGGCTTAGTTTTCTCTTTATTGAAATTGTGGGAAGTGATATTTCCCAAGTGAGATAATGTTGGTGAAGAACTTTACATACTATAATGTATCCTGAAATGAAAAAAAAAATTACCATCATCAGTGATTATTTGTTACCTAAACACAGTTGAGCTGATGTTTAGCTTGGATGCTATTGAAATAAACCCAGAAAAGACTTTGTGGAACCCTTTTATACCCAATCTGATATAGATTTATATGTCCATATATATGAGGTTTGACAATTAAGTTCACAAATTCATCCTAGAAAAAGTGCTACATAACTCATTGCTGAATATCAGTAGGGTCACCTTTGAAGTTCTCCACTTGAGAAGCTATGCACCCACATCAGCTCCTAGTCCACCCTTCCAAGCAATTTTGGAACTCTTTTTCTCGAATAGCCATCACAGCTATCATCGTATTACACTTGATGCCCAGAATGTCATCAAAATGTCTTCCTTTCAATATTTCCTTTATTTTAGGGTAAAGAAAGAAGTCATTGTGAGCCAGATCAGGTGAGTAGGGAGGGTGTCCCAATACAGTTATTTGTTTACTGGCTAAAAACTCCCTCACAGACAGTGTCCTATGAGCTGATGCGTTGTCATGATGCAAGAGCCATGCAAGAGCAATTGTTGGTGAAAAGTTCAGATCGTCTAACTTTTTCACGCAGCATTTTTAGCACTTCCAAGTAATAAATGTGGTTAACTGCCAGTTGGTACAAGTTAATAATAAATAATCACTCTGATATCACAAAAGATTAGCAACATCATTGCAACAAGTTTGTAAACTTAATTGTCTGACCTTGTAAGTAATTTGAAGCCACTAGGATAATTGGTAAACTTGAAATTAAAAAAAAAAAGAAAATTGGTAAAATAGCCAGTATGAAATAAAAGAAACTTTTACTAGGATAGATTTCAAGAGACTAAAGTATAAAATGCATAAAATAGATTATGGTATTTACTAAAAACAACTCTAAGAAAAATGGATATTTTAATTATGAATTTACATACTAAAATTTTAATAACTGATGACACTTACTGAATTCTTACTTGTTCTAATCCTTTTATATACATTTGTTTCTTTACACCCTAGAACCCTATGTGTAAATATAATTATTATAATCCTAATCATATAGATCAAGAAAGAGATTAAGTAACTTATATAGAGATGCACAATAGTCATAATATGCAACATTTATTGATAATTTATAAGCTGAAGATTCTTTTTAGCACTTCACATATGCTATATTAACTCAGTCATCACCACAACACAATGAGGTAGGTACTATTAGTATTTCTATTTTACAGATTTGGCCAAGAAGATTAATGTAACTTGATTGAAATCACATACCGTATTTGCCAGCGTATAAGACGACTCGGCATATAAGACGACCCCCTAACATTTCCACTCAAAATACAAAGTTTGTTATATGGTCGGCTGTGTGCGATTTTGCGAGTGTGGTAAAATCGCATAGCAGCAAAATCGCATAACAGCCGAGCATACACCCAGCAGCGCTGCTGATGCCTGAACGGTATGTGGAATGAAGTGGGCGGGCATTGGGAGGCCACTATGGCATGGGGCAAGCACTATGGGCAGTCTATCTGAAGTGTACCTGGCGTATAAGACGACCCCCCACTTGGAGGCATATTTTTCAGGGCCAAAAAATCGTCTTATACGCCGGCAAATACGGTACTTGGTAAGCAACAGAACAGCTAGTCCCAGAGTTCTCACTTAAGTACTCCACCAGAAAGTTCCTCATCTATGTCTTATTGCTAGAAAGTAGTAACATCAAATAAAAAGCTAGTCAGGCTACTCTGTGTTCAGTGTTCTCAACCACTGCACCATGTTTATTTACAGATGTCTGCTGGCCACCAAGCCCCCAGAAAAGATAAGTCTCTGTTCCTTAGGAGATCACACCGAATGGGGGAGATTGATTTGCTACTAACATTTATTCTGCCTCGACTTTTTAAGGTTTTTGCACCACACATTTTGTTGAAGTTAAGTCCTTTGGTCCTTTGCTATCTGTGATTTTACTTTCAGTGGTTCCTAAATTCCTGCAAATATTTGTCTTTACTGTTGTCTTCATTGTCATAATCATCACGGGTATTTATCGAACCACACTATATGAGAGGTGCATGATGTACTCACATTATTTCATTCAGTTCTCTCCATCACACAGTGAAGTACAGGCATGTAAGAAGAGGGACAGATATCCAAAATGCATAAGGAACTCATACAACTTACCAACAACAACAAAAAATCAACCTAATTACAAAATGGGCAGAGGACCTGAATAGACATTTCTCCAAAGAGGACACACAGATGGCCAATAGACATATGAAAAGATGCTCAACATCACTAATCATCAGGGAAATGCAAATAAAAACCACAATAAAATATCATCTCACACCAGTTAGAATGACTATCATAAACAAGACTAATAATAACAAGTGTTGTAGAGACTGTAGAGAAAAGGAACCCTCATACACTGTTAGTGGGAATGCAGATTGGTGCAGCCGCTATGGAATTTGGTGTGGAGGTTTCCCAAAAAATTAAGAATAGAACTACTATATGACCCAGCAATCCCTCTCCTGGGTATATACCCCAGAAAACCTGAATACATTTATCTGTAAAGATATATGTGCTCCGATGTTCATTGCAGCTTTATTTACAGTGGCCAAGACATGGAAACAAACAATGTGTCCTTGGATAGATGATTGGATAAGGAAGATGTGGTATATATACACAATGGAATACTATTCTGCCATAAGAAAAGATGAAATAGTGCCATTTGCAACAACATGGATGAATCTTGAGATTATGCTAAGCAAAATAAGTCAGACAGAAAAAGCCAAGAACCATACGACTTCACTGATATGTGGGATATAAAACTGAAAGCAACAAAGGAACAAGACGAACAAATTAAAAAAACATAAACTCATAGACAATAATTCAGTGGTTATCAGAGAGTAAGGGGAGAGGGGTGATAGTAGAAGAGGGTAAAGGGGGTCAAATACATGGTGATGGAAGGAGAACTGACTCTGGGTGGTGAACACACAATGTGATATATAGATTATGTATTACAGAATTGTACACTTGAAATCTATGTAATTTTACTAACTATTGTCACCCCCATAAATTTTAATTAAAAAAAGAAGAAGAGGGAGAGAGGGGACCTAGGTCCCAAACTGTCCCTCTGTGGTGCATGACAAAGATAAAAGTGTTTGTGAATTCTAATATAATGGCAGCAGACTGCCGACAGAGAGGTTGCAGGCACAGTACACACTGGTGCTGAGAGTTATTTACCTATCTGGTCTACTGGTAAAGCTGGTTATATTTTCTTCCTCATTTTATAGATATGAGGCCTGGGACTCAGTGAGGTTACGTGATTTGGTCAAATTGGGTGAAGGCATGATAAACTCAGGAACTGAATCCATTTTACTCCTTGTGACCTATCAGGATACCCCCATTCTCTCTCACTTCTGGTAGAACAATTTAAGTTTAACAGTTTACTAGAGAAGACATCTGTCACTTTCATGTCCAGGTATACACAGAAAGTTACTTTGGAACATATCTGATTCAATAAATGTAACTTTTGTGGTTTTTATTTCCCTCAGAGAAGGTTATGATAACACTTCTAATTTTTTTTTAAAAACATGATTTCGAATTGACATACAAAATAATGTACCCATTTCATGTATACATTTTTATGCAGTTGGACATATACATATACCCATGATGCCATCACACAATCAAGGTACTAATTATATCCATCCCCTCCCCGAATTTCCTTTTGTTCTTTTGAGTAATATTTGTTGGCAGTCACTATTGAGATCAGTAAATCTGCATAGGGAGAAAAGGGCCAGCTGGCAGCAAGGAGTCCCAGACCTTAACTCTTCTCTTTTGTAGTTCAAAGGTAGCAAAATGTCTTTGATAGATTACTGTCCACTGTTAGGGGCAAAAAAAACAACAAAAAACAATAGCAACAAGGAAAACACAATATGAATAAAGGTAGTGTCAGTCTGGACCGGTAGCCTGAACTCCATAGACATATTCTAAAGGCTTGTGGGGATGAGCAGTGATTGATTAGCTTTATACCAAACCATCCCCAAACTTAGATGCTTAAGACAACAGTCATATGCTATTGCTCATGAATTTATGGTTTAGCTGGGTGGTTCTGCTGAGCTGGGCCAGGCTTGGCTGATCTTAGCTTGGGCTTGCTCCTGGTTCTCTGACCTGTTGACTGGTGAATACTCATGTTACAATCCTCACTCACTATGGGGTCTGGGGACATGTTCTCTCTTCATTCATCCTGCTAGCCTGGGCTTGTTAAATGGCAGCAGCAGGGTTCTAAGAGAAAGAGAAGAAGTGGTCAAGGCCTTCTGAGTCCTAGATTTAGAACTGGTATAGCATCATTTCAACCACATTCTACTGGTCAAAGCAAGAGACAAGACCATCCCAGATTCAAGGAGTAGTAGGGCAAACTTATTTCTTGATGGCAGGAACTACAAAGCCACACAATAAATGAGGTGGGTTAGGGAAGGGCAGAAAATGGTGCCATCTTTTTGGATTAACCTTGTTATAGTGGGTGTGACTTAGGAACAACGGCTGTGTAGGTCACTCTTGATGAGAAAGCTATAACCTCGGGAACTAAAATATGTGAAATACTGAAATCTGTAAAAAATGACTTTGCAAGGAGAGTTTTTAGCAGTGCCCCAATAAAGCTTTGGCAGAAGCAAAATCAGTAAAACGGATGCTCCAATTACCTCTTTACCTTGTATTTGGAAGCATGGCTGATGCTTTTTGATGGAACTGTTCTGACGTCATTGGTTAATGTAGTCTCAAGGCAGGCTTCATAAGAGACCTGGAAGTCTTGCTGTAACTTGAGAGACAGATGCTGGAGCAATTAATTTGAAAAACAAAAATTCACACCCACAGTTTTTACAGATGTTTATATCAGAGATACAATTGTTCTACTTGTTTGATATTTTGACATTTTGTGTCAATGATTTCCCCTTGAGATTATAGCTGAGCCCCATTCTTCTACTTTTTTCCCAATACATCCTTTTCCCTACCACACAAAGTTTATTATCTTTCGATTTTTCTTTTAATGGTTTATTTGTTTTTATGATTTTAGCATAAACTTAAAAATATTATGCTACAACATTAACAGAACACATTTAATTATATTTAAGTTGCTCAATCGTAAAAATCTAATTGCCTGTGATCTTACGTTTTATATTTTATTCAGCCACAAAGTGAATACTAACAAAATAGTTATTTTCAACTGAGGCCCGAAGTGATAAAAGAACAGGCAAATTAACAGTTTCTAAAAATAATAAAATGCAAAAGTAATATGGCATGCAGTCCATGGCTACTTTGTCGTTTTAATACTGTTAAAAGTACTTTATGAAAGCAGTACATATTATGAAGTGTATTTGGGGAAGGGGAGAAAAAGCACAAGGAAGAGAATTAAAATTAATAATTGAAACACTCAGACAGCTTCTGTTATTATTTTGATGTGTCTGCTTTATAAAGGATATTTTATTTTCTAAATATAATCCATTTGTGGCAGACAGAGTTAATTCTCATGAGACACTCCATGCATCTCTTACTGTTCCTAGGACCTCTTCCATGTATGTGTGGCTGTGAGCCTGCTTCTGACAACGGACTGCAGGAAAGCAAGTCTCACCTTCTGGGTAAGGCATTGAAAACCTGGTGCAGCTCCATCACCCCTCTTTTCTCAGCCACAATGATCCTGGAGACCACGTGTGCCAGTGAGTGCAGCTTCCAAACGAAGGGCTCCCAGACCTGCATCAGCCTTTACATGTTTTAGTAATCCCTGATCTCAGGCTCTGTCTGTGGCTGCAACAGAGCCAATCCCATCTTAATAAATGCCGTTCCACAAAAGTGTGGTTATTTTACTTATCAGCCTTGTAGTTTAGCTTTTCTCATGGCACATTATATATTAAATACATATGTGATAGATATTATATATTATATAATATATACTATATGTGTATATAATGTATATACTTCATGTTGTAAAACATACTTAAAATAATAATTTAAATGGCCATAAATAGAATTTATATTTAATGGCCATAAATTAATGTATATTTAAAACTATATATATATATATATATATATATATATATATATATATATATATATATATAACTTATTTTATTCCAGGCATATAAATGGATGGATTTTAAGTGCCATATAGTTTATATGTTGTCAGACAACAAAATCATATCCTCTGAAGCTAGAAAATTCATGCTTAGTTTCTCCTTTTCTGCAGAATAACTATTATTTAGAATGTCCCCTAATGATGGTCAAAGTGATTTTCATATGTACCATATAGCCTTTTCTTCATTAAGCTGAACTATCCCTAGTATGGCCTTCAAATTTAGTTGAAAGCCCTTTGTCATTTTTGAGTAATTTTGCAACATTTGAATTAAAATGTCATTTTATATCATGGATATTAGATTAATCTTTTAGATTCAGAGTGCAAAACACTGCTTTTTGATTTGCACACCACTCAAATTGCAAACCTTTTGATATCTTATTTATTAATTAGGATTTTCAAATAGAACACTTCTTTCATCAAAAAGTAAATATGGGGCTGGCCGAGTGGCGCGATGGTTAAGAACTGGCTTGGGATGCCAGAGGGCCCCGGTTCGGATCCCACATATGAGGGCCAGTGACACTGCCCTCTACAGCTAAGATGCTGAACAACAGCTCAACCTGGAGCTGGGCTGCCGTGAGTCGCCGGCGACGGCATAGGCTGCAGCCCCTGCGGCAGTGGGTTGCCATGGGCTACCGTGTGTAGCCAGCAGCCAGCGTGAGCGGCCAGCAGCCGCAGTGAGCGGCCATCCAGAAGCCAGCGACTGATCTGCCTCGCCCGGGAAGAGCGCAATGATGGTGCCAACTTGGGCCAGTGAAGCAACGTCCTCCACAACTAGACTGAAGAACAAAACGACAGCAACTTGTCTGTTCCCCTTCCCCCAATTCCCCAGCGTTGTTCCCATCCCCCCAATTCCCCAATAAAAATCTTAAAAAAAAAAAGTAAATATGGAGGAAAGGAGCATGAAGCATCAATGATGAAGTTTGTAGTAAAAGAAAATGCCCTATCTGATTCCACAGTGTATTTTCAGTTATAAATGCCAATGTCTAGAGTTTACACATTTTTTTAATATATGTTGAACTTTTACCACTATTTGAGATAATAAGATGATTTTAATTGTTTTGTTTTTGTTTTCATTGTAGCATTGATCCATGAGTCTCTTAACTATATAACAAAAAACTTTGTAAACTAAAGAGTGGAAATAACTATATGTTATATACCAAAGGACACAGAGGCTAGTGATCTACTCTTTCAAATTACCTCCCCATGCATCTGCCTGGATATTTATGGCTGAGATGGTTTACGAAAGGGCTTAGTCTTTTCTCAGAGGCAGGTCACCAAAAAACTAAGGATTTAACATAAATATTTTTATTTCTTTACACAGGCAAAGTAGATTATTCCATCATTAAAACAAACTCATATACATTTGAGAAGCCATATTTTTTTAAAAGACAGGTTTATTTTTGTTCTACTTTATCGCAAGGCAGTTCAGAGATTTACCAATTTCCACAGTCTGTGTCTGGTTGTATTTTATAATAAACGAGCATAAACTGAACACTTGTATGGAAATTATTTGTCTATGTTTTTAAATTGAAGAAATTCTATAAACACGTATAGATATGCAGTAATGCATGGCTCATCATGCTGCCTGACAAAATTTCTGTGAGTTAGGTGATATTTCACAATAAGCTAGAAGAGTATAAGCCAGCAAGATCTTCACCAAGACCTTGGATATTTTAGCAATCCTAGTCAAATAAAGTTTCCATCGCTTTGCTATCCCACCTCAGTCCCAAAAGGATGCCTTGCACTGCTACTTTGCAGTATAACTGTGGTGATATTTCATCCTGATGGTAGTCCTTAATATTTCACTTAGACTAGGATGAGCCAAGGGGATAAATGATGAAAAGGATTGGTGGAGATCAGTGTAGTAGCATATGAGCAGGAAGAGGGAAAATCAAACAGGGCAAACGCCAAGAGCTAAGCCAACAATTTTCCAGGGTGATTATCATCAGTCTGACCCTGCTCTAGCTGGTGATTTATATTAGCTCACTAGCCAGGAGGAGGAGCAGTTTGGAGAAATGGGTCATTTTCAAGTTCTTTCTGAGTTTTTCCTTCATTATTTAATTTTAACATGTGGTTAATTTCCACAATATCAGATATCCAAAATATCTTCAAATATTAAAAAGAAGAGTTCTAAATACTTTTCAGTCTGTCTCGATCCCTGACAAAAGTGATAGAACAAATTTAAAATTCAAATAAATATCTCATTTTTCATCATCCCCTTGTTAAAATCACCAAATATTCATGTTTTCATCTAGCATGTATCAGACTTGCACTAGCTCTTCAAAAAATGAATAAGGGGATTGCAGGAATTCAGCTCATAAGAACTTAAAAAGTTCTTTCCATCAGGGCTTTGAATTGGTAAATGTCCTATACTGCCCACTGTTGCAACTAGCTCTTGGCTGAAATATTTGTTTTGAGTGGCTTCATAAATATTTTGGAAGTAGATTAATTGATCATTGATAGACAGATAGATATGTAAATAGACAGACATACAGATATACAGATATGTAAAGCAAGCAAGCATAAAGAGTATAATACCTTGAAAGAGACACATTTTTAAAAGTCTGTAAATTTATATCTATTATTGCAGATGCTTCTACATAAATCATGTTAAATTTGAAAATTATGTTTTCTAAAAACATACAAAACTCCCTGTAAGTCAGGTCTATAAATACAGTTTTTCTTACATGTAATTAATCACGAGTAGATTTTGATCTGTTTTGTTTATTTCTGACTAGGCACTTAATCAACGGATTCATCCCTAAAGGCAGTGGCACTCTAAGTTTGTCCAATGCGAATACATTTGAAAGATTCATTTTTTGGCTAAAAAATATAAATGTTACTATGGAAAAGTAGACATTTTCTTCTTGAAATATTTTACTCTAAACATGAAATATTTGCCAAGGTATGACCTGGAGATCACTCCCAAAGCCCAGTCTCCTCCTACAAGGTAAGGGAAGGGTGGGTTGTGACTAATATTCTGTTGTTTCAAATTGACAGGATTGGCAGTTTGGTGACAGATTGAAGGCCTCTGGGACAAAGAGAAGCACTACCACCTGTGACACCACCAGAAAGACTGTCTTAATGCAGATAAACACCAGGAGGGGCAAGAAATGATAGGATCCAGAGAAGAAAGGGCCAAACTTCTTAAAATGGGAAATTACATGCATAAGTCCAGAAAAGATACATCTTCAGAAAAGGTTTTAGGCACTCCCCAAATCTCCAGGCATGCTTATTAATCAATGTCTTCTCCTGTATGAAACTAGTAAAGACTGAGAGTTGTGGCTTTATTTTTTTTAATTACAATTTTTTTAAGACTTTTTTTTTAGAGCAGTTTTAGGTTCACAGCCAATTGAAGAGAAGGTACGGATTTCCCATATATCCCCTGCCCCTACACATGCATAACCTCCCCCAATATCACACCCCACACACAGAGTGGTACATGTTACAATTGATGAAGCTATACTGACACATCATAATCACTCAGAGGCCATAGAGTACATTACGATTCACTCTTGCTGTTGTACATTCTATGGATTTGGATAAATATATAATGACAAGTAATATAGTATGATACAGAGTATTTTTCACTACCCTAAAAACTCTCTGTGCTCCACCTGTTCTTCCTTGTCCCCCAACACCTGGCAACAAAAAATCTTTTTACTGTCTCCATAGTTTGCCTTTTCCAGGATGTCATAGAGTTGGAATATTATAATTCAGATAGGCCAAAAAAAAAAAAAAACAAACAACAACAACAAAAAAAGCAAAAAAAAAAAACTTAGTAATGTGCATCTAAAGTTCCTCTATGTCTTTTCAAGGATTTATAGCTCATTTATTTTTAATGCTTAATAAAATTCCACTGTCTGGATGTACCACAGTTTATCATTCACCTACCAAAGGACATTTTGGTTGCTTCCAAGTTTTGGCATTTACAAATATATCTGCTATAAACATCTGTTTGCAGGTTTCTGTGTAGACATACATTTTCAACTCCTTTGGGTAAATACCAAGCAATGTGATGGCTGGACCATATGACAAGGTAAAGTTTATTTTTATAAGAAACTGAATTGAAAAGTGGCTGTACAATTTTGCATCTCCACCAACAGTGAATAGGAGTTCTTTTTGCACTATCTACTCATTAACATTTGGTTTTGTCAATGTTCCATATTTTGGCCATTTTAATAAGGTAGGTAGTGGTAATTCATTGTTGTTTTAAGTTAAATTTCCCTCATGACATATGATGTAGAGCATCTTTTCATGTTTATTTGCTATCTGTATATCTTCGTGGATGAGGTGTCTATTAAGGTCATTGACCCATTTTTTAATTGGATTGTTTGTGTTTTTATTACTGATTTTTAAGAGTTTTTTGACTATTTTGGATAACAGTTTTTTATCAGATGTGTCTTTTGTAAATATTTTCTCCCAGTCTGTGGTTTATCTTTTCATTTACTTGATATCATTTCTCACAGAGAAGTTTTTAATTTTAATGAAATCCAGGCTAAACAATTATTTATTTCATGGAGGTCTTGAGTATTGTCGCTGCCATACCCAAGGTCATCTAGGTTTTCTCCTATGTTCCCTTTTAAGAGTTTTATAGTTTCACATTTCACATTTAGGTCTGTGATCCATTTTGAGTTAATTTTTGTGAAGTCTGTAAGGTCTGTGTCTAGATTCATTTTTTAAATGTGGGTGTCCAGTTTTTCCAGGACCATTTGTTGAAAACACTATACTCATATTTTCCTTATTGTATTATCTTTGGTCCTTTATTGAAGATCAGTTGACTATATTTATGTCGGTTTATTTCTGGACTCTCTTTGCATTCCATTCATCTACTTATCTATTATTTTGCCAATACCATGCTGTCTTGATTACTGTAGGTTTATAGTAATTCTTTGTCAGGTAGCATCAATCATCCAACTTTGTTCTTCTATTTCAATATTGTATTGGCTATCTGGGTATTTTGCCTCTCCATATATACTCTAGAATTAGGTTGTATATAGCCACAAAATAATGCTGAGAGGAAAAACTGACATCTTGACAATATTGAGTTTTCCTAGATTTATGAATATGGAGTATCTCTCCATTTATTTAGGTCTGTTTTTATTTTTTTCATCAGTGTTTTATTGCATTTCTCATCTAGGTCTTATATATATTTTGTTACATTTATACCTAAATATTTCATTTTGGGATGCTAATGTAAATGGTATTGTGTTTTTTAATTTCAAATTCTACTTGTTCATTGTTGGTATATAGGGAAGTGATTGATTTCTCTGTTATATATTAGCCTTGTATCCTGTAACTTTACTATAATCACACCTGTTTTTTCAAATGCCCAAATTGCAATAAAAGATCACAAGGTATACAAAGAAACTGGGGAAAGCAGCTCAATTAAATTAACAAAATAAATCTCCAGAAACTGACTGAAAAGAAATGGCTATCTCGGGATACTTCACAATGAAATTAAAATAATCATCTTAAACATGTTCAATAAGCTGAATAACACATAGTTAGACAACTAAATGAAATCAGAATAATGATGCTTGATCAAAACGGAAATATCAACGAGAGACAGAAACTGTAAAAGAGATCCAAATGAATATTCTGGAGCTAAGGAATACAATAATTGAATTGATATATTCACTAGAGGGCTTCAACAGCAGTGTTAATCAAACAGAAGAAAGAATCAAACACTTTAAAGTCAGGTCACTTGAAATTATTGAATCAAAGTTGCTAAAAGAAACAAGAATGAAGAAAGTCAAGAGAGCTGAAGGGTTTTATGAGACATCATCCAAAGAGACTCACACTGAGATATGTTAATATCAAAATGTAAAATCACAAATAGAGAATCTTGAAAGTAGCAAGAGAAAAGTACTTCATTACATGCAATGGAACTTCTATAAGAACATCAGTACATTTCTCAGCAGAAACCTTGCAGGCCTAAAGGGTATGGATTGATATATTCAAAATGCTAAAAGCAAAAACAAAACACTGCCAACCAAAAATATCCAGCAAATTGTCCTTCAAAACTGAAGATTTGTATTTCCCTCCTGATTGGTGATGTTGAGTACCTTTTCATATACCTGTTGGCCATTCATATGTCTTCTTTGGAGAAATGTCTATTTACATCCTCTGTGCATTTTTTAGTCAGGATATTTGTTTTTTGATATTGAGCTGTAAGAGTTCCTTATAAATTTGGATATTAGCACCTTATCAGATACATGGTTTGAAAATATTTTCTCTCAAAAAAAATAAAAAGTAAAAAAAAATTAAATTAAATTAAAAAAGAAAATATTTTTTCTCATTAAGTTTATTTTTCAGGCCATTCATTGTTTCTCTGTGCAAACACTTTTAAATTTCATGCAATCTCAGTTGTTTATTTTTGTTTTTGTTGCATGTGATTTTGTGGTCATATCCAAAAATATCATTGCCAGACCAATGTCAGAAAGTACTTTTCCAATGTTTTCTTCTGGTAGTTTTATGGTTTCACATCTTAGATTTAAATCTTTTATCCATTTTGAGTTTATTTTTGTGAATGGTGTGAGATCAGGGTCCAGTTTAACTCTTCTGCACATGGCTATCCATTTGCCAACACCATTTATTGAAAGACTATCCTTTCTCCAATGTCTCTTCCTGGCAACTTTGTTAATGGCTATTATCAAAAAGATAACAAGTGTTAATGAGAAAAGGAAACCCTTGTATCCTGTTGGTGGGTATGTAAATTAGCATAGATAATATGAAAACAATATGGATGTCTTTTAAAAAATTAAAAATGAAACTCTTTATGATCCAGTAATCTACTTCCAGGTATATATCCAAAGGATATTAAATCAGTATCTCGAACAGATATCTGCCCTCTCATATTCATTGCATCATTATTCACAATAGCCAAGGTATGGAAACAATGTAAATATGTGTTCATAGACAAATATGTGTCAGTAGTAAAACAATCTATATATTTGTTTATGGATATATATATATATATATATATATATCACATTTTCAAATATATATGTACACACACACACACACAAAACAATATTATTAAGGCATAAACAAGAACATCTTCCCATTTATAACAACATAGAATAAACTGGAGGACCTAATGCTAAGTGAAATAAGCCAGACATTGAAAGACAAATACTGAATAATCTCACTCATGTGGAAAGTAAAATAGTCAAAGTCATAGAAGCAGAGACCAGAGGCTGGGGGAAGGAAGAAATGGGGAGATCTTGATCAAAGAATATAAAGTTTCAGTTATGCAAGATGACTAAGTTCTAGAGATCTAACGTACAGCAATTTGACTATAGTTAACAATACTTGGTTATGTACTTGAAATTTGCTATGAGAGTAAATCTTAAGTTATTCTCACCACACACACACAAAACAGTAAACTATGTGAGGCAATGGATATGTTTATTAACTTGAGGGTGGTGGTTTTCTCACATGTATATGTATATCAGACATCAAGTTGTACACCTTAAATATATACAATTTTTATTTGTCAATTATACCTCAATAAAGGTGAGGAAAAATTAAGGAGACATTAAGGCTTTCCTAGATAAACAAAAACTGAGGGTGCCTGTCACCACTACACCAGCCCTAAAGAAATGCTAAAGGGATTCCTTCAAGTAGGAACCAAAGGATGCTATATGAAGGCATATGAAAATACAAAGCTGTCTGATAAAATAAATATATGGACAGATAAATAATACTGTAGTATTGCAAAATTGACAGTTAAATAACTTTTTATTCTGATATAAAATATAAAGATAAAAGCATAAAATAGCTATAAATCTATGTTAATGATACAAAATATAAAAAAGGATGCAATTTGTGATATCAGTAACATAAAGTGGAGAGGGCAGAGATGTATAGAAATGAAGACTTTTATGCAATTGAAGTTAAATTATCAATTAAAAGTAGATTATATAACTTTAAGATATTCTATGCAATCTTCACAGTAACCACATAGAAAATACCTATAAAACATGCACAAAAAGAAATGAAAAAGGAATCAAAGCATATCACTACATAAACAACAAAACACAAAGACATGCAGTAAGAGAAAAAAGACAAACTAGTTACAAGACATACAGAAAACAAAAACAAAATACCAATAGTAAGTCCTTCTTGATGAGTAACTACTTTAAATGCTAATAAATTAAACTCCCCATCAGAAAGTACAGATTGACTAATTCATAGAAACAAACCAAGATCCAACTATATACTGTTTATAAGAAGCTCACTTTAGATCTAAGGACACAAATAGGCTGAAAATGAAAGGGTGGATAAAGATATGCCATACAAAGGTATTCAAAAGAGAAAAGTGATGGCCATACTTAAATCAGATGAAATAGACTTCAAGTCAATGATTGTCACAAGAGAAAGAAAAACTTTACATAATGAAAAAGGGTCAATTCATCAGGAAAATAGCATTTATAAATATATGTGTACCTAATACCAGATGTCCCAAACATATGAAGCAAATGTTGACAGGATTGAAGTAAGAAACATATAGCATCACAATAATAGCAGGACACATCCATACCTCATTTTCAATACTGGATAGAACACGAGACAGATCAATAAAGAAATGGAGAACTTGAACAACACTACAGGCCAATTGCACCTAACAGAACAGTCCACTCCTTAACCACTGAACATACATTCTTCTCAAGTGAAATGGAACATTCTGTAGGCTAAACCACATTAGTCAATAAAAGAAGTCTTAATCACTTCAAGAAGATTAAAATCATATGAAGTCTCTTTTTAACCACAATGGATTGAAACTAGAAATCAATAGCAGAGGAAAAAATGAAAAACAAACAAACAAAAAACACCCCACAATATTTATCATCTCAACCATTTTTAAGAGTACACATTCTTTAGTAGTATTATCTATATTCACAATATTATGCAACAGATCTCTAGATCTTTTTTACCTTGTAAAATTGAAACTCTATACCCATTTAACAATTCTTCATTTTCTCCTCCTCCAGCTCCTGGCAACCACCATTCTACTTTCCATTTCTATGAGCTAGACAACTTCAGATACTTCATATAAGTGGAATCATTTAGTATTTGTCATTTTGTGACTGGTTTATTTCACTTAACATAATGTAACCAAGGTTCATCCATGTTGTACCATGTGATAGGATTTCCTTTTTTTAAGGATGAATTATATTATATTGTATGTATACACTATGTTTTACCTATCCATTCATCTGACAATGGATATTTGGATTGCTTCTACCTCTTGCCTTCTGCAAATAACGCTTCAATGAACCTGTGTGTGCAGATATCTCTTAGGGATCCTGTTTTCAATTCTTTGGGGTATATACCTAGAATTGAAATTGCTGGATCATATGGTAATTCCATTTTTAAGCTCTTGGGGAACATCCATTCTACTTTCCAAAGTGGTTATACCATTTTGCAGTCCAATCTAGAGTGCACAAGTATTCTAATTTCCCAACACTTGTTTTTTTGTTTGTTTTGTTTTTGTATATTTTTTATAGTAGCCATCCCAATGGGTATGAAGTGATATCTCACTGTGTTTTTAATTTGTTTTCCTTAATAATTAGTGATGTTGCATGTTTCATATGCTTGTCAGAAATTGTCCACCTTCTTTGCAGAACTGTCTATTCAAGTCCTTTGCCCATTTTCAGTTGGGTTATTCATTTTTTGGTTGTTAACTTGTAGAAGATATTTATATATTCTGGATATTAACCCCTTATCAGTTATATGATTTACAAATATTTTTCCCATTATGTAGGTTGCCTTTTCATTTTCACACTATTTATTGTTTGACTTAATATACACAGTTTTTATGTTTCATATAGTCCTATTTGTCTTTTTCTGTTTCTTTCTGTGCTTTTGGTGTTACATCCAAGAAATCATTGCCAAATCCAATTCTCTAAAGATTTTCTCCTAAATTTTCTTCTAGCAGTGTTACAGTTTTTGGTCCTATGTTTAGGTCTTTAATCCACTTATAGTTTGGTTTTTGGTTTTTTTAATGCAGCATAAAGTAAGGGTCCAACTTCATTCTTTTGCATATGGATATCCAGCTTTTCCAGCACCAGTTTTGCAAGCACAAACCTGTTGCAAAACAATGTGAATATGGTTAATACTAGGTAAGACAGTAAATTTTGTTATATATTTTTACCACAATTTTAAAAAATATTTAAAATGTGATTTTCTAATTAACTACAATGTTCAATGTTAACCTTGGCCTCTAAGAAGTCATATCATAATTTGCACAACGTTGTACTCCAGACCAGTGATTCGAAGCATTGTCAGAGTACCTGTGGGGGTTCTTCTCAGGGGATCTGTGAGGTCAAAATATTTTTAAGTATATTTTGATGTTATTTGCCTTTTTTTATTCTTATTCTGTTTCATATGCCTAATATGGCTACATGACAAATCCACAATTATCTGGAAATCCTATTATAATCTTTTTTTCAACTACATATTTATGCATAGCCAGGATTTCTTCATATACTTTCACCAAACAATATATTGTATGATAATGAGTGCAGAAGTAGATAAAAGAATCTGACATCTATTAAGCCAAACATTAAAGAAATTTGTAATGTAAGACAATTCCAATTTTTCCCTTATAGAATTATGGGGGAAAAAAATCCCCATATTATTATTTTTTAAAATAAATAAATAATATTTTTATTAAAAATATATTATTTGTGTCACCATATACAATGTTATTATTGTTATTTAAATATGAATTAATGATACAAAACAATATGAATATAATTTAGAATACTGAGCAGTATACTCAAAAATGGTTACAATTGTAAAATTTATGTTAAGTGTATTATATAACAATTGGAAATTAAAAATGAATTAATAAATATTTTTTAAATCTGTTTTAATTTATAATACTATAAATATTAATAATATATATAATCTACATAAAAAACCTCCTAATATCCTCACTAATTTTTGAGGGTGAAAGTGTTTTAAGACCAAAAAATTTGAGAAATGCTGCTCTAAACATCCTTGCTATTTTATCCTATTATTACATTAGAATTAAAATCTATTGCAAAAATGGAAAGAGGCACTGTTTCTTCTCAAAAAGTTACCAATAATTGTCTTGAAACAAATGAAAATTGACTTTTTTGTTATTTATCAATTCGGTTTTGTAAACAAAGGCTGCAGCAGATGTGACAGCAGCAATAAAAATAGGTGGCATGCTTAGCAAATGAAATTAGTATTGCCACCAGTCCATTGCACAATTCAAGTTTTTTTCACGTGTTCATCAAGCACATTGCTCATGACTTTTCATGGATAAGATAGAGATATAAACCTCTTCTCCAAAAGAGAGAAAATAAACGTTCCCCTCAATAAATACAGCACATTTTAGTCTTTAAGTAAATAGTAGTATCCTTCGCATGCAATAGGTCTGAATTTCTCATCTATTTTGCCTTCATATTGCGATCTCAGCAAGTAATTTTCTTTTATATAGCTTCAAAACAGCACTATTGTTATTATAATAAAAGGGGCTGAGAATAAGAAAATGGCAACAGTTTATTTTTCACTCTCTTGGTAAAGAAACATAATTGTTAACGATTATTTGGTATATTGCATGTGTGAAGTTTAATAAACAGAAACCTCGTTTAAAATGGATTAGAGAAGGACTGTAGGGAAAGCACTCATGCCCTTCTACTGATCACCAATTACTCCAAACAGGAAGAGACGTATTTTCCATCTCCACCCAGAAGATATTTTTCCACTCTACTACTTCAGCAGGACGAAGAAGTATCTTCCTCTCCCCTGATAACCATTCAGCCAATGACAAGCCACTACACTTCAAATTCCAGTGTCTTCCAATGAACTCTGTTTACAACAGCCCCTTTGAATGTTTTCTTTTCCTCTATAAATGAACATTTCTCTCCTTTGTTCTCTTATCTTGCGCATGGTTTGCATTTACACCACACATCCTAAATTGCAATTCTTTGTTTTTTCCTGAATTAAACTCATTTTGCTAAAGTAATATCTGGCTGTCTATTTGTTTAAGGTCAACACCTACTCGTTGTATTTGTAGCAGTTTGAAAATAAATGCCTCTTCCTAAGGGAACAACAACAAAAAATTAGCATTATAGAATTAGACAAATATCTATTTTTATTTTTAAAAATAAATAAAACATTGGGTTACGTGGGTGTTCAAACAAGCTGTACATAGGCAGTAGTACTAAAAAGCTGTTTCATGAAGCCTATGAATTATTTTACTGCTTTATCTCTGCCACTCGCTTCTCCTTCCCTAGTTTCATTTGTCCTCCAGTAACAATGTTTTTGCTATCTTCTAACAGAGTAAATCTCATAGGCGGTGGTTCTCTTAGAACAGGAAGGATGAATGTTTTACATAAAAGGCCAAATAGTACATATATTTGGCTTTGAGGCCCAGGAAATCTCTACAGTAACTACTCAACTCTGCCAATGTATCAAAAAACAGCCATAGAAAACACATAAATGAATGAGTATGGCTGTTTCAATAACATTTTATTTACAAAATGAGACTTATTTGGTGGGGGGAGAGGCACAGATTAAGCCTAGGCGCCATAGTTTGAGAACCCGCATTGTAGAAAATTTCTTCTTGTTTCCTCCCCATCAGTAATTCAATGTGTGGTAATTAGGCCATTGTATGTTTCCACACCAGGGCTGACTCATTGAAGACAATAAGAACACCAAACATTTGTTTCATGAATAGATTACTAGAAATTTGTTAAACATATTTGAAATGCTGTTGCTCTTTATCATTATTCACAAAACTCTCCCATATATATATATATATATATTTTAGTTTCAGCCCAGAAACACGAATCATTCCAGCTTACACATTTAGGTTGATTTGGATTTTGGTTAGTGTAACCATGCACTGACAGTCACAGCCTAATTAATGGATATTACTTTGAAAATCAGTCAAGGCTCAAAGTAATTTTTCTTCCATCTTCTATACTTGCTAAAGGCCACATATAGAAAATAGAATTTCACAAATTCCTATTCCACCTAAAAGTATACTCTGCAGTAAGCAAATCCCCCATAGTCATAAACACTGTTCTAGTGTTGCCATTTACAAATTTACTGCATTTCGCAGTCCAATGGCTCAGTAAAAGCAATTTTTATTTTTACCTCCTGTATCAACCTATGTGAAAATCTTTTCATGTCAGACAGGCAGTAGGAGGAAACATTAAAGTACTTTTTTATTTTACTTTTAGAAAAATGGCTTCAAAACACTTCTATCTCAAAGTGTTGACAGCTACAGAACCAGTGAGAGGTAATGTAAAAGCAGGTTAGTACCCTGAAATAAATGTTAACACATTAAAGCATTCTTAATATTAAATTAATAGAAATTGTTAATAAAACTCCAGCTTTTTAAATTATTTTTCATTTATGTTCCTATTTCTACCTCTCCTATCTTCCTTTAATGTTCTTCACTTCCTGTTCTCTTCCGCCATCTCAGACTACATTTCTTACATTATCACTATCAATGGTTCTATCCATAAGTGCACACAAAACTATGCATGTTTACAAACCACGAGAAGAAATTCAGAATCCACTCAGGGTTAGGAATAGAGTTTGATCATTTAAACTGCTGTAGAAGCCAATTTTCTTTTTCTCTCTCTGTTTTTTCTTTTAGCTTTTTTCTTTCTCTGGTCTTTCTCCAATTTATTGAAACTCTGATGGTTAAAAATTTCCAAGATTCTCTATTTTTCTATTTTATCATATATGAGAGTCCTTTCATGCCTGTTAAAGCCATTAGTAATTTAGTTCCAGCTTAATTAGCCAGTCCCAGAATGTTTCCTCTACTCACAACATGCTAGGCACCTTATCCACAAGGACTCTAAAGTAATGCCTGCTATGTCTTTGCTCATATTGAGCTATTCACCAATAATGATATGCCAATTCAATGTCTATACCCATCAAAACCCAGTTCAAATCTCAAATTCTGGAGATAACTTATCTCTACCTACTTCTTGATTTCTGTCTCTTCTCATCTCAATTTTCTCACTTAACTCTCTCTCTTCATTCATGCCACTCCCACTATTCTGTCCCTTGAATATATTCCTTCCTGCCTTTGCACCTGATTTCTCTGCCTGGAATATGCTTTCCCTGTTATCTACATGGTCAGTTCAGCTCCTTTAATTCCTTTAGATTCTATTCAGTGAACTGTTAACCGGACACCTTATCAAAATTCCTCACACCATCCTGTTGACATTTCATATACTCCTTTCCTCCTCATTGTTTCTGTTTAGCATTCTTACTCTTTAATGTATTTACTTATTTATCTTGCTTATTGTCTGCTCTACTACACCATAAGCCATGTGAGAGCAGGTATTTCCATCAGTTTTGTTCAATACTATATGCTCAACACCTAAGAAGAGCACCTGAAACAAGATGCTTCAAGGTGTTTGCTAAATGAATGACTGTTAGGAGCATGGCTTAACACTTCATATTTCACATTGTTTTCCTGGCCCTTATTATTCCCTGCATGATACTAATCTGCCCCAATTAGATTGTCAGAACTTGGCAAATTTCATCTTTTTGTGTTCCTAAAATATCTAGAACATGGGTAAGAGTATGGAAATATTATAGACATAGATAAAGATAGAGATAGACATATAGATATATATATTTAAAGTTTTATAAGTGAAAGAGAATTGTGAGGACCTGGTTAAGACAGCAAAGTAAGTAAACACTGTGCTTACCTCCTGCCATGACCACATCAAAATTAGAGCCAAACTACAGAACAACTGTCATTGAGAACCACCTGAAATGTAGCTGAACTGAAGCCCTATAACTAAGGACATACAGAAGAAGCCACCTCGAGACTGGTAGGAGGGGCCGACACAGAACGGACTGGTCCCACACCTGTGTGTGACAATTAAAAATCAGGAGAGCTATCTCAGCTGCAAAGGTCCCCCTGGCACTCAGAGGAGTAAGGGGTCCCAGAGCCACACAAGGCTCCCTAGCACAAGGTTCCAGTGCCAGGGAGAGAAGTCCACATAACTTCTAGCTGTGAAAACCAGCAGAGATTGTGGCTGAGTGAGACTAGAGTGGCTGGAGTCTCAGGTGCTGCTCTTAAAGGGCTCATGCATGCACTTACTCTCTGATGGAGTTACTTGCTCTGAACTCCAGCTCTGGGGCAGCAGCTGGAAGGTGCCAGTAACATATGAGGAGGAACTGAATTGTTTGGCTTCAGGGTAGGGATGGAGGGGCAGGTTTCTCCCAGACGGAGGTGCTGGCAGAAGCCCTTGTTTCTTTGTTGAGTTCTGCTCCATCTGGTGTGCAGATACAGGCAGCCACCATATCTGAGTCTCCATCAACCTGGCTAACCCTGTTGGCTCACCCTGATTCCCTGAGACCCCATCCAACCAAATTTTTGGGCCCACCCAAGTTGCCTCCAGTGAGTTTTCCATATAAACACCCTGCCTTGGCCCATGATGCAGGCTTTCCTAAAATCTTTCAAAGGTTCACAAAACCCAAACAAGCAGCATCTGACTTTGGCATGTCCTGCACCTCTGGCCGAGCAGCTCTAAGCTGGGCACTAGCAATAAACAGCCTTGGTTCATGGCTTGGCCTCTTGAGGCATCTCCAAGCCAATTACCAGGAATGGCCATCTGCAGATTGCTATGGTTCATGTCAGGTGCCCCTGGGCAGGGCACAGCCAGCAGCTAAACTTAGTCTTCAGTGGGGCCCCTCAAAGGAGGACCCAACGCTAGCATGCCCAATGGCCAGCTTTGAACCCAGCCACCTTCAGGAATAATACATCCAAACGGCAGACTTGGCAAGCTTCAGAGCCCTGCTAAAGCACACCCTGCTCTGTAGGGTCAGCACTTGCACAGCAGCTCCTTCACTGTAGTGATGGCCAATCTTCATAACCAATCTGCTTGGGGATCAATCCCTCCAATTGATGAGCAAACAGCAACCAAGTTTCAATTACAACAGGAGGGCGCACACAACCCACAAATGGGACACACCTAGAGCACCCAGATAAGGTGACAAGGGAGACTGTGCCCTTGAGCCCTACAGCACACCTACTACATAAGACCACTCTACTAAGACCAGGAGACAAAGCAGCCCTACATAATACATAGAAAAAAAAACACAGGGAGGCAGCCAGAATGGGAAGACAAAGAAACATGTCCCAAATGAAAGAACAGAACAAAGGTCCAGAAAAAGAACTAAATAAAATGGAGACAAGCAATCTATCAGACTCAGAGTTCCAAACACTGGTTATAAGGATGCTCAGTGATCTCAGGAGAAGTTCAACAAAGAGATAGGAAACATCAAAATGGAGACAGAAAACAAACAAAAAAAAGATCCAGTCAGAAATAAAGAATACAATAACTAAATTAAAAATACATTAGAGCGAATCAAATTAGATTAGATGAAGCAGAGGATTGAATCAGTGATTTATAAGATAAGGTAGCAGAAAACACACAAATAAAGCAACAAAAAAGAAAAAAAGCATCCAAAAAAAATGAAGACCAGTTAAGGGACCTCTGGGACAACATCAAACATACCAACATTTGCATCATAGGGAGACAAGAAGGAGAAGAGAGAGAGCAAGGAATTTAAAACTTATTTGAAGTAATAAAGGCTGAAAACTTCTTTAACCTGGCAAAGGAAATAAATAAATATACAAGCTCAGAAAGCACAGAGTGTCCCAAACATGATGAACCCAAATAGGCCCACACCATGATACATCACATTTAAAATTCCAAAGGCTTAAAGATAAAAAAAGAATCTTAAAAGGAGCTACAGAAAAGCAGTGAGTTACCTTGCCATAACTACATATCTATCAACAATTACTTTTAATGTAAATGGATTAAATGTTATAGTCAAAAGATAGGGGAGCTGAGTGCATGAGAAATAAGACCTTTACATATGCTGCCTATAAAGACTCACTTTAGATCAAAAGACACACAGAGACTAAAAGTAACGGAACGAGATAAAGATATTTCATGAAAATGCAAACAAAATAAAGGAAAAAACAATGAGATAGCAATACTTACACCAGACAAAATAGACTTTAAAACAAAGTTTATATAACAAGAGTAAAAGAAGGGCCCAGTAATTCCACTTCTCGGTATTTATCTAAAGAAAGCCAAAACGCTATTTTGAGGGGACATATACATCCATATGTTCATTGAAGCATTGTTTACAATTGCCAAGATGTGGAAGCAGCATGGGTGTCCATCAGTGGATGAGTGGATAAAGAGTAGGTGGTACATATATACAATGGAATGTGGCTCATCCATGAAAGGGAATGGGTTCTTGCCATTTATAGCACCATAGATGGAACTGGGGAGTATTGTGCTGAGTGGAATGTCACACAGATGCAATGTGGTTTCTTTTATATGTGGAATCTAAAGAACAAAACAACAAATAAACAAAACAGAGACAAAGTCATAGATACAGAAAACATTTTGATGGTTGCCAGATGGGAGGGGGGTTGGGAGTGCATAAAAAAATGGGAAGGGATTAAGAAGTACAGATAGGTTGTTACAAAGTAGTCATGGGGATGTAGGGTATAGCATAAGGAATATAGTCAATAATATTGTAATAACTATGGTGTCAGATGGCTACTAGATTTTTCAGGGTGATAGAGGTAAGAGCAGTTAAGGAATGGGGTGAAAAAGTGGTCATTAAGAAGCACAAATTGGTAGTTAAAAAATTGCCATGAGGATGTAAAATAAAGCATAGGAAATATAGTCTATAGTATGGTAATAGCTATGTATAGTGCCAGGTGGGTACTAGACTAGGCAGGGGGATCACTTCTTAATTATATAAATGTCTAACTACTATGCTGTACACCTGAAATTAATATAAAATAATATTGGATGTCAACTGTAAATTGAAAAATTAAAAAGGGGAGGCAGTGAAAGAGAATAAGTTCAGATTTCCAGGCATAAAACAAATAAGTCATGGGATATAATATATAACATAGGGAATATAGTCAATAAAATTGTGGTAGCATGGTACAGTTTCAGATGGTTGCTGGACTTATCATGGTGAGCACTTCTTCAGGTATATACATGTTGAGTAACTATGAGTACACCTGATTCTAATATAATATTGTATGTTTGCTGTATTTTAATAAAAATCTTGAAAAAAATAAAGAACGTGAATTTACCAAAAATACATTCTGGGAAGTGTATTTTTGGTTAGAATGAAAATCAAGTTCCATTTACTACCATCTCTCCTCAGTAATGCTCTATCCCTATTTAAAAGCCGAGGCTGCATTGCAAGGGAGACAAAGGCAAACAGGCCAACAGAAAACCGAGGGGTGGCTGAGGGAAACTTTCCACACCTTATAGTAAAGTCCATGTCAATATTCTAACCAGAATGAGAATAACTTCATGCTATATTAAATTAAAATATCCTCTTACCAGTTCCCAAGCCTGATTGTTACACTTTAATTGTACATAAACTTATATGTTATGTGTGCTAAATATTTTGTTCCACTTAGGAACATTATTACCTAACAAAAGCCCTTAAATTGTGCAAAGTGATCTCAATTTGGCAGTTAGGAGAATCTTTGGTTTAAAGCATGTACAGTCACTCGTGCAATAATAAATCAACTCCAATTAGTGCAGTAGTGACTACCGAGCAGCCTCCAGACGTTAGAAATCTGTGGGTCCAAACTTAGAAAGCTCACCTGCTGCGAATGTGGAATTGTCTACAATTTAGCTGTGAAGCTCATTTTGTCTTCATATAGCTGCATTGTGTAGGAGCCAATCCTTATCACCTGAGCTGAATCAGCTATCCAAGGGAACTGCCGTTTGCAAAACAGACCTCCCAAAATCAGTTCTGCGATGGGGGGCACCACTGTTGTGATGTTGTTTTTTAAGAGGAAAGCTCTAAATTTATAAGCAGAACACAAAATAATACAACATAGACTTTGAGAATTTGAATTACTACACAAAAATGTAAGATTCAGAACTGAGGAAAATAACCCTGAAAAGAGAAGGCGGTGTGTGTGTCCGTGCACTCATACAACCTCTCTCCCCCACATCTGACACCCCCTTTTTTATCACTTTGAATTGCTTCAGATCGATATCTCAGTTTCACCTCATTATCTAATTATCATCTCCAGTCTTTCCACCTCTTGGGCATTACTTCCTATGTAGTTCCTTTTCAGTTTAATAACTCTGGTTCTTCCATCCCTCCATTGTTACTTAATATGTGAAATGGTTCTGATCTCACCTTTTTTGTGCTCAGCCTCCCCTTCTAAAATAGTGCACAGATACTTTAACAACCTTGTAGTCCTATGTTTTCACTTCAACTACCTGGCAAAACTTCAAAAATCACTCAATCCCACAGTCCCTTTCTTCATACCTAGGCAGTTTCCTAAACTTTGCTAAATAAAACCAAGCAACCATGCAGATCAATAACACCAAAAAGCAATATTTGCAGAGATGGACCCTCAAATATACTGAATAATGCATATATTTGTTTCTAGTTTCATCTTCCATTCACTTCATTGACCGTTTAATTTTTCAACCTTTATCCTGCCTCATAATCTTTTGGTAACTTAACTCTACTTCAAGCAGAAAACTAAAGTAATTACTAGTAGATTCTTTCAATTTCATGTCACTTTCACTTATTAACATACCCTTATCCATACTTTTTTTCTTACTGCTAGTCTCAGCTGAAGATGAGTCCTTCCATCTAGTTAGGGCTAGTTCCCCATTTTCACTGGGTCAGAGAAATCTGGTCTCTTCCAAGGCAATGCCCATTAAGTATTTCTTCTCCTCCTGCAGCCTTCCTCTCCTCTTCCAGCCCCCACTTCTGGCTTTTCCTCTTCTGTCTGTAAATGTGTTCTTTTGAGACGCTGTCACTCACCTACGCATCTCCCAGCCATCCCATCTCCCATCTTTGCTCTATCTTCCATTCATTTTTTTCAATCCACTGAGATTACCTTCTTCTTCCACCACTTTCCACTCCCTGAGAACTGATTTGAAAATAAACCTATTATTTCTATGAGCCAAAGCCAATGAACATCTTAAAGTCCTGAATTAATTTAGAGATTATTATTCTCTCATCTCCTTTGGCTTCTGTATTACCACTGTCTTTTAGATCTCCAGGTCCTGTCTTCTTGGCAGAATCCATCTATGCTGGTCTCATCAACCCATCCCAAACCTCTCAAAGTATCTTTCCTCAGGTTATTTCTTCCAATGCTTTTGCCATTAGATTGATAATGAATTGTCCATTCATTATCTTTATGCCACATTTTCCCTATCGCCTTCCCAGTGAAAATATCCTTCCTTTCTCTTGGTCTCTCACTGTATTGTTACCTTTCCCATAGTATTTACTGCAATATTATACTAAAGATCTTTGTGTTTTTCTTCACCAAATAAATTATAAATACTTAGATAGCAAATACCTGGTTGTGTCATCTGTTTACCCTATAACATTTTGGATATAAACAGCACCCAATAAATTAAACTAAATACAAGTTTCATTTACTCCTTGTAGCTAAGCCTACCTTTTTTCAGAAGCCAAACCTCACTTAAAACTACCAGGAAACAAAGTAATTACAATGCATAACACTGATATTCTTAGGTACCCTGAAGGACATTCCCCTGACATTACCCGGTAGTAAATTTTCCTTCTCACAGAAAGATTACTTCCTCTACACCCAGAAATTATCCAGTTTACTGGTACTGAAAGGCAAGGAAGTTTAATAACTATAAAATCACTTGCTTAAAGATTTTTTGCTTCAGAAACCTACTTGCCTTTTATTTTATTGCAAAGAAATTGGGAAGACAATTATCAGATTTTCTTTGCATTTTATTTAAAAAGAGAGGAAGAGAATTTGGAACCACTACCATGCTTTGCAGGAAAATTACCCAGGTGATTAGAAGTACCTCCCACTGTGTCCTCTCTCATAATCAAATGATTCACCTCACTTTTAGCTAAAGGAATTCTCTTAAAAAAAAAAATCTCATGGTACCAGGCATATAGAATTTGACATTTGAATATTGCTGATCAAATTTTAGTTCTAGCTCTTTTTAGCCCTGTGTCTTCAAGGGAGTTAGATAACATATCTGAACTTCATCAGCAGCACGGTAATAAAAATAATTTCTTTTTTTAAAAAAGGTATTAAATGAGACGATGCTCCTGAAAGTATTTTGAAAATATAATGCATTATTCAATTACTGGGAATTTTTTTCATTTTCAAATTTACTTCTCTTTTGGATTACCTTCCAATGTAGCCCTATAAGCCATTCTATTTAGCGTTTCTTCACCATTTCACAATGATCAATAAAATTAGCATTTCTTCACCATGTCACAATGATCAAGATTACTATATTAATTTTCTAAGTATAAGCCTGGATAATTTTTCTCATATAGACAATGCCATGGATGTTAAGTCTTTCCTGTTCAGAGTCTTAGTAGATCCTTTGTGAAAGATTTATTTTTAAGAGCAATTCTTTATGTCTTCCCCATGCTTTATATCTCACCACTTGAAAATTATCTTGTGGAATATTCTTGTAAATTTACTAATAACACCTCAGTGACTAATGCTCGATATAAAACAATGAAAATAAGCATTCAGTGATGTAACATAATTTCAAACCCTTGCCTTACTTGAATGACTCCGGGGGCCTAATAAGTACCTCATTCATATTTAGTCAAGTTGGATGGCCTCAGATTTAGACAAATAATGTTTTATTCATTAGAACTTATATTTTTACGTGATTTTTCTGGCTTTAGTACTCAATGTCTGATGGTCTGAATGGAGTTTATTGCCATTGTTAATGACTTCTTCACCTAAAACCTACATTTATGAGATTGCATTATTAATGACTTTTGTTTGCAAAGCTAGTAATAGTACCTACCTTTAGGAATCTTCAAAAAGCATCTAGTGCAATCTGGATATGACCTGTGCATTTGAGAAGTTGAATTCATTTTTGGCAACATTTTAAATAATTTATTATTTTTTTCAATAAAGTTCTTATAAATCCCTCTTATATGCCAAGACAATACATATTTTCTTTGACATATGCAAAAAAAGCAAAATTGAAGCAAGTTCACCTATGGATATAAACATCAGAGCCCTCAAAAATAAAATCTACATTGAAAATTGTTTTTCTTTCCATTCCATGTACCTACTATTGCATAGCCTGAGAACAAAACATATTCTATTTAAGAACTTGAACATAGATAATACCATGATATCATGATGGATGTTTAGCTAGATCCAAAGAGAATAGAAGTTTGTTTTAGATTAGAAGGAAAGCTGCTTTTGTTGTGATAGATTTAGAAATCTTAAATATATGAGATGTAATCAAAACCTACGGTGAATATTTAAGTAAAATGCATTCATTACAGTAAAAGACACATTGCCATTAATCCCCCTCAAAATACTCCCCTTCACTTCGAATAGACTCATCTCATCGTTTTTGCCATTTTCTGAAGCAGTTCTGGAAGTTCTCTTTCATGTCCTTAGTTGCGCTATTGTGGCTGCCTCGATGTACTTAATTGACTCAAAATGTTTGCCTTTCATGGTCATTTTGACTTTGGGGAAGAGCCAGAAGTCACACGGTGCCAGATCTAGTGAATAAGGTGGATGAGGACACACAGTGATGCTTTTATTTGACAGAAATTGCCTTACCAGAAGCGATGTGTGAGACGGAGCATTGTCATGATGGAGGATGAAGTAAAGGCACTCACAAAAGAGGACTTCCAGAACTGCTTCAGAAAGTGCCAAGAATGATGAGATAAATGTGCTCAAAGCAAGGGGAAATATTTGAGGGGGATTAATGGGAATGTGTCTTTTACTGTAATAATTTTTTTTAATTTAAACATTCACTGTATCTTTTGATCACACCTCGTATACTGTTAAATTTATGATTTCAGGCAACAGGATCCATTTCTTTGTCACTGATTTAATAAACAGTATATATTCTAGTACCTACATTCCAAGAAGTTTTACTCAGAAGCTAGGAGAGTGCTATGAACTCATTATCCAGTTGTAGGTTCTCTTCTTTGGTGTTCTTACAGTATCCCATGCACATCTCTACACTTGCATTCAATACGTAGTCTCTCTTTATGTGATATGCTCTATAAATAGGAGCTGTTTGAGTGCAATGCCTTTCTTATTCATTTTCAAAACAATTATACCTAGCCAACGTGTTTGGCACACAGCATACCCAGAACAAAAATTAAAAAGTAATTAAGTGAACAAATTAATAAGTAATTCATAGTCTACCATCTAAAGTAAAAGTAATATTATTAACATTGATTTCGACTCATTCTTTTTATTTCCTTATCTGTCCCATTAATAACAATTCTAAATGAAAATATCACCATGATATTTTATAAACCAAAAGGAAATATATTTGAAACTTTATTAGAAAGTACTCTATCATAATTTGTATCCAGTAGTGTGCTTATAAATCTTTAGGCATTGGCTCTCCAGATGGGTGGGGGGTTAAAGAAGAAAAGGCCTGATCTGGAGAATTTTCTGATTTTTGTGGCATAATAGTCCTTCCATAGTCAATTGCAAGCTACCAACATGGTGTCACTGACACAGACTTGGGACAAGGTATGCGCAGCTGTCTCTCCTGTGTTAGCGAAACAGACTCCAGGACATCACTGACTGTTTCTATACACTGTTATGTATTACTCAAACTAACTTTGCTGAAATGCTTTCTGCTAGAGGTTTTCAGTTGCTCTTTTGAAGGACTGGCTTCCTAAGTGGGGAGGTAATAACTCAATGACATTACAGTGGTAAGCTGCCACTTTCCTTAAAAATGTTCTTTCACTATAATCCTTAAGACCACCAGTAAATCACAAGGAAAATCTATTCATTTTCAGGAAGCATATTTTAAAACTCATAAAGAAAGCATAAAAAGTACAAGATGGATAATTTGGGAATCTATTTTGATTTGTGTTGGGAAAGGCTGTCCTATAGTTAATAACGTCATTCTTTTTTGTTTTTTTTGGGGGGGGGGGTGGAGGAAGTAGACCATTATCTCTAAAATATTCTGTATTGTTTTATGTTAAATACTTCCTGATTTTTCAATTAATTTAATTTTTTAATTAATTTAAGCTTAGGTTGTAACTGCTAGTAAAACTCAACAACTTTAAACATTGCAGTAAACCACGTTTACATATTTATGCATTTTAGTTATCATGGTTGTGGCTTAAGTTATTAGAATTAAATGAGAAAAGACCAGCTTCAGCAATTTTTTAAACATTCTACTACCTGAGGTATTGAAAAAAATCAAGAGTAATGAGAGCTATTTAATTCATCACCTGACAGGATGATTCATTGGATTTTTTTTAACCATCTGGGCTAATTGGACAAATTCTAAAATATTTTATTAGTGATAAAGTCCTGTGATTATTTTAAATCACAACAGTGATTAATATACAAGGGAGAAAGATTTCAAATAGACATCTGTCTTCACTACTAATGCTGTCAAAAATTATTTGAATTTGTTTTATAGAACCTTGGATTATGTATAACCATAATAGTCAAAATTAAGCACTTTGGTGGTAATGTGTTTTTAATTTTGTTTCTATAAGTAACCTTTGGACTTCAGTGAACAGTATCATTTTCTTCCAAGGGTCCAAACTCAGCATATTTTTAGAAGAAAAAGGATTATTCATAGAATTCTGGGTGTATAAGTTATATTCAGAAGTCATGTCTCTCTTAAAAAGGAGTAAACAGAAATAAATAAAATAAAAAATAAATAAAATTTGAGCATGGGATATTAGAAAGCTCAAATTTCAAAGACAGGCAGATAGTGCATTCAAATTATATGTAAATTAAAAATGAAACAGTATGATTTTAATTGATCTGTACCAGATTACATAAGATAAAAAGTTGTCAATCTCAGGTGAAATAAAACTATTAATCAGAAAATCCTGGGGCCTTTAAATGCAAGCTCAGCAACCATGCTCACTTTTTGTTTCTTTTCTCTTAATTTTTAATGTTTTCCTTCAATTACTATTGATATTCAATATTATTTTATATTAGTTTCAGGTGTACAGCATAGTGATTAGACATTTATGTAATTTATGAAGTGATCCCCCTGATAAGTCTAGTACCCTCTAGGCATTATACATAGTTATTGCAATATTATTGACTACTATATTCTCTATTTAGTAGCCTCCTTGACTATTTTGTAACTGCCAATAGTACTTCTTTTTCTTAAAGATTTTTATAAAAATATAGCTAACATACAATATTATATTATTTTCAGGTGTACACCATAGTTACTCAATATTTATAGACCTAAAGAAGTGATCACCATGATAAGTCTAGCAATCATGTGACATTGTACCACGCTATCACAGTACTATTGACTACATTTCCTATGTAGTACTTTACATCCTTATGACTGATTTGTTTCCTACCTGGAAATAGGAATCTTTTATTCCCCTTCACCTTTTTCCCCCTTTTTCAATTTTTCAATTACAGCTGACATTCAATATCATGTTATATTAATTTCAGGAGTATAGCATACTGGTTAGACATTTATATAATTTAAGAAGTGACCCCAATGACTATGTATAGAGCTAGTACCCACCTAGCTCTATACATAGCTATTATCATATTATTGACAATATTTCCTGTGCTTTACTTTACATTCCCATGACTATTTTGTAACTTCCAATTGTATTTATTAATCCCTTCACGTTTTTCACCTTGCCCCCAACCCTCTCCTATCTATTACCCCAATAAATCTAGTAACCATCTGACATCATGCATAATTATTACAATATCATTGACTATCTTCCTTATGCTATACATTATATTCCCATGACTACTGTGTAACAACAATTTGTACTTCTTAATCTCTTCCCTTTTTCCACCCCCCTCTCCCAAACCCCCTCCCATCTGGCAACCACCAAAATGTTCTCTGTATATGAGTTTGTTTCTGCTTTCTTTGTTTTTTTTTGTCCTTTAGATTCCACATATAAGAGGATTCACATTGCATCTGTCTTTCTCTGTCTGACATACTCCACTCAGCACAACACCCTTGAGGGTCCATTCATGCCACCACATGGCTGGGTAAGAAGAACCCAGCCATGCTCACTTTTGTAGGATGATGAATCATTAAGGGAAGGTTAATTATGATCAACACATCTTATAAAGGTAGAAAACTGTGCAATGTATTTACACAATTACATAACTATATACACATTTATATGAATAATTATATATAAATGGTATAAGATAAACATTCTCTAAAAGGTATTTTTATAACACATGATAAATGTTGACATTTTAATTGTATTAACTCTAGATTTTGCCAATTTGTACCACTTGAAATATCAATGCCATATATTTTACTTGCCTTACTTTCAAGACCAAAATTATTCTTTCATAACATTGCTGTTCCATGTAACTGGTGGTTAACATGTGAAAACCTTTTGAATCACTTGTTTTACTGTGAATCTGGCTGTTGATTAAATGCAACAGACAATCTAGCTTTCCTCAATCCTGATGTGTATAGATTTACCTTAATTCTAATGTCTAGATTTTCTTAAAACCTAATGTGTCTAGACTTTAGTATTTCCAATAATGCTTATTCCCAAACTTATCCATAGAGTTGATAAATGAAAAGAATGTATGTTCAATTAAAATAATACCAGGCTGTTTTAAAAATTTTAAGTAACATACATACAAAACTAAGGGGAATAAAAACACTAAAGGTTACAGGGAAACAAAAACTTAAAAGCCAAAAAAAATTAAAATTAAAAAGAGGTTGTATTGTATAAATTGCATACCTCATGAATTACGTAATATATAATCTTAGTGAAAGAAAAATGATAACATATATTGTATATATTATATAATATATAATCTTAGTAAGAGAAAAGAGATAACATTTCTAAGTTTTAATGACTGCTTTTCATATGCCAAGATGCACACTATTAAGCGCTTTACATGAATTATCTACGATAATTATCTGAAATATTTTTACAAAATAGGTATTAATATTATTTCCATTATCACTTTGGTATTTGAAGCACAGAGAATTTAAGTAACTTGCCAAAAGCCATAGAACTGGGAAAGGTTGGGCTATGAATCAAATCCAGGTTGAGATGCTAAAGCTCCAAGTTCCATAACAATACTGCTAACATCAGTGACATTTTAGTCACAATGTAAGTATACATCTCTGAATGCTAAAGTTTAGAGGTGAGCAAACTATGGTCCATGGGTCAAATCCAGCCTGCTGCCTCTTATGTAAGTTTTATCGGAATACAGCCACACCTATTGATTTACATACCATCTATGGCTGTCCTGCCAAAACATGGTTGAGTAGTTGCAACACAGGCCATAGGGCCTGAAAGCCAAAAATACTCACTATCTGGCCCTTTACAGAAAAAGTTCACTGATCTCTGCTTTAGACTTCTAATTTGAAATTTGAAATCAACATTCTATCTTTTTTCTGTATTAACTGCATTTTCTATTTCTCTAACTTTTTAAACAGTTGATATGGTTGAAATAATCATTATATATTTAATAATTATATCATTATATGATTAAATCTGAAGTTCTAACAGTTGTTCTGAAAAGAAACAAGAAAGAATGTAAATTGTGACAATTTGTTACTTATCACAAAATTAACATTTTTCTCAACATCCCAAAATAAAAATTGCTATTTTAAAATGAATGATTTATTTATTGCTATTAGGGTTCTACTAAGAACATTTCTAGTTTAAAAGCATGCATATTGGGGCCAAAACATAGCTAGTATATGTCATAAAATAACTGATACAACTCTAAAAAATCCAAATAAAAAGGAGATATCATTGGCTTCCTTAAAATGGCATAAAATAAACTGTTATTGACTTAAATTTTATTAAAGAAGTTAGTTACTATAACAAACTTAGCTATTAGGAATAATGTTAGAAATAATGTTAGTTACTTAGGAAATAATAGACAAATTATGCTTATTACAAAGGATGCAACACTGTAATCAGTTTTGCAGATGTATATACTTAAAATTAAATTTCTCAGAAGATTTTTTTTGCAGAAGTTAAAGAAAAAAAATTGAGCACAATATAATCTGAAGTAACAGCTCTCATCCCAGCACTAACTGGGTCCCTGGACCAGTTGCATATGGTAGCATTCTCTTGGTAATTTTACCACAATCTAAACATCTGGTCTTTTAATTTGACAATCTACTGTGTTCCTCTCTTGTGAGGTGGCACATATTAAGTACACAAAAATGGTTGCATAAAACTAAATTGCCATTTTATTTATATTCAATCAACAAATAAAACTGCTAGGCAGATTAGGCTCTATTTATCTTCTTTAATAGTTTAGGGAACTCTGTTATGACAGCATAACCTCCTGCAGCAGGTCTTCTCACAAGTGTAGACCATACCGCTTTCAATGCCTATTGGGTCTTTATTATTCTTTTATTCATTTTTTTCAGGGTCTTACACAAATATACAAGGTACTCCAGAACGATTTGGGGTGGTCTGATTCTTCTAACCAAATGTATTGTAAGGAGGGTTCTTAAACAGACCTCTCCAGGTGTCTTTGTCAAATCTAAAAGCTGTTTATCATTCATCATCCCACTTGATTTTGACAGCATTTAATAATTTTTATATTTATTTTTATTTATAAAATTTATTTTTCAATAACAGTTGATATACAATATTATTAGTTTCAAGTGTACAACATAGTAGACATTTATACGAGGTCTGACAATTAAGTTCATGAACTTGTTTCAATGATCTTGCTAAACTTTTTTGATATCAGAGGGATTATTCATTGTGAAGTTGTACCAACTGGACAAACAGTTAATAAAGTTTAATATTTGGAAGTGCTCTAAAGGCTGCATGAAAAAGTTAGACAAAAACAACCTGAACTTTTCACCAACAATTCATGGCTCTTGCACCACGCAATGCACCAGTTCACACAGTACTGTCTGTAAGGGAGTTTTTAGCCAGTAAACAAATAACTGTGTTGGAACACCCTCCCTGCTCACCTGATCTGATCTCCGGTGACTTCTTTCTTTACCCGAAGATAAAGAAAATATTGAAAGGAAGACATTTTGATGGCATTCAGGACATCAAGTATAATGTGACAACTGCTCTGATGACCATTCCAGGAAAAGAGTTCCAAAGTTGCTTTGAAGGGGGTGGACTTTGAAGGCGTTGGCGTTGGTGCATAGTTTCCCAAGGGGAGTACTACGAAGGTTGGCCATAGTGATATTCAGCAATGAAGTATGTAGCACTTTTTCTAGGATAAGTTTGTGAACTTAATTGTCTAACCTCATATTTAAGGGCAGAAAGGACTTAAATTTTCCTCTTATGATTGTGTTCTATTCTTTCTGAGTAGAAAGGAGAAGGGGGAAGAAAAACAAAATTGCTTCCATATCTAAATGTTCTAAAGGTTTATACTTCAACAATATCACATTTACTTTTTATAACAATCTCACAAATTAGGCTTTGTTTTGTTTTTTTTCTATTTTCTAGCATAGAACATTTAAGCAAGTTGTTCAGTGTTACTAAACTATGAGAGCTGAGTCAAGAAATAAATCCAGATGAAAGTGGTTATTAATCAAGTATCTATAACCATTACTGTTTTTGCTCATATATCGCTAGGAATGAATATTATGGAGTTATAGAAAATGTGAAATATTAAAGATTGGAAGAAATCTTGTTTTATTTTGAACATATGAAACTTACTTGTTTAGCACGATGAGATCACACCTGTGTACTTGATGAGGAAAATCAAAAACAAGCACCAGGCAGTGTTCCTCGAACCATTGTTTATTTGTTTGGATATAAAAGACTCTGAGTCAAGGTTGGGTCACACTAAAATAATTTATCAAAATATGTAAATGTTTTAATCTGATCATTTAAAATAACTTCAAGGATTTTGATTGTATATAACTAAATTCACTTTTCAACTGACAATAAAGCCTGAATCATCTCATTTCACCAGTTAATCAGTTTGGTTACAAGTATTTGAAAATAGAGGCTTTGAAGTAGATGTGCCTTTCAATCATATCTGTCTGAGTAGATGCATTCTAAAAAAAAGGGGGAAATCACAAATCCTGGTGTGAATTGCTGCAAAATAGACCAATGAATAAACAACAAATGCAGGGGTTTTTTCTCTTTAAATCTTTTTCAACAAGAAAATGGATAAAGAATCTGCTTGATTAAAAACTCAGCAGAACTACCTGAGAAAATAAGGTAGTTTTAACCTAATCACTAGGATTTTTATTTGTGGTTTGCAAGTAATAATGCCAAATGCATGGTCTTTGTTGTACATTTTTCAAATGTCATCTGGTAGCCTTTTATCCAATTATGATACAGTTATCTTCATTTTTTTTCTTTAAGGATGAAGTTATTTACAAAAAAGATTTCTCCTTTTCCTCTGGAGGATGTCAGAAACAGCTTCTCTGAAGAGATGACAGGAAAGCAGGATTTTAAAAGATAAATTGCAGTCAAAAAAATTTTTACTATGAGGTGGGTATGACTCAGGAAATAGGCATTGTCATGAATAACCTAATCAGAATACTCACTATCCTCCCCAAATCATCACCCAAAAATACTTGCCCAGCACTAGGCATGCCTGAAGCTGCATCGGCCCTAAGCTAGAACTGATCAGTATGCTCCAAACCTCTAATTATTTACAGAGTAGGTGAGTGGTTAACAGGTTTTGGAGAAAAAAAAAAGGGGGGGTGTGATATTACTTGAGAAGGACTCCAGAGTTCTTTCAAGGTAAATATTAAAACATGATAAAAGCTGATTTCTATATGCCATTTTTCTCAGCTGAGAACCTCTGTCAAACATTCTCCAAAGCATTAATTTATGTTCCTATTATCTGGGGGCACTTTAAAATACTTAATTGTAGTTTGTTATCAAAAACACTAATATTCAGTAGAGTATTAACTTTAATATGTCTAATTATTTTCAAGTTCCCTTAATAACATCAAATCTATTTTTGTTAAAAGATACTCTAGTGCACACAGAAAAAGAGCCATGCTTTAGCTGTGAGGATTAGGACTGCTCCAGACCACTGTGACACATTAAGCAAATCATAATTTTTCGAGCCTCAAGTTCCTCATTTGTAACACAAGGGGCTAATTTTACATGATGGTTAAGTTATTCTTCCAACCTTAAAAAAAAATTACTCAAATTTCTACAATTATAGTCATGAGATTTTGCAAAGCTACTCCATAAAATATTGTTTATCAAGACTAGTATCACACTAATCTCTATCATAACTGAGTGTCAGGAATTAATGGTGCTCAAACAAAGCTGATTTACAGGATCGCTTCGAGAACATAAATTACCCTATAAATTCAGTGAAATTTAAATTTAAAAAAAATCTGGATAGGGTTTATTAAACTGTTTGAAATGCTGGTCCTAAAATTCACAATGAAGAGTAAAAGACCAAGAAAATGTAAGATAATTTTGAATAATAACTTGTTATTGAGTATTTAGTATTTGTTAAGAATAATTCTAAAGCCTTACATGCATAAACACATTTAATTTATGAAAAGACATTGTGACATAGGAACCATTAATACCTATATTTTGCAGATGAAGAAACTGAGACACAGAGAATCTAAGTAGCTTGCTAATGTCATATTAAGATCAAATTGAGATTTGAACCCTATTATGCTAGCTCCAAATAGTACATTATAAACCTATTACACTGCCCATACAGAAAAGTAAAATGGGAAGACTTGACTTAATAGCAAAATAGGTTGAAGTTAACATATTATAATTTTGGCACAGGGATGAACAAATAGAGTAATGGAACTGAAGCTCATCCACACAGATATGTCAATTCATACTATTCCAGAGACATTGGTTGTACAACCACATAATTAGAGAGATGATGAATTTTTAACACATGATGTTGGAAACATTGGCTATCCAAGTGGAAAAACAAAATATAAAAGATTATTTACCTTAGGTTATGCAAAAATATAATCCAGATGAAATAAGAATGTAATTAAAAAAATAGCTATATGACTTCAGAGTAGGAAGAATTTTTAAAGTGATACACTGTACACAGACACAAAACAATAAATGACAAGCATGATTCATTTCACTACTTGAAATTTAAAATTTCTGTATAACAAAAAAGATAAAGTTAAAATCTAAGCTGTACACTGCAAAATTGTGTTTGTATTGCCTATAACTAATCAAGATTTAGTTTCTGAATGCACTAAATGATTTTTAAAATAATAAAAAAATAATAAATAAAATGAGACAAGGATTTGAATAGGCAAATCACAGATGGGAAATCTGAATTGCCAGTAAACATATTTTACAAGCTCAATGTTACTAGAAATTAAGGAAATGTTTAATAAAGCAATGAGATACAATTTCACGTCTATAAAATGGCAAAAATAAAAATATATATGATCTATAAATATATCTGAGATAATATCAAATAGGCATAGTTTTGGAGAAGCAGGACCTTCTCTACATTATTACATCTCATATATGAAAAACCATGTTGGAGAACAGTTTAGCAATATTCCCTAGAGCTAAGCATCCACATACACTAAACATCAGCAATAATTTGTGCATGTATATCTATTGAAGAATTATTTTTAATATTGAAAATATGAAACAACCTAAATTTTGAGTAATAAAAAAATTTATTAAGTCAATTATTCTATATTTTGTTAATATCCAGAAAATTGTATAGTTATTAAAATATACTATATCTACATGTATTAATGCAGACAAATCTTGAAAAATTAACAGAATAAAAGAAAATTGAAAAGGAATATGTCATTTACATAAATATGAAAAACAATGCCACGTTTGTGGGTATATGATTATAATTATGAATATGAATTTGACTATATTTGATAAAAACAGGGCCTATGTTAATATTTTAATTCTTTTTAGAATAAGGTACTCACTATTTAAAAATTCAGGTTGCAAAAATGATCAAACCATGTGTTAAATGTGGGTAGTAGATACATTGTGATTACTATGGTATACCTTTACTATATCTGTTTAATATTTCTCAATTTAAATATTAAACTTTAAATTAGTTTAAGCTAAATAGAAGCAATTTAAATTTTATGATGTTAACTTTCCTCTGGCCATCTGAAAGACTAAAAATAAACTTTTTAAATAGCATCATTATCACCTAGAACATAAGATTTGATTTCTACAAAGTACTTTGAAATGTACATATTGAAAATTCAGAGATTAAATGTATCTTCAATAGTACAGATACACATCAACTTACAATGCGGTTATATCCCAATAAACCCAATTTCCAGTTAAAAATATTGTAAGTCAAAAATGTATTTAATAAACCTAAACTACCAACATCATAGCTTAACCTAGCCTATCTTAAAGTGCTTAGAGCACTTATATTTAGCCTATAGTTGGGCAAAATAATTTAGCACAAAGCCTATTTTATAATACAGTGTTAAATATTTCATGTAGTTTATTATGCATATGGCTTTCACACCATCATAAAGTAAAAAAAAATTAAGTCAAACCATCAAAAGCTGGACACTTTCTATATGTCTAAGGAAATTTTTTGACTTGGAAATACAATGTAAAGCAAAGGAATAAAGCAATGCATTTATCAAGTAGGTTGCAACATTTTACAAAATGTCACCTTTTTATTTATATATATAATAGATTATGGCTCCTAGACTACAAACCTATGCAGCATGTTGCTGTACAAATCCACACAAGATTAAATCAAGCACAAATGAAAATGATACATGTTAAACAGGAGATACATGCCAGTGTAACATGGCATACTGTAAGTAGAAAAGAATGCATGCAGTCTAAAATAAAAATAAAAATATAGTAAAGACATAAACAAGTACCACTTATTCTTATTTTCTATTATTATGTATTGTACATAATTTTATGTGTTATACTCATGACTGGCATCACGGTAGGTTTGTTTACACAAAGACCAGCACAAACATGAGTAATATGTTGCAATGTGACCTTACAGCAGCTATATTAATAGGTGATAGGATATTTTCAGCTCCATTTTAATCTTATGGGACTGCCATTGTATGTGTGGTCTGTCATTGACCAAAACTTTGCTTTGTTGTGCATGACTGTACACACACACACACACACACACACACACACACACACACACACACTTTTCCATTTTAAAATGCAGTCCCCAATCTTGGTTTCTAAATACTGTCGTAAATTAAATAGTAGTCCCTCCACTTCTAAAATTCATGTCCACATGGAACCTCAGAATATAACCTAATTGGGAAATGGGTCTTTGCCGGTCATCATTTCAGATGAGGTCGCACTGATTTAGGGTGTTAGGGTGGGCCCTAAATCCAATGGCTGGTATTTTACAAGAACAGGAGAGGACACAGAGAGACACAGAAGGAAGAAGGCCCACGTGATGACACAGACAAAAATGGGAGTGAGGCAGCTAAAGCAAGGACTGCCAAGGATTACCCACAAACACCAGAAGCTGGGAGACATGTCATAACATATTTTCCTCCAGAGCCTCCTAAAACAATCAACCCTACTTTCATCTGGATTTCAGACTTCTGGCCTTCTAAATAATGAAACAATAAATTTTTTATTGTTTGTAAGCCACCCAGTTCATGGAAGGTTTTGTAGAAGTCCTAGGAAACTAGTGCAAATATCATTGCCCAGTAAAAGCTATCCAAGCTTCATGGGAAATGGCTGATTCCAGGGAAAATACAAGATGAGCCCATAGCATTATTTTCTGGTGACAGAAAGTAAGGAAGTAAAACACAGAAAGCCAAAAAGCAAAAAAACTGTGTTGCGTCATGTGAAAGGGACCCAGAAGCCCCCGATGGCAAAAGTTGGGACAACTTAAACAATATAATAATGGAAATATCATAATGCAAAAAATAAAGTAAATCTCCATGAGGCTTACTGATATGAGTAAATAACTGAATAAATAAAACAATTGGAGAGATGGAACAAATCTTTCTTTTTAATTAAGCATTTCAATTAATTAATATAAGAAATTGCAGAAGCATGATCCATTGATGAATGCTAAAACTATTAGGTCAACAGGATCTTTTCATCCTTCCCCTAATTTACTAAATAGGGTATGGTTTTCCTATATGACCACAAATTCTTTGATAGTCTTTTCTCTAGGAAGTATAGCTTCATTCCCCTTGCCTTTAGTGTGGCCTGAATTTAGTAGTTACTTTAGAGTAGAGAAGCCTGACAGACAATCTTAACCAGAGGTCAAGGCAAACCACACCAGTGAAAAATTATATTTATATCACGTTAATCCTGATGTAATGCAATGAAAAGAATATCTATGATATTCTTCCCTCAAATCCCAAACCTCCATCTATTCATGAGAAAACATCAGACATACCCAAACCAAGGGACATGTAACGAAGTACCTAACCAGTTATCTTCAAAAGCATGAAGGTCATGAAGACAAGAAAAGACTGATAAATTGTCACAATTTGAAAGAGAATATGGAGACATGACAACTAAATGCAATGTGGAATCTGGGATTAGATGCTGAAACAGAAAAAAAAAAAGGCAACAGAAAAACTGGTGAGATACAATTGTGGGAGACCAGCTCCTGCAGGTCCAGGGGTTCCCTCAGGTGGAGGCCGAGTCGGCCAGGAAATAGGAAAAACGCGCGGAAACACAGGAGCGCTTTTTCAAGAAGAGAAGTGTCTCGCTTTATTCTTACAGCATGCCCTTTTATACTGGGCAGTTGACCTTTTCCAGAGTTAAACTTTTGCCCTTTTGGAAGTTGTTTTTCTCAGAACTTTTCTTCCTATTGATGTTTCTGTTACAGGATACAGCCTGACCTGTTCTATGCTAATGACTAACTTATCCTAACAATGTTTCAATTTCTACCTATAATGGCTTTGTGGTCGGAGCAGAGTTCCTGCCCTGGCACCTAAAGGATGTTTATTACTTAGCAGTTATTTCAAACACTACTGGCTAAACAGGATCTTAAGAATTATAAGGTGCATAACTTGTCTATTACTAAGAAACTAACAGCAAAACAGAATTATCGCAATATGTCTAAAACTCACTTATTCAGTTAAGATAAACTAAATAACCAATATAAGAAGGGGTGTCAGATCTTCATCCTACTGGGGGGCATGCAAAGGGGAATTAAAAAAATTTTTAAGATATAAAGCAGTATCTGTTTCTCAGAGCTTCAGAATTTGTCACAATTGCAGTGCACTTGGCCATGTCAAACACTGAGGCCCAGCCGGCTCCCAACATACAATCAAATCAAAGGTTTAATTAATAATATGTACAAATGTTAACTTCTTCATTTAGACAAATACAGCAGTGTAAGATATTGATAGTGTAGGTAGTAGAAAGGTAGAAATGGGCAGGAGGAGGGAACTAGCCCCAGTTAGGAGCGCCTTGCAGCTGCTCTCACTTGGGGTATAAACCCTAGCTTACTCAGCAGGATGTTGAGAACAAGGTATGTCACTAGAAAAGAGAAAATAAATGCAGGAGGAGGAGGAAAACCAATTTACTTATCAGAATATACATCTTGTTTCTCAGACCCTTGTGATGAGTTTCTCAAATAAGTCATGGGACATTGACAGGTGCACACTTGCACCCTGAGAACAACCTTGGGACGAAGAAGGGAGGATAGAACTAGTCAGCAGAGACAGGGAATTAGAGTGGGAGAGGGGGAGACAATTCTACCCATAGAGATAAAAACCCTCACACAATGTAGAGAGGCTGCTTCCTTCTCCTGGGTCAGCCCACTCCATGTCTCAGAGTGTACTTGCTTTCACTAATAAACTTCTTGCTGTCCTAGGCTGCACAAACTCTGTCTCTTGACCGAATTCTTTCCTTCAAGAAGACAAGACTCAAGGAAAACATCACTCCCAGGAACAACATTAACATTAAAAGAAGTTAAATGAAGAGTATACAGAAATTCTTTATTTTTGTCACTCTTCTATAGATCTAGAATTATTTCAAAATTAAGTTAAAACATACATGGTACCAAAATTTTGATTAATAATTAATTTCAGGCTCTTTATAAAGCTCAAATGCTCATCATCTTAATTATATATGGGGTTAATCAAAAGCTTAACCAAATAAATAATTCGCTCAAGGTCACAGAACATATTATCAGAAGAGGAATTTTTTTTTTTTTTTACTAAAGATTAAAAGCCTATTTCTCAAAAAGTAAAGAATATTTCCTTTGAAATAAGGGAACTAGTGACTAATAATGTATATGTAGCAACACATCAGAAAGCCTCTTCCAAAATTTTCTGCAAGTGCTTTAGTAACTTCCCAAAGGATTGTGGATGTCATACTCAACCTAGGGTTCCATTAAAAATTTAGCATAGTTTAATTTCAAGGCTTTAAAAAATGTTGTTAAATTTTACATTTCTCTACCACAAGACATAGAAGATTTATGGATAATTTCAGAGGAAATGGCCCTTAGAACTGAGTGAATGAATTCATGCTGAAATGTTTGATTAAAGCGAGAAAAAGGACTAACTACTCATTCAGCTGCTAAGGTCCTCAAAAGAGTTGAAATGGTCTGTAAATATTCAAAATGGATTAAGGTAGTCGACTCTTCATGGAATATTTTGGAAAAATATTTTACTTAGAAACAATTCTACCTCTGCACCATTATATTGCTTTGTTCATCATTTTATATTTTTATCATAGATTCCCTCATAGTCTTAATGTCTACTATATTTTGGTTGAAAGAAACTATCAAAATAAACATTTAGTGATCGGTTTTCAATAAGGAAAATTGAACTCTAATCAGATTAATATGTCAAATCAGAGCTGCAGTTCTCATAGCTTAACCTGCATATAGAAATCATTGAAAATGTTCTTTGCAACTTATCTTTTCTACAATTTATTTGGGAAAAGATATTATTTATCAAAAAGTTAAACTAATTCTATTTCAGTGAACACAAATTAATTCTAGGCTATGAATACTTTAGTTCCATACTTATTCACGTAATGTTATGATTTCTTTTTAACTTTAGGAGCCTTATAAATTTTTGATAAGTGACTTCTTTTGTGATTTGTAACTAAAAGTGACTGATTACAATTTAGATTATGCTGATAAATTATCTGCTCTTCACTTTCCCTTCTCATCCATCTCCAAATACCCATTCAAGTATCTTTAGGATGGTATCATCAAGTGGCTTTGAAAACACAATATCTTTGTCATTAGAGTTCTGTAAAAATGCCTGTTAAATGAAGAAAGGATAAGTTTTCATCCTACTCTCTGAAAAACTTATGTTGACATAAAGAGAACACTTTTTTTACTTTGTAGTGTGCTAATTTTTTCTTCACCATTGTTGTGATAGTCTCTTCCTACCTATCAAATGTTCAATTGATTGAAGTGGGCTTCTTCATTTTAATACGACACAATTCTAATGCTGTTTGTTATCTAGAAAGATAAAACTTTCTGTGCTCTTATTGACCCGTTGTCTCTGCAGAGACTACAAGCTTTAGTTTTATATGTTTTCTGTCCTCAATCTTTCCCACTTATTAAGAAGAGACTCAATACATGTTTAGGAATAACCAAAGGTCGATTACTATGGTATCAGGGTCTGTAAACTCAAATGACTGCAGTGGCAGGCAAGTAACAAGTGAAGTGGACCAGCAGGGGTTCCATCCAGGACATCTCCTGTCGAGGTAGCACTGCTGAGCTAGAGCTGATTGTTGCCACCAGGGAAGGCATTCCTAACATTGGCAGATGTTCCATTTTATCAGGCAATGCCAGCAACGAGTATTTTTATTTGGAATCTCTTGAGTTTTTAAATGCTGATTCCATGTTTCTTTGAAGCTACTGAAGCCAGACTCTAACATGTCTGCAGGTTGGAATTGGCCAAGCACCAATTTGAGCACATTGATAATTCATAATTATATTTTTTAGCAATTCTCTGCTAATATGGAGAGACTTAAAGCTGAATTTCCCCCAAGCCATATATATATATATACATATATACATATATATATATATATATATATGTATATGTATATGTATATATGTATATATATATAGTTAAAATAATAGGAAGCTTGTTAAGGGCTAATCCAAACAAAATATTTCTGAAAATCTGGGGAATAGATGAACCCTACTGTAGTATTTCTCAAATTATGTTTTGAGAACCCTCGAGTTCAGAGAGGTGTTAATAGGTGTTAATGAAAGTAGATTCAGATGAATAGGCTTGTGAAGACTTTCACTAAGCATGACTCTTTTTACTGCACAGTCTCTCAGAATCTTTAATATGCCAACAATAGGGTATTTTTTCTCAATTCTAAGGGGTCATTTGACTTAAGATATCACTCAAAGAATGTTTCATTTCACTTTACAAAAACAGCCAACTACATGGAGAATTCAGACACATAAAGAAGACAGACATTGACACACAAGCACTGTAATTATGACTATTAGAATCAAACTCCTTAACTATTAAAAAAGGAAGACAAAGACTTTCTCACACACCCATTAGAAAATAGAATTTTAAAAACAAGAACAATAATATTACAAACAAATAATCTCACAAACTCTGTCAATACTTTCATTTTTTTTCCATATGATCAATTCTTGTTCAATTGATCTTGAGTTATAGTCTACTTTTGTGAAGACATGTGCCTCTGGACAAAAAGTGGTAGAAACCCTGACTCAACTCCTCAGACTTGATTGACTAGTGTGTCCTCTTGGTGGTGCCTGCTTAACCGTACTCATGAGGCTACGGCATGGTTATCCACAGAGTGTCAACAGCACATGGAAATCCTTATTAAGGCTCTCATTCTTTAAGACTAAAGGTTTTGGTTAATGTATTATAGTAATCAGCAATATAAGAATGGAAGGTTATAGAATCTTCTTTTGGGGTATTATAATACTAAACTATTGAAAAATCTTTAGTTACTGATTACCCTGAGGGTAAGTACTTATTATGGAAAGTGAGGGCATCAACAAATTTCTAGAGACTTCCAGCTCACTCAATAAACTGTGTCACAAATGCCATCAATCTACCAAGATATTTTTAAACCATGAAAAAATAGTGACCTAGTGACAGTCATTACACCAGTCTTTGCACATGAACATGAATATGCATCTATGCATCCCAAAAAGGATATAATTTTTTAAATGTATTCAGTTGAATAACATTTTACATTTACATAATAGACATAGGGAAAGTTTAGCTCCTTTATTTAATTTGACCTACTTTCCCAGATTGCGACTTAATAAAGATAGCTCATAATAGTAGTGAACTAATTAAAATTAATAGCAAATACTAAACATATCTAGCTGTATCCAGCCCCCTTCCCTTTTGAAGGAGAAAGAGTAAATAAAACTCAGTGCTATCCAATGGCTAAAAATAGTTGGCATGTAAAACATCAAATTGTTTTACTATTTTGAATCTAGGGCCTGAAAGTCATTGTTATGTAAGCTATGAACGTCATAAGATACCCACCTGAAAAGAAATAGCTTCAGTCTTTGTTTAGCATGAGACTATTCCAAATGAGCACAGCGGCGAGTAATAATTACTGAGAATTTTAGCACTTTTCAGAAGTGGGGAACATTTGCTAAAAACAACAAAAACCAAGAAGTTAGTGGACCCTGGGAAATAAGTCTCCTGGTGATAAGCAGAATATGTGCTCTCTGGGCAAACAAGCAGGCCCAGGATGCTTTGCTGCTGCTTCTTGTTAACACCTGACTGAGATCAATTTTCTTCCAAACTATTACATTTTCCTTTCTACCATTCATGAACTTTGTTGAATAATAGTCTACATTTATATGTTTGTTTTAAATACACACACAGTTACACACAAAGACAAATATACAAATCTTGTCAGCATAATACATCTACTACATTAAAGTTACTATTATCTCAATTAGAATTTTACAAATATAAAAAATATTTTATATAAATATGAATGTGGGAGTTAAAACCATGCTCGGTGACTCAGATCATTTGCATTCTCTTTCTTTATAATTTAAAGCTCCTTAATCCTCATTCATTAGCTCAATTTCATATTAGTCCAAGGTCTTAAAGTCAATTAGCTCTACTGAAACTACAATTAAAGTTGAACCTATCAAATAAGGAAATTATGGTTTAGATCAAATATTTTTCAAAGAAACGTCATTAAATTTTTATCTAGGTAGTTAGAGCAGAGAAGCACTCAAGGTGAACATTGTCTAGGGTTCACAAGAACAAATCTTTTTTAAAACAGTCATTATAATTCAATCTATTTAAACAAATGCTTACATTCCATAAATTTAAGTAGTTTGATCATTTGTCTGGCCCATAAAAGCAGTGAGGGAAATTTAGGAAGCTCAAAGAAACAGAAAAAAAAAGTTCAAAGTAAACATAAAAGAAAATGTTACATTTGCATAATATTTCACACTGTAGTAGGATCAAAGATCACAGAGAAATATACAGCTCTTTTAGAAGAAATTATTAAACTGGTGCATTTTGTTCAAGGATTAATCTTAATTAGTAATAATCCATGAATTTGGGTTCTCATCATTTTTTCTGTACTTATTTTACAATATATTAAAACATTTATGAATTTTATTTGTGCCATTTTATGACTATTAGTTATTCTTGTTTGTTTGTTTCTTAAGTAATAATCAAACATCGTTATCACAGTTCAATTTTCCTGAGCTGGCAGTTTCTGTGACAGAAATGTTTTTTTCTTTAAAAACCATTATTTTTCTCCTGTTGCTAAGTAATTCCTGATCCCCTTGATCTTAGATACACATGAGCACCAGGTTCATAATAATAGCGCTTTTAAATATGAACAATTACATTATTTAAAATGTTAATCTATTCTAGAAATAGGCAATTGTGTATAAACTTTTTTTTTTCCTCTCAAAAAATATTATCAAACTCTATAGCAGGGTGGGCATAGTCTTTTTTCTGGGGAAGACGTCATTTTCCCAAGGGCTGACTGTTGGGAAGCAGTCATTTAGTTCCCATAAATGTACAGAAGAAAGAGTTCATGGTCAAAACACATTTATCTTTGTTTCACATGTGCTGTTTTCTGTGTCCCTTATCCAGTCAGATCGTGGGTCAAGCTAGGGGCTGAAATATAAATTTTAACACTTAGTTATCAAAACATAAAGCTTTTTCTCATACCTTGACTTCCTAATTTGTAATATTTTTATGGAACTTATCTACTTTGCATGAAAGAAAAAGGCATCCACTCAGAATGTTTCATATATCTTAGCACCTATAATAGGAGGTCATGCAGTTGCTGGAGAAGGCAGATACATAACGACATGTACTTGCCTGGCACTTGAGCATACAAGATTTATAATGTGCATTAAGGTTCATTCATGCAATTGTTATACAAGCTAGACACTGCTTGCTTTAATATCAGAAATCTCTCATCAAACCTTCCAAATCCAGTTTTGAATTTTCAAATATTCACAGGTATTTCTTTCTTTTTGATAGTACAGCTGTCTCTTTTTTAATTACTTATTTTGAATTACATGTCCCTATAGTATCTAGACATAGACCTGTTTGCCTGATAAATCACTCCCTAAGAAAGGCTCTACTGGAAAATTGTCCATAGATTCAAAAGCCAACGATTGCAAATAAGTCATTCATTGTAGCTAGTGATGTTCTTTTTGTAAAGTTCAAAGAAAGGCTTTTCTCAGAATGGCACACAGAGCTCTGGTATCACCTGGCGATTCAGCCAGGAGTCAAAAGTTAATACAGTCAAAAACACATATACAAACCACTTCTGCAGGGAAAGCAGACAGAACTACTGAGTCAAATAAAAATAACATCAATGATGTTGGACATGGCATGGGGCAACTTTTTCACACATACAGTTGAGACTGGCCCATGATTTCTATTAAATGATTGCTTTGACAATAGAGTAGTTTAAAGGGGTGGATGTTTCACTTACAAGAGATACCCAGGAATCTTGCAAACACCCAACACGGAGCAAAGGCAGGCACCAACTTCTCTGCACTTGTCATTACTGGAGAGGACCAGGAAGCCATTAAGACAGAAATAATCCAGTTTGGTTTCAAACCATATCGATCCCAGACAAGTAGATGACCATGAATTAGGTTCACAGGGAGCAAAATTCTATTATTACGTGGTGACACTAACTCTCATTACACTTATAACCAAGGAAGGCAAAATCAGTGTAGGGATCTGTGAAATATATTTCTTGAGCAACACAATTCACTTACCTGTGTTGAGTGTTTTCTGTGAATATTGCACTGAGGCCCACCATGTAAATTGTCAAAAAATAAATAAGTAAATAAAATAATAACATATAATATATATATATATATATACATATATATATATATATATTCTATATAGATCATAGAAAACCTTTTAAAAACTGAGTGGCAGTTTACTTACAATAATAAAATATAATGAAATGGAGTTCAGCTTTCAGAATTATTGCAATTCCAGAATAAATTTTTAAAAAGGCTCTACCTATTATTCAAATTATTTTAAGGTAGGAGAAAATTCTGATGGGACAAGTATGGATAAATCTGAATAAAAGAGTAGTTTTTGTCTTTGATAAGGGGAAAAAAAGATCTTGGCTTTTTTTTTTTTTGACAATGTAAAGCTTTCCAAATGGCCCGAAATTCGTGTTATCTTTTGGAAGGCAGGGCTTTTCAGAAATGTAAAAAAAAAATTTTTCCAGGCCATAATTGAAATACACCAGATCAGAAAGGGGGAAAGGTAAAAGAGCAAAACCAGTTCTACTGTTTCAACTAAAAAATTTATGTAAGTATTTGAAGCTTGTGAAGTAGCCATTAAGTCTCATCTTTTAGGATAATTTAAAAACACAGTATAAGCACACCCAAGTTCATAGGGGCACTATTCACCATAACCAAAACAGACACTTGAAGGAAAACCCAAGGGACCACTGAAAGGTGAATGGGTGAGCAAAATGTAGTTTATACACACAATGGAATATGATTTAGTCTTTTGAAAGAAAGGAAACTTGGACACATGTAACAACATGGATGAAGCTTTAGGAATTATGCTATGTAAAATAAACTAGGCAGAAAAGGACACATACTGTATAATTCCATTTATATGAAGAATCTAAAGTAGTCAAATTGATAGAGACAGAAAGTAGAATAGTGGTTTCCAGAGATTCCAGGAAGTGAGAATGGGGAGCTGTGAGAGGAGTATAGAGTTTCCATTTTGTAAAATAATAAAATTCTGTAAATTACACAATCAAGTGAATATACTTAATACCACTAAATAGCACACTTAATAATGGCTAAGGTGGTAAATTTTATGTTGTGTGTATTTTACCACAACTAAGAAACATAGGCATTCTCAGCACAAAATGGCACATTTTTGGTTATTATTTTTTTAATGTTATGAATACCCTATACGTAGTGAGTTAATTATATCTTCTCTAATTTGAACAATTTAAAAAAAAAGTAGAAACAGTAATTTTTTAAGTGCAACACTATTAGATCAGTAGATGCACATTTTTTTCTTAGACAGAGGCCTTCTTTTTTTGTTTAGTTGTTGCAATATCTAATACCAAAATCAGCAAATAAAATGAATAGGATAATTTATTACCATTGGATTAAGAGTGGGAAGATGAAGGGAAAATTTTTTAGCATTTACAAGGTCCCCAGTCCATTTTAATTTGTAGAGTAATGATAAGTTTTACCAAAGTCTCTGAACTTAATTATTATTGATATGTCCCACCATAGCCCTCATTAATATGTCCTCAACATCTAATACATCATGAACTTGACTATTTTTTGGAATGGTAGCAAAATAAATTTTATTTAAAGAAGGAAAAATAATTGCCACTACAGCTATTGGCTCACATTTCCCTTTCCACCCACCCAAACTTTAGAAATCAAATGAAAGACTTAACACAGACACACACAGAGACACACATAGACACACACACACACACACACACACACACACACACACACACACACACACACACACTGATTTTTGAACTACCAAGAGAGACCAAAGGAAGCAAAAACTCTTTTCATGGTTGATAGGGATCTCCCTCATAAAGTTTCAGGATGACAATTTTTTCCCCCAGCTTTGAGGTAGGTATATTGACATTGAACATTGTGTTTAAGATGTACAACATGTTGGTTTGATACACATATACTGCAACACAATTACCATCATAGCATTAGTTAACACCTGTACATGTCATATAATAACTGTTTCTTTTGGTACTGAGAACATTTAAGGTTTACTCTCTTTGTAACTTTCAAGTATATAACACAGTATTATTAACTATAATCACTATGTTGTACATGTATCCGCAGAACTTATTCATCTTATAACTGGAAGCTTGTACCCTTTGACCAACATCTCCCCTTTTTCCTCACCATCCCCCAGCTCCTGGTAACCACCATTCTAATCTCTGTTTCTATGAGTTCAGCTTTTTTATATTCCACGCATAAGTAAAACCATACAGTGTTTGTCTGTCTCTGTTTGATTTATTTCACTTAGCAATATGACCTCAAGGTCCATCGATGTTGTTGCAAATGGCAGAACGTTATCCTTTGTCATGGATATATAATATTCTTTTATATATATACATGAGGTCTGACAATTAAGTTCGTGAACGAGCTTGTTGCAACAATCTTGCTAACCTTTTTTTGATATCAGAGGGATTGTTCATTATGAATTTGTACCAACTGAATGAACAGTTAACCAAGTTTACTATTTGGAAGTGCTGAAATGGCTGTGTGAAAAAGTTAGACAAAAACGACCTGAACTTTTCACCAATTCGTGGCTCATGCACCACGCAATGCACCAGCTCACACGGCACTGTCTGTGAGGGAGTTTTTAGCCAGTAAACAAATAACTGTATTGGAGCACCCTCCCTACTCACTTGATCTGGCCCCCAATGACTTCTTTCTTTACCTGAAGATAAAAAAAATATTGAAAGGAAGACATTTTGATGACATTCAGGGACAACAAGGGTAATACAATGACAGCTCTGATGGCCATTCCAGAAAAAGAGTTCTAAAATTGCTTTAAGGGTGGACCAGACGCTGGCATGGGTGCATAGCTTTCCAAGGGGAGTACTTCAAAGGTGACCATGGTGATATTCAGCAATGAGGTATGTAGCACTTTTTCTAGGATGAGTTTGAAACCTAATTGTTCTACCTTATATTATATCTTCTTTATCCATTCATCCATAGACAGGCACTTAAGTTGTTTCCATATATTGGCCATTGTGAATAATGCTGCAATGAACATGGGAATGCAGATATCCCTTTGAGACCTTGATTTCATTTCTTTTGCATAAATACCCAGATGTGGAATTGCTGGATCATCTGGTAGTTCTATTTTTAATTTTTTGAAGAGCCTCCATGCTGTTTTAGATAGTGGCTATACTGATTTACAATCCAACCAACAGTGCACAAGTGTTCCCTTTTTTCCACATCCTTGTCAACACTTGTAAACTCTTGCATTTTTTATAATAGCCATTCTAACAGGTGTGAGGTGACAGAGCATTGTCTGTTTGATTTACATTTCCCTGATGATTAGTGATGTTAAACATCTTTGCAGATATCTATTTGTCATTTGTAATCCTTCTTTGGAAAAATATCTATTCAGTTCTTCTGCCCATTTTTCTTTTTTTTGTTAATGAGTTGTATGAATTCCACATATATTTTGGACATTAACCTCTGATTAGATATATGATTTACAAATATTTTTTCTCCTATTCTGTATGTTGCCTTTTTATTTTGTTGATTATTTTGTTTGTTATGCAGAAGGTTTTTACTATGATGTAGTCCCACTTGTTTGATTTTGCTTTTGTCGTTTTGCTTTGGGGTCATATCCAAAAAGTCCTTGCCAAGACTAATGTCAAAATAAATTATTCCCCTATTTTTTCTATACTTTCCTTTCTATTTTGCTGTGAACCTTAAGTTGCTCCTTCCCAAAGTGTTTTAAAAATAATAAGAAAATTATTTACATACTTAAACTATTTTTTGAAAAGAAAACACACACACACACACACACACAAACCAAATTAAAAAAAAAACAAACCTCTGTTTTTCAAAACACATCATTAAGAAAGTAAACAGAGAAGCCACAGACTGGGAGAAATGTTTGCAATGCATATATCTGGCAAACTGCTTATATCGAAAATATGTAAGGAACTCCTAACTCAATCATAATAATGAATAATAATAACAATACTACTAATAATAACTCAAATAATGATAAACTCAATTAAAAATGAGCAACAAACTTTGTGAAAGGCCAATAAGCACATGAAAAACATGTTGAACATAATTAACCATCACTAGATGCAATTTAAACTATACTTTACCACAATTAGAATGGCTAAAATTGAAATGCCTGGCAGTGCAAATGTTGCCTAGAATGTGCCCCTTAATATAAAAGATTTCAACCATTTTGTAAAAAAGATTGCTAGTTTTCCTCTAATCCAGCAATGTACCCCTATTTATTCAAGAGAAATGAAAACATATATTTATAAAATACGAATGTTTATTGTAGTTTTATTCATAATGAACAAAGTTGTGAACAACTTAAATGTCCATAAAAAAAGATAATGGATAAATCATGGCATATTCATACAATGGAATACTATTCAGATAACTTGAAGCACACACAGGCGGAAGAAAGCCAGTCATAAAATGAGAACATACCATATGATTCCATTTACACAAATTTCAACAACAAATAAAAACTACAGATGCTCTTGGACTTTTGATGCAGTTATGGCCTGGTAAACCCATCATAAGTTGAAAATATCATAATTCAAAAATGCATTTAATACACTAACCTACTGAACATTGTACCCTGGCCTACTTTAAACATGCTCAGGACACTTACATTGGCCTCCAGTTGGGCAAAATCATAGTGCTGCTGCTGCTGCCCAGCATCACAAGAAAGTATCATCATATAGAATAACACTAACCTGAGAAAAGGTAAAAATTTTAAATTGGAAGTAGTTTTTACTGAAGACCTATCACTTTTGCACCATCATAAAGCCAGAAAATCATTAAGTCATGGGCTGTCTGTAATCTATAGTGATAGAAATAAGAACAATGGTTGTCTCTGAGTGGAGGCAATTGACTTGGAAGGCACATGAAGAAACTTGCTGGGGTGATGGAAATATTCTATATCTAGATAGGGATGTTAATTAAATGGTGTATATGTTTGTTATGACTGCACATTTAAGTTCTGCAGATTTAAAATTTTAGCTCAATTTAAAAAATAGGAATATATGTATAAAGAATAGCTACCTAGATGTTGAGCTTAGTTACATTGCAAAAAGGAACTTCCAAATATTGTTTAATTGAGGAGCTTGAGATGGAGAAATTATCTGGATTTTACTGGGGGGCACAAGGTAATCACAAGGATTTTTATAAGGGGGAGGCTGGAGGGTCAGTGTCAGAGATGTGACAGTGGAAGCAGAGGTGAGAAAGAAAGATATTTGAAGATACTGCACTGTTGGCTTTAATGACAGTCCACAAGCCAAAGGATACAGACAACCTCTAGAAGCTGAAAAAGGCAAGGAAACAGATTGTCTTCTAGATTTCCCAGGAAAAAATAAAGGGCTACTAACATTTTGATTTTTGCCCAGTGAGTCATTTCAAACTTCTGACCTTTAGAACAGTGCTGTTTTAAGTAGTTTGTGGTAATCTGCAAAAGTTTGGATGTGGGGTATAGAAAGTGAGTGTGAAGGAATCAAGTTTGAACAAATAAAAGGCTAATACTATCGTCAATCAAAATGGAGAAGATAATGAGCAAATTTTGGAGGGAAAAATGGTAGTTCAGTTTTAGATAGTATGTTGTTTGTGATGTCTGTGATTTATCAAAGTAGAGGTCTCCAAATGTTAGGTAATCAAGTCCAGATTGTTCAGGAGAGAGGTCTGGGCTGAATCCATAATTTGGGACTTAGGATCTTGTAGATAATATTTAAGATTATGAGCCTTAGATCATAATTGTGATTATGAGCCAAGGCTCATAATCGTGAGCCAAGATCACCAAAGAATAGAGACGAGGTCTAAGACTGAGCTGTAGGGCACAACTAGAGTTTTACTGAGCATGGTATTGGTACATCTAGAAAAAAATCTACAAGTGATTGGCATCCAATGATTACCTTTATGGATAACATAGAAGACTTTTGCAGCCAAGAGAAAATATAAGCAATATATTTTATGTTTAGAAAAGGAAAAGGCCAAAAGAGATATTAAATTGGATATTTTGGAATTAGAAAGTAAAATTCCCATAAATTTAAGGTTAAACATGAATCAATAAAGGGAATATGACTGATTGAAAGACTTTTCAAAAGTTTTACATGTACTAAAAGCTACTGAAGATGAAATATTATGAACAAAATTATTGTTGAAGAAGGATTAATTCTATTTATTCATGCTCTAGATAAGAGATAAATATGCACATAACCATAGTCGATATTTGCTATTCAGTAATGTCCATTAGTAAGCAGGAAGTTGGTGTTATAGAGCTCTGAAAATATATTCTAAAGTCAAAGCCTTGTGGTTTCAGTAACCCTTGAAAATCTACCGTAGTGATTTTCTTTTTTCTAATGTGTAAGCTCAGTAGGGGAAGGGGAATCTAGAGAAACCAGAAACTAGGAAAAGTAAAACAAAAATTGTTTCTTTTCCAGACTCTACAAATACTATTTAGATGTGTTAATATACACTATAGATGAGTAGAGAACTTAAGTAGGCAAACAAACACAGGATACTTTACAGACACATCTAGTGGAATTTGAGATCACATTAAAACAAACAGTGAGAGATATTTTAAGCTTTAATTTAAGTTAAATTTTTGGAATATTAAATCACTTACAAGGAAAATTAGATTTGTTGATATATGCATATAATAAAATTGAACAAGCATTTAAAGAAAAACACTTCTATGTTTTCTTTAAAATATTGAGTTATGTATCAGAATCTTAAGAAAACATATTCAGACAAAATACAGCTTTTCCCTTACTTATTGGATTGCTTTAACAGTGCATCCAAAGGGAATTCATCCATTAGACCAATGTTTGTTAAATACAGACTATGTTCCAAGCATGCTTAGCATGGTTTCCCATAAGAGAGAGAGAAAATGAAAATATATAAAAATAACACCAAGTCAATTGGTGATAAATGGGGGTAAGATTGATAGGGAAAAGGGAGAACGAGGGTTGGATGAGGGTGATTGTTTTATTTAAGGGGTCACAGCAAATATTATTAAGATGACCTCTGAGGCTAAGAGGAATAAGTGATCACCTTTTGGGAGAAAAAGCCTTCTGAGAGTCTTTTCCTATAGGAGAAAAGCCTTCTGAGAAGGAACAGCAATTCCAATGTCTTTGCAGTGCACCTGGCCTGCCTTGTTAAAAGAACAAGACACAGTGAACCTGGGACAGTTTCAGGGAGAGAGTAATGAAGAAAAAATCAGGTAGAATTTCGGCTTTTTCTGTGAAAGAGAAGAAAAGCCATTGAAGAGTTTTGAATCGAAAATTAACATAATTTGACTTACATTTTTCAAAAGAGAGACTCTGCTAGTCACTGGGTCAGACAGAAAGACTGAGCCCTGGAGGGCCTTGGGTTAGCAGTTAAATGTTCCAACTTGCAAGTTACACATATCACTTATGCTGAAGCTTCATTGGCAGAATTAGAAACCTGCTGTACATCTTACCCAAGTAATTAAAGTTAATATCACCAGCTATAGGGTTATAGGACAAAATTACCATTGTATAAGCCTCTTGATAAGATACATTGAAAAGAACACAGTATTACTTCTGTGGGTTCCTGACAAAAAGGTATATCTTGAACCTAGCCTGCAAGCAACATCATATATACCCTATTTATGTGAAAATCTACAAATTTGTTGGCATATACTCCCCCAAAATGTCAAGGTCACAAAAGACAAAGAAAACGTGTGAAACCTATTCCAGATTGTAAAAAAAAGTGTTACTTCTTGGTTTGTTTTGCTTTGTTGTTAGAAAGGACATTATTGGATTTCAATATTTTAATGAACTCTCTGGGTTATGGTAGTACTGCAGTATGTTAATTTCCTAAGAGTGACAATTGTTTCAGGGGAGTGCTGGTAAACTGGCTTCTCTGAGGTGGTGGTTGGGGGGGCGTGGAATTGTAACATTTATTGTTTTCCCAGATTTATAACATTTTTAGTATAAATAACTCCCACAATAGCTGATTTCAAGCTAGTTAATGTGAAATCACGGAGAGGAGTTGGAAAGAGATGTGCACATTTGGCTTTTGAAAGCCAATTCAAATTAGTTGTAGCACACTAGTGATTGGGCTATGTTTATGCACGAAAGTGTACTTGTCTTTTAGTTACAAAGGGCATCATGTTGGCAACTTATTCTCAATTGGTTCAAAAAATAATTAAATACAACATGAATGTAAAATATTTATATAAATGTATATCAAGTAAATATATGTCTAAATAAATATACACATACATACAGATTTACATATTGAGAGAGAATGATAAAGCAAAGAGATAAAATGGGTAATAGTATATGAGAACGTTTACAAATGCTCTTTCAATTTCTCTGTAAGTTTGAATTATTTCAAAATAAAAATACAACTAAAAAAGAATTAAAAAAGAGTAATTAAAGAAGAATATAGTTGAAAAAGCAAGTCACTATTTTACATAATAAACTAGATTGAAGCAAATGCAAACATATATAACAGATACAATGCCAAAAAGAATAATTTAGACAAATAATACCCATGGAAGATAAAATAACTTTGAACCATAGAAAAGCAAATGAGTTCTAAGATACTGTGCTCTAATAAAAACTAGAGGTGATATTTTTGTCTATTTGAAACATTTTAATACTGCTGTAGTCTATAAGCACTTCAAAATAATGAATAATCAGTCAATATCATTTTCTTAAATTATGTATTAAGTGCAGAAAGATAGATCAGAGATTTGATGCCAGAATCTCAGCAATGGGCAAATTGATTAAATGTACTTTGTCCATAAATAAAGGAGTTTTTTATTTATTAACACTCTGTAGATTAATCTGAGACCACATGGAGCAATTAAGCAGAATAGCAAACCTGATTTGTGGGAATTAGAAAGAACAACCTGAGGAGAAGTTAAAAAATTAATCATTCCTTGCAAAATATTTCTGCAGGCCCACAGAATAAAATAAGAAAATGTGACTAATAATTTTCAAATTAGCTTAAGTAATGATTACTTTTTAAAATATTTTAAAAAACTAATGTCATGATGTAGAATAAAATTGCATAAGCACAATTTTATGCCTATATAAGGAAGAAAAAAATTAAGATTATTATTTTCAGTGAGGTGGATTTTCATAATTTGTACTATTGCATGAACGTGTACCAGTGAAAGAAATGATCCGTTTTCACATAAATCCCTATTTTTTTTTAGCTTTTGTGACCATGTGTTCTTTTAAACAGCTGAGAAGGGTGCAACAAAGTACAAAAGAAAAATGGTTTCCATACTTAAACATCAACTTTGACTTTCTCCTATGAGTAAGGAGGAGCTTTAAATCTGCTTTGTACAATGTATTTTTCCATTGCTATGCAGATATTCTTATTCTTCATTTTCTTTTTTTATTCTATCATATATATTAAAGTGATATAGTCATAACATTTCTCCATAGCAGCTAGAAAATTATCTAGGTTTCATTTTATACTAAGGTTCAACAGTAACAAACATCATTCATTTTTTTCCATCATACAATGCTGGTTTTTAAATCACTATAATAAGGAAATACAATGACACTGCCATGAACAAAAGCATAACAGAGAATCATTAATTAACCAGAATCACTTTCTCATTTTTCCTTTGTATTTAGATCTTGAGGTAAAAATTCAATCACAAGACCAAATATATTTCTGAGTATTGTCCTATAATTTGAATGGATACACTTAATTACCTATTCTTTCATACAAATACTGCCCAGAACTCAAATATTCAAAAGGGAGGTCCTGAGAATAGGTTCCCTTAACCATCAACAAAAGACTTAATTAATTTTTAAAATGTGCACAAATGTTTAAAATATTATACTATGTTCTCTTCAGTGGAATATTTATTGTATTATGCATTCCATAAAAATGATGAAGAGATAATATTAAATTGTTACTATTAATAGCAAGTTTTAAAAAATGATTATGAAACAGTTGCTAGAACAAGTCCCGATTTTCAAATTGAAAACACACACCAATATTTTTTAAATTTTTCTTAACTTTCTTTCTTCTTTTACTTGTTTTGCATATGTTTTTTAATCTTTTTTTATTAAGTTTCCACTTTTTTTCTGTTTTACTGAGAAATAATTGACATACATCACTTTTTAAGTTTAAATTTTATATCAAGATGACTTGATTTTACATATTGTGAAATGATTACCACAATAGGTTTAGTTAGCCTATATAAAGCTAACTCCATCATCTCATAGAGATACAATTAAAAGACAAGAAAAAATTTCTCCGTGTGATGAGAACTCTTAGGGTCTATTCTCATAACAACTTTCCTATATATCATATAGCAGTGTTAACTATACTCATCATATTGTACATTACATCCCTAGTACTTTCTTTTTGTACATTATGTCCCCATGCCTTATTTATTTTATAACTGGAAGTTTGTACCTCTGACTCCCTTCACCCAGTTTGTCCACTCCCAACCCCATGTGCACTACATTTTCTATAAAATATAATCCAATTTCCTGATGGAAAAATTGTTTTAAATTTTACTCATGCTGTTAATAAGAACATCCACTTACTAAGTAGTCTAGTTTAATAACATTTTACTACAAAATGCAACAATAGTAGGGCATTGTCTGCATTCAGTTTATGAATCAAACCAATGAGTAAATTGTAATTCCTAAAAACTTAGTATCTCTAACATCAGCCCTAACAGCAACAAACAAAAATGTTCAAAGAAACTCACAAAATGTATCAAAGAATACTAATTGTTAAATCCTAGGTGTGTAAAAAATTTGCAAATATTAACTACTAAGACAGAAACCATCAAAGGAAAGTAATTTGAATTATAAATCAGATATTTGTATTCAAAGTCAAGTACTGTAATTTTTACATCTGGCACCACCATGAAAAATACTCAAATGGAAAAATAGCTTCCTAGCTAACAAAATAAAATGCTTATTTCTTGGTGTCTCTGATATTTATACTAACCTTTCTAATTTTATTAGTATAGTTGTGTTATTGACATTAATTTGAAAAGCATTTAATGAATGGCACAGCTGACAAAGCAGAAAGTTATGTTGTTTTCAATTCTTTGGCATTTTGTTTTAGATGAGGCTTCTGTGTTAATAAAAGAAAAGAAATTTTACAGCTTAAGTATCTGACAATGATATGTTCTTTAAGGCAATTCTTTTAAAATGAGTGTCATATAAGAATACTTCTTTGTGATTAAAAGAAATATATTTTCTGAGGACATGTTTTCCAAAAAATATTAATTAAACATACTTAAAGCAAAACAAAACAAAAATATGTTTGGGAAGCACTGAGTACCAAATTCTCACTTGAAAAATTACAGATAAAGAAGAAAGCACTTAAAGACTGTAGGAGAGGTGGAGACGCAAAATGGGCCTGCCCCACACCTACTGTGGCAGCTGAGACTCAGGAGGGATATCTCAGCTACAGGGCATCCCACCCCCACAAAGAGTGAGGAACCTCAGCCCACATTGGGCTCCCCAGCCCAGAGTACCTGTGCCAGGAAGAGGAGTTCCCACAACATCTGGCTGTGAAAAACACCAGGATTCTAACCCTCTGGTGGGACAGAAGACTGTAGAAAACAAGATGTCTTATTAAAGGGCTGATGCTTGCTCATAGGCCCTCACTGTGGGTTCCACAAAAGAACAGTGACTCAGAAGGTGTCAGAGACATATGGGGAGAGACTGAGTTGTGTGGCTTTGGGGTAAATACTAGAGAGACAGTTGCCATTTTCCCTTTGTGGAGTCCCTCTCTAGGGTAGCTGGCAAGCAGGTGCCATTTTCCTGTGTTGAGCCCACCCCGACACAGCCAAATCTGAATCCAAATTGGCCTGGTGAGCTCTGCTCACTTCATTCTGGTGACTCCCTGGGACCCAGCCACACCCAACAAACACAACACTGGAGGCAATTTCTCAGCCAGCAGCCAGTCCCAGCTGCATTGTTCTCTATCTTGAACAACTTTTGAGGATCCCAGGTAGGTGGCAGCTGACCTCAATGTGTCCTTTTTAGCTGAGTAACTCCAGGGTCAGCACTGTCACCAAACCAGAATCTAACCTAGTGAACATCACTCACCCCATGCTGGTGACTCCCTGAGACCATGCCTCACCCAACTCACATACCACATAAGGATCTATAAGCAGCTGAGGCATACCAGGGCCAGAGGGCAGCAGGAAGCCTTGGGGTGTCCTGGGCTCTTTGTAGAGTGGTCCCAGGCCTGATACTGGTGACAGCCATCCTTGGTTCACAACGTAGCATCTCACATTAGTCTCCTGGTCTAGCACAGGCAGCAACCAACCACAGATCACTTTGTACCACCTACCAGGTAGTCCCCAGACAGTCACAGGCAGTGGGTAAGCTGGGCCTGCGCTGAAGTCCCTCCCAAAAAAACCCAAGAACCAACATACCTGGAGGTCAGCTTCAGACCTCAACAGAAAATCACTCAATTAGCCCCACAAACAGCACACCCAAAGGGCTGTCTCAACAGACACCAGAGCACACTGGGGCAAATCCTGCTCTATAGGGTAAGCCCTCTGCATGTCAGCTCATAATCTTTGGATGTGGCTGAAGCCCATAGCCAGTTAGCTTGAGAATCAATTCTACCCACTGATATGTCAATAGCAATCAAATCTCAACTATAACAGAAAAACACACAACCCACACAAGGGACACTGCTGGAGCACCCAGCACATATAACTCGGGAGACTGTGCCAGCGGGCCCCACAGGGCATCTACTACATAAGGCCACCTGGCCAATACTGGGAGATGTAGCAGATCTACCTAATAATGGAAACAAGCACAGAGGGGCAGCCAAATGAGGAAACAAAGAAATACATCCCAAATGAAAGAACAAAAGAAAACTTCAGAAAAAGAACTAAATAAAACAAGGCAAGCAACCTACTAGATATAGAGTTCAAAACAATGTAGAATGGCCAAACTGAGGATTTCACTTGTAAACTTTGAATATTATATTATGCCAGTTCATAAAATTTTCAAGAAAATGACTGCTGAAAGAATAATCTTACTTCTGGCTCTAAACTATAAAGAAGCATAAAAAATATTTTCCATTCTAGTTAAGAAGAAGGAGATAAGAGGAAAACTGATTCAGTATTTTAAGGAGGAAATGAAGTCAGGAGAAGGTATGCAGTCAAGATGATTCAATGAGGTTTATTGAGTCCAAATATAAAAATGAATACAAAACAACCATGAGCTCCCTGACAACATGTAGTAACAGAAACTAGATTCACTCACCTGATTTAATTTACAATTGCATCAAAAAATAAATAAAGTACCTAGGCATAAATTTAACCAAGGAGGTAAAATATCTGTAATTGGAAAAGTATAACACAGAAGAAAGAAACTGAATAAGATACAAATAAAGGAAGCATATAGCATCTTCATAAGTAGGAAGAATTAACATGGTTAAAATGTTCATACTACCCAAGTAATGTATAGATTCAATGCAATCCCTATTAAAATACCAAAGGCATTTTTCACAAAACTTGAAAAAGTAACCTTAAAATCTAAAAGGACCCACCAAAGACCTTAAACAGCCACAGAAATCTTGAAAAAGAACAAAGTTGGAGATATCATGCTACCTGATATGAAACTATATTACAAGGCTATAGTAATCAAAACAGAATGGTACTGGCTTTAAAAAGGACACGTAGATCAATGGAACAGAATAGAAAATGCAGCTAAACCCACACCTATATGGTCATTTAATCTATGACAAAGGAATCGAGAACACATAGAGTGGGATAAAGGCAGTCTATTCAATAAATGGTGTTGGGAAAACAAGATGATACATGTAAAACTAAGAAACTGGACCACCTACTTATGTCATATATAAGAATAAACCCAAAATAGATTAAAGACTTAAATGTAAGACCTGAAACCAGAAAACTCCTAGAAGAAGACACAGGCAGTAAACTCTCAGACATTGCCCTAAGTGATATTTTTTTCTGACATATCTCCTTGGGCAAGGGAAACAAAGGAAAACATAAACAAATGGGACTATATCACACTAAACAGTTTTTTTCACAGCAAAGGAAACCATCAACAAAACAAAATGAGCCTACTGAAGGAAAGAAGATATTCACCAATGATACATCTGGTAAGGGGTTAACATCCAAAATTTATAAATAATTCATACAACTCTCAACACACACACACACACACACACACACACAAACCAAAACAAAACAAAAAAACCAATAACTGTAGGGACACAGAGCTGGATTGCAATGTTGTAGGGTGCCTGCTCTGAAAGATCAGAGCAGGACAGCAACTTGGGTACCTGTCAGCCAAAGGTAGTTGGCAATGGCTCAAGGAATGAGACAGGAAGGGAACAATATGTGCGCAGGCAGAGGACAGATAGTAGAGATTAAGCAGAACTCAAGAAGGAACAAGAAAGCTCTCTATGGACTGATTGCCTACCTCCCACATCCATTTGTTATGCAAATCCAAAATAGGGCTTTGTTTGTCTCCCTCAATAAAGGAAAGATGCCAAGAACCTTCGAGGTCTTTGCATCTGGCAGAGTCCCTCCACCCGCACATCTCTGTGTACTTCTTTTCATCATTGGTCTCATTGTGGGTAGCTTCCCCACAAACAACAACAAAAATCCAATAAAAAAAAAAAGGCAGAGGACCTAAATAGACAATTCTCCCAATAGGATATACAAAGGGCAAATAGACATATTGAAAGATGCCCCTCTTCACTAATCATCAGAAAAATGCAAATGAAAACTGCAATGAGATATCACCTCACACCTGTCAGGATGGCTATCATCAATAAACCAACAAACAAGTGTTGGCAAGGATGCTGTTAATACTAGTCAAAAGAAAACTTTAGTGGCTTTAATTAATATTATAGAAAATAAGTTTTAGAGCAAAAATTTTACTTGGAATAAAGAAGGTCATTTCATAATCATAAATAGTTCAATTCATCAAGAAGACATAATAACCTTAATGTTTATGTCTCTAGAAAAAGAGCTTCAGGATATATGAAATAGCAACTGGAAAAATTAGACAAATTCATAATTAGAGTTGAAGATTTCAACACTTCTCTTCCCAGTAATTGACAGAGCAAGTACACAGAAACCAGTAAAGACATAAAACTTAGACTGCCATGGTAGAAATCATCACTGTGCCTTTCCGAAATTTGTGTAGTTCAAATTTAAGAATGCTATAAGGAAACTACAAGAGCAAATTATTTGGTGGGCTAAAGTTAGAATAGCGGGGAGCTAGTAACTTTTTGTCCTATAAATTTAACCATAACTTGCATAACTTGGGTGCTAAATATATTCAAATTAACTGTTTATTTTCTTCTAATTTATATCATAAGTGTACTTATCTGTGTTGTTTTGAAGAACTCATTTATATTGACAAAAAGCTTTCATTAAGTAATTTTTATATACCTTCTATAAAGTAAAATATAATAGAAAAATTTTATATTTTATACTGAGAAAAGGTAATCAGTATGCTTTCTAGTATCCATAATCAAAAAAAATTTTTTTAATTAAAAAGGGCTTTAAATACTGATAAGTCCCAGATAAAATTTCTGTTAATCATTAATAATATGCTTGAAATAGAAATCCTGACTTTAATTAGAGATTTATTGACTAGAAAAAAATGATGATAAAATACAACTGTAAAAGAGATCCATTTAGGGTATACACTGCTAATCCCTTATAATAAGAGTTGACGTTGGTCCTAGTAATTTCTAAAAGAAAAGTTTTTTAACATAAGCTTTCAGTATAATGTGTTAGTGTCTGATGATCAGGTAATTCTTCCATTAGACCATGTTAACTTCATGATGACCAGACTCATAAAAATGTGTGAAATTACTTTATCACACTTATTTTGTGAAGCCCATTCACTTCATACAAACAACACATTTTCAAGATATCTCCGTTTAAGTAAATCCTAGCTAAAGTAAATGTTAAAAAGTTCAGAAATAACAAATAAAACCAATGAATCACTGAAGTGGTAATTGTAAAAGTATACTTTGCACACATTAAAAAGATGGTTTGCAAACCAGAAGCACTCAAACCAAACATGGACTGAGGCTCATGGGGTATATTGTTATAAAGCAGCTTCTACAGTGAGAAAGCAGGGACTGTTTACTCTTCTCAATGATTGGTTATCATATTAAATTTTTCAGTGGTTACCTCATATCAACCTTGGAAAAAAATTCAAGCTTTGTTTATGATTTCTAGAAGCATAAGCCAGAAATGACCCAAGTCAAGTTATTCTTGCAAAATAAGCTAAATTAAACTTTGCTTGTATGATTAGACTGGTTTTGTCTGCTCAGGGAATTTTCAAGGTTGGCCTCCATTTGTTTTTTATCTTAAAAAGTAATGGGGTACATGTATTTGTCTTCTGTATTTAATGACTACTTTCGACACATGATTCTATATATGAATAATTTTTCTGGAGTCATTCTGGGGCACTAACCTGATTACTATTCAACCTCCTCACTAAGCAGTTTTTTAAGATGTGAAGAAAAAGCCTTTACCCAGCAATTTACCTAAATGTATTTAACTCCTCAAACTTAATTTGAACTTAAATCTCTAGGAATCTGAAAGCTGTCAACTTTTCCTAAGAATACTACCAGTTAGCAAGGTGAATTGAGTATATTGAAGATCTATATGGAAGAACTGATTCAAACTCTTTAACTTAGAATATAGGCTATACTTCTTTATACCAACATTTTCTATGCTGTAGAAAAATATACTAAAGTAATTATAATATAAAATAATAAAAGATGAACTTAATTTTATTAAAGTAAAATATTGTGTGAATGCAGATTAACATCATAGAATGACAAGTATAACAATAGATGTTACATGCAGTAAGTTGGTCCTTTAAGTGGAATTGAGGTATGTACATAGAATTTCAAAGCTAGCATAGACCATAAAGACCACTTGGAAAAATTCCAGATAGCCTAAAGTTGAGAGAGACACCTCTGCTCCAAATCATGGGAGCAGCAGAAAAAGTATATTAAAGACCTAAGTAAAAGGTATATAAAAAGATGACTAGCACAAAAGATTCTATAAACTGAGCAAAAAGTACAAAGCCCTGAATGGGACAAAAGTTGTGGAGTGGCTATGCTCTAGCCTGGGAGCAGGAAGTAGAAGCCAGGAAGTAAAATTCTGTGGAGTAACCAAAACTTAAAATGCTACAAAGCAGAAAGCCAGGCTCACTATTGAAACTCAAGGTTAAATTTTCCACTTGAGATAGAATTCTTAAGTAGTAAATACAAAACCACTACAAGTGCCTTCAAGAAATACTCTCTGTATTGGAAGTTGAGGACTCTGATTGGACTGGGTGGTAGGTAATGAGTGACATGATGAAGGAAACCATATATATATATATATATATATATATATATATATATATATATATATATATATACACACACACACACACACACATATATATATATGTGTATATATATACACACATATATGTGTATATATGTATATATATACATATATATATATACACACACACACATACACACACACACACACATATATATATATATATATATATATATAATGTTTAAATACTAGACAGGAAGCATTAGAAAGAGAAAAACAACATTTACTATGCAATATAAACATAAAAGCAAAATAACTCTCATTCAAATTGCAAATATAAAACAAAATTCTAAAACACATGAAAATATTTAATGCCAAGAAAGATAGCCACCAAAATGTACAAATCATACATGAATCTATTCCACATATATGTGGAATAAAATAGATAAAAGTTGTCTGACACTGATTTAAAAACAAGTATCTTTATGTTGCTCAGAGATAATATATGACATCATAACATTATTTGAAAAGTATATTTAGAGAACATGAAAAGATGTTCAACATCAATAGTCATGAGGAAAATGAAAATTTAAGCTACTATAATATGTCACTGCACATTTATTGTCATGGATGAAATAAAAAGTACTGACAATATATACATATACTAACAATATATACGTACATAACTCTCATATTTGACAGCCAGGTAAAATAGTAGAGCCTCTCTGGAAAACTATTTCGGCAGCTTCTTACAAAGTTAAATGTATACTACCATATGACCTAGCAATCCCACTCCTGGTTATATACCTCAGAGAAAGACAAACTTATATTTAAAATAAAAACCCAAAAACAAAAAACTTGTACATAAGTATATATAGAAATCGTATTAAAACCTCCAAGGCTATAAACAAACCAAATGCCCTTCAACAAGTAAATATATTTATAACAAAGCAAAAAACTATGCCACATGCATACAAAGGAATACTACTGAACAATATAAAACAATAAACTATTAATACACGCAATAGCTTGGTTGAATCATGATAGTGTTATTTTCAGTGAAAGTAGCTAGTCTTCAAAGATTGCCTACTATATGAATCTACATGCAGGAACCTACATTTAAGAAGATAAAGTTTCTTAAGGTAGGGCAAAAAACAACTGTTGGGGGAGCTATAAAGTGATAAATTCCCAGAGCTCAAACAGGGATAGAAAACATTTAGATTTCACTGATGTGACATTGTCAAAAATATAAAAGGTAATTATGTGAAATGTTGAACATATTAATTAGTAATCATTTTATGATGTGAACATACAAGGTCAGACAATTAAGTTCATGAACTTGTTGCAATGATATTGCTAACCATTTTTTATATCAGAGGGATTATTCATTATGAATTTGTACCAACGGGACAAACAGTTAACCAAGTTTACTACTTGGAAGTGTTGAAAAGGCTGCATCAAAAAGTTAGACAACTTGAACTCTTTTCACCAACAACTGAAGGCTCTTGCTTCACAACAATGCACCAGCTCACACAGCACTGTCTGTGAGGGAATTTTTAGCCAGTAAACAAACAACTGTATTGGAACACCCTCCCTACTCACCTGATCTAGACACCAATGACTTCTTTCTTTACTCGAAGATAAAGGAAATACTTAAAGGAAGACATTTTGATGACATTCAGGCCATTCCAGAAAAAGAGCTCCAAAATTTCTTTCAAGGGTGGACTACGCGCTGGCATCAGTGCATAGCTTCCCAAGGGGAGCACGTTGAAGGTGACCGTAGTGAGATACAGCAGTGAGGTATGTAGCATTTTTTCAAGGATGAACTCATGAACTTAATTGTCTGATCTCATATATCAAAACATCAAGTTGTTCAAATTAAAATACACAGTTTTGGTTGATTATGCCTTAATACACCTGGAAAAAAATGACAATGAATTTTGGAATTCATAACATATATAGATGTATAAGGTATAGCACAGTAGCACAAAGGAAATATACTTGTCTAAGGTCCTTACTTTGTATGAATGAGTATAATAATATTTGAAGGTAAATTATTGTAAATTAAAAATATATGTTGTAAACCTTTAAGGAACAACTAAAGTTATAAAATAAAGATATATAACGAATAAACCAATATTAGAGATAAAATAGAATTGTAAAAATACTCAATTGAAAAGAGGACAAAGAAAACAAAATAGAATTGGTACTAATTAAACAAAAACAGAGAAATCTAATAGAATTAAACTCAACTTACTCGTATCAAAACTTATATTAAATATAAATTATTTAAATATTCCAATTAAACACAGATTGTCAAACTAGAAACAGCAAAATAAAACTTCATGCTATCTATGAAAAACACAATTTAAATATCTTTAACATAAAGAAAAAAGGCCAAAAATAAAACATTGGTTAAAGGGACAACATATACCACATAAGCAATCATCATAATAAAGTTAAAGTGGCTGTATTAACTTCATACCACACAGGCTTCAGGGCAAGGGATGTTATCAAGTATAAAGGGGAACATCAGCAAGCCTAAATGTCTATATACTCAATACATAACAAGCCAAAATATACTCAACAATCAAGTTTCAAATACATGAGCAAAGAGTTGACAGAAGTTAAAGGAGAAATAGGCAAATGTCACTCTGCTGTCCTTAAATGATAGAACAGTCAGATAGGAAATCTTTAAAAAATCTGAAAATTAGCACTATAAACTAACTTGACTTATTGTATAAAATTCTCAGATGCCTAAAAAAAATTCCCAGAACTGAAAAATGAGCTAATCATAATGAATTATATTTTTATACACTGGTAATGACTACATTGAAAATAAAAAAAATTAATTACTTTTATAATAGAATCTGGACATAAACTACTTAGAAATAAATTTAACAAAATATGTACAAGGTGCTGAAAATTATAAAACATTGCTGATAAAAAATAGAGATGACCTAAATTAATGAAAATTTATACCAGATTCATAGTTTAAGAGATTCAATGTTATTATCACTTATAATAGATTGATTTATAAATTCAGTGCAATTGCAGTCAAATGCAGCAATTGTCAAGATAATTCTAAAATTTATAGGAAAATCAAATGGCGTTATAATAAACAAAATAATTTTGGAAGAGAAAAACAAACTTACTGGACTGACACTGCTTGATTTTAAAAAGTCCAATGAATCTAGAGACAATATATTTTTCGAAATGTAGAAAAAGACTTATCTTTTCAACAAATTGTGAAATAACAAGTAGATATTCATTTAGAAAAAAATAACCTTAACCCTTACACTTTTTTCAACTCAAAAAGTGAATATGTAAGGAAATTTTGGCATACCTATATAATGGCACACAACTCTACAATAGAAAGACTGAATTACTGATACATACATTAAAATGTATAAATTTCAAAAGACTGATGTTGAAGGTAGTCAGTCGGACACAAAAGATTTCATACTGTATGACTCAATTGACATGAAATTCTATAAATAAAAAATGATTCCTTAGTGACTGAAAGCAGGAGTGGCTCCCAGAGGCTGGGGAAAGGAGAAAGAATTAACTTCAATGTAGCATAAGAAAACTCTTTCGAATGACAGAAATGTTCTATAGCCTGATTATGGTGTTGGTTACACTGATAAATACTTTTGTCAAAATTTAATGAATTGTACACTAAAAATGTTGCTTTTATTTTACATAATTTATATTTTTATAATGGTGATTCAAAAAGCTATAATTAGAGATAAAAATATGCTAAAACAAAAGCAGATAGAAATAAAATAATAAATTTAGAGATTCAAAAGACATTTTTAAACACTGAAAATAAAAAATTTATATAGAAATTAATTTTCAAAATTGATTAAATAGGAAGAATGTCAGAATAAACCAAACAAAACATTTTAAACAGCTATGATAAAAATGGTTCAACAAGCAATTATGAACATGCTTGAAACAAATGAAAATATAAAAAGTCATCAAAGAAATAGAAAACTTAAAAAATACATAAAAGATATAAAGTAGAACCAAATGATATTAGAACTGAAAAAAAATACTGTAACCAAACCATTCAAAAACAAAACCCCACAGGGCCGGCCAAGTGGCTCAGTTGGTTAAGAGCTTGCTCAAGAGTTTGAGCTCTGAGCAACAGCGGTTCGAGTCCCGGCCAGAGCTGAGCAGCTGCTGAGCTGCCAACGGGTGGCAGGATGGCTCAGCTAAAAAAAAAAAAAAAAAAAAAAGGATGGAAACATATGCTGTGGAAAAATTAATCTAAAGAAAAAAGAATATAAAACTGTCCAATTTAAACAATACAGAAAAAAAAAATGTTGGAGAAAGCACTAGGTACCTCTGGGAACTATAACCAAAGATCTAACAATCATGTCATCAGAGTCCTGGAAAGAAAGGAGAAAGAGGATGGGGCTGAAAAATTATTTGAATAACTAATAGCTGAAATTATCCTAAATTGACAAAAGATATAAATATACAAATTCCAGATACTGAGCAAGCCTCAAATAGGATAAACCCAAAGATATCCAAGCCAAAACACAAATTGGTGAAACTACTAAGGACTTGAAGACACAGAAAAGAATCTTGAGAGCAGGCAGAGAGAAGCAACCTACTGAGGGAAAACAATTGGAAGGACAGCAAATTTTACATCATCAACTGTGGGGACCAGAAGAAAGTGGCACATTTTTCAAGTACTGAACGACAAGAACTGTCAACTCTGAATTCTATTGCTAGCAAAAATATCCTTCAGAAATGAAGCAGAAATCAAGATGGAATCAGAGAATTCAGATGAAGGAAAACTAGGAGAATTTCTCCCCAGCAAACCTATCCTAAAGAATGGCTAAAGTAAATGCTTTAAGCAGAAAGAAAATTACAAAATAAATCTTGGAAATCAGGAAAAAAGAATAACAGAAAAAGTAAATATATGGGTCAATATGATAGACTTTCCTTCTCCTCCTCAGTTTTCCAAATTATGTTTGTTTTGAAACAAACCAATGAATAAATAAGTTTCACATAAAGACCTAACTGTAAAAAGCAAACATTAAAGCATTTGAGAAGAAAACATAAAATATCAAAGCAGTATTGATTTCCCAACGTCCCAAAAGCAAAAATGTAAGAGGCAAAAAAAAAATAAGTGTGAGTACACTTAAATATTTTCATCAAATGATGATATAATAAAAATTGAAAGCTAAACTTCTGATTTAAATAATCTATTTGCAGGTGTTTAAGCAACAAATAATTAATATCTAGATATTACAAAGACCTACTACATATCAAGATTTTAAAGACTGAATAACTGAATAAAAAATGGCAAAGGATAGAAACAGGCAAATTCTAGATATCAGATATCAAATTAACAATTCACAAAATCTACTCAATCTAATTCATAATCAGCAAAATAAAAATGAAGACATAATTGAAACTGTTCCCTCCCTTAAAACTGGAAAGCAATAAAGAGTATCATAATACCAAATGTTGATGGTGACGTAGGATAAAATAAAAACTCCAACACTCTTCTTGTGTAGATGTAAATTGGTATATTTTGGAAAGCATTTGGTAATGTTGAAGCTGCACTTTACCTATGATCCAGCCACTGTACCCTGAAAAGGTGGAGGAACATTTACCTACTGGAGAAACTCTCACACAAATGCCCCCAAAAGATAGCTGTGTGAAAGTTTATTATTGCAGAGATATAATGAGAGAGAGAGAGAGAGAGAGAGAGAGAGAGAGAGAGAGAGACTAACAAAATGACCCTGAACAGAGAAATACATAGACAAATCTAGGTGAAGTGTCCTGCCATCAATAGTAAGGGATTCAAGAATTAGGATCCTGGTTGGATTGGCACTGGATGTCTGGTGGTCCTCCAGAGAAACAATGTTTAATGAAATATAATTTCACAAAGAGCTGCATTGCAGGTTATAAGAACCATGCCCAAGGATTTCTAAGCAGAAGGGAATTAAGAGCAAGTTATGTAGCTAAAACTGTCTCAGACATAAGAAGATTAAACAGCATACACCATCTCCTTTTTATCTTTTTCTATTCTGTGCTGCAAACTCATTAATTCAATACATATTTACTGAATTCTTTGAACACATTCAAATGTGCCCAGGTTTCTGGTATATATTTCATTTTGTCTAGTAAAAAATTAATCAAATAAACTATTTGTTGATTTGCAACCTCAGAAGCTTTCCTGGTGAAATCTGAAACTGGACCTCATAGACAAAGGGCAAGGAAAGACTGAAGAAAGGGTCAGATTACTACCGGTTGATAGGTGCCAGGTTTAGTAAGTAATGGAACTTACTTGCAAGGCTTGTCTTGGGCAGCCTCAAGACAAGATCTCCACACCTGCCCACCAGAAAAGAGTTTACATCAAGGACCTAACTGGGTTCAGTCACATATACCATCCAGATGGTCTTTACAACACATTGCTCTCTCTGTTCCTTTTCATAAAAATGGTATTACAATTAACATTATTAATTTTAAGCCACCGCCAATGTGTATAGCACTTCAAGTTAACTCACAAAATCATAGTTAATAAAAATTTTTTTTTACATTTGCACAGTGAAAACAAATATTCTCAGATACGTATTGGTTCAGTTATTAAATGTGAGAAGTAAATTATGGTATCTTAGACCCTGTTCGGAATAACTATATCCTCACTGTTCTTCCACTTGTTTGTGGACAATTATATTTTGAAAAACTAAATTGGAGAGTGAGTCAACGCTATGTTCCGGAAAAGGGTTCCCACTGTGGGGGCAACGGGCAGAACATACATTCCAAGGACAGGAAGAGTCTGGAGTCTACTTGCCCAGGTTCAGCTTGAATGTCAACCTGCAGTAATGTCCTCCTGGTAACCTCACCCAACACTATTCCTTATTAATGTGTTTCTTCTCAGAGCCAACACAGTGTACCTAACCTTTACAGTGATACTGATGGTAGTGCTTCCAGACATTATGCAAGGTAAGTTGGATATAAGGACTACAGAGGAAGTGAGATATTTGGGTCTGCGGAAGCTGTTACTTTTCTTAGATTGTACTTGAAAAGGCACATTCAGAAGCTAAGTTCATATTGCATTTGCCTGTAGTAAGCAGTTTGTATGGAATTTTTTCTATTGGCTCCTATTTTTTTTCTGTGGAAAACAAGGACTCAATAGTAGGGCTTTGGTCCAGTTGGTATAACCCATGTTTCTTCTGACATGGCCTTGGTCAGAGCATCTATCTTATACATATTAATTTACTTTATGTATACTCTATTCAGGAATGCCTACTTGAAAATTACTCATTTATTAATTTAAAAGTAATGACTGAATTCTTTACACTTCCTAGTGTCTTTCTTACCATATCTGCAGTCAAGACTGGTCAAAAGGTCTGTTACATCTTAGTTTATTTTCCCTTGTAAAAAGAAAAAAAAAGAAAAGAAAAAGAAAAACCTTTGTCTCTTTGAAATTCTTCAGGTGCATAGTTATTTTAGATATATCAAATCTGAGAGGGCTTTTCCCTGTTTAATGTTTTACTTATGGGAGTTAACAACTTTATGCATATCAATCCCCGGTGTTATGATAGCATTTCAATTTAGAAACAGATGACCATTTTTTTCACTGTAAGGCATTTTCCAGATTTATAGAGTCATAAACCTGATGGCATTTTAGGGGTATTCACAATGGAGAGGAATAGGCCACATCAATGTAATTATAACAAACAGTAATGTTATCTTTCCTGGCAATTGTTTTGTTTTATCAGTTTGGGGTATTTTCTGTAAGTGAATTAACTGAAAGGCAGGATTATCATGGATATTTTACATTTGATGCTGAGTAGCCCATGATGTTTAATTAGATCAGCTCACAAATCTTGAGCTGCCTAACTTTCAAAAGGCAAAAGGCAAAAGGCAAAAATAACAATTTCGTCTTGTTTAGGAGTGATTCTTGGAAGTCCTACAATGAGTTAATATGTTCAATTGATTACAAATAATATTTAAAAAGATAAGTATTGATCCTCTTCACATTCAAATATCTTTCCTTTCTTCCCTGCTTAAATATTGATTCTTAAATTCAATCAGCAATTTCTAAATTGAGTGCCATTGATTACCAAAGGGTAAATTAGTATGAATACATAGCTTCCTTTAGAAAAAAATATCTTACTGATGATAAATCAGTCATATGATGTCTTTTAAAAATGAGATTATTAGTAGCTATTATTATTAACTATTATTATTATTATAACTATTATTATTTCAAGCTAAAATTACACTTGCTAACATTTTTATATTTCAATCCTAAGGACCTATATGGGCATATCAATGTACATCAGTCCTTTTTCTTTTGAAATATATTCATTTTTCCATTACACAAGAAAATAGAAGAGGGGAGCAGTATGGATAATAACAATAACAAGTCAATAAAACTCCTCTCTGTATTGGGATTATATTTTATAATAACTTGTGAGGCAGATTTTCTTTTCTAGCTCTTTTGATTAAGTTAAAATGAATGGATTAGTTCAGGGTTTGGGAAACTGGGGCTCACGAGCCACATGCTGCTCTTTGGGTAGCTACATGTCACTCTGAAGTAAAATTGAAAATGAAAATAAAACTATCATAGTTTCATTTATAAAATTTCTAAAGGATATTATTCACATAATGCTGATTTCATTTGTTTTATAGTTCTCGCAAAACTTCGAGGGACAGGATTGGCTCTTCCATCTCAAAAGTTTGCTGACCCCTGCCCTAGCAGAAACGTGATCACCGGGTTTGCCAAATTAAAAAACAAAACAAAAACAAAAACAAAAAACAGGAAAAAAGTGCTATAATGACACACTGGACTCAAGTCTTGGCTTGGAAATTTTACTCTGCACATATCCAACAAGGAATTAATCTGGACTCAGCCTTTCTTTGGATAATAATTTTCAAAAATCTTGCTTTTAAAACATATACATCTTAAGCTGTCTTATGCATAGCCCTCCACTGGTTTGGGGGAATGCAAAAAGAGATACAAGTCTCAAAATTGAATGTAGCCTAGATAAGGAGCTAAGATATATTTCCATCTTAAACTTCACTGAGATTCTACCATCAGCATTTAAATA